>NC_134982.1:84145878-84470422 GCF_965638725.1 Aptenodytes patagonicus
AACTGCCTTGTACCATGAGCAAGAACCAGGAAGGGAGGTTTATGCTAGATCACTGCAGGTGGGACAAAAATGCAGATGCATTTGACAAATACTCTATGGGACTTATCAGCGGGGGATTGTCATTCCCATCTCTACTGAGCATGGCTACAGAACCGAACATGGATTTTATGCATATTCTTTCAAGGGGCTCAAGGAGACTAAACTGACAATTTTTACCCATTAAATAAATGTGTCAAAAAAGCAGGGGCTTTTCCCTGCTTCTTCCCTAGCAATTCATATCAAAGACAAATTTTCCAAGCAAAACTGACTTTCTACTGGTAATTATTAGTATACTAGAAAAAATAAATATTTGTTGAGAAAGTAAGAAATTAGTTGCTCCTTCCAGCTATTTAGCCTCAAGAAGAGCTGGCACAAGAGAAAGGAATAGTGCCTTGGAGTGTAATTGCATGGCATTTGTAGCCTGTCTTGAGAACCATGTTAGCTGTAATTGGAGAAGCTATTGATTTTGTAAAGACACATTGCTGCATTATATTCGAAGAGTTAAAATGATCTGACCATTAAAACAGCTGGTGCTACCCCAAATTGTTTGGCAGACTGAAATCTGCATTGATTCTAACAACATTGTGTTACCCAGCAGGCTGTGTATTTAAAGAAAGATATTTGTGTAATCTGTTTTTGGAGAAAGAATTGCACTATATGCTAACGATTTTTTGGTCTTACATAGAGATAAGTGGCAGCTTCAGCCTTCCACTAGAGTATTTCTGCATTAAATATTCAATATTTAACTTGCATACATTCAAAGTTATCTGGATTAAACACACAGATTCATTTTATCACACATATAACTAAGCTTCCTTTTTCTCCCCGTGGCAGAATGTTTTTTTTCCTCTAGAGGAAATTCAAAATAATGTGTGTACAATGTGTTTAGACAACCAAAGATCTTATTGTGACAAATTCTCTTGTCTCAAAACCACATATGAAACACTGATTATATAAGTGAGTATCTGTTTCAGCATTTGATATTGCAATATTCACTAGAGGAAGCCATTACTGAACCCAAATTTGGAGAGCCAGTTTTTTTATTTACAAATATTTTTTTCCAATACCTAGTATTATACTTTTTTAATAACAAAATCAGACTGGGGGGGGGGGGGGAGATAATCAAGAACTTCCTCAAATCAGCCTGTGGCAAAAAATGCAAGCAAATAAAGCAATACCTGTTAAAATGTAATTAAAATAAAAATGATATAAAATGTTACACCACTACTCAATTTTAAAAGAATGGTTGCTTTCCAAAAACACATACATGAAAACCTGGTCTCATAAATTAGTTTCAACGCATGATAATGAATCTTATAAACATTTCCTAGTTCACGTAATGGATAGTCAATGCTACCATTTGGGGATACTGGTTAAATGTAAACACCAGTTTCTCCATTATAAAAATGTGGGGTTTATACATAATATTACTTCTTCAGTATAATGCAATGTGTCTTTATTAAAAGATTGCAAAGCTAAAACCTTACTTTCTATTCCTTTTTTATCTTGTGGCTTAGAGAGTGAAATTAGTGAAAGAGTAAATATAAAAGGGTAAATCACAAATAAAGTCCTAAGCATTTTTGAAAATATTGCCAAATATTTTTGGTTTTTCCCAGTCTTCCAAGTTATATCTTTTTCAAACAGCTATTGAATTGGAAGATAAGGATGCTTTGAGGTGCAATTTTACCCATATATTTTACATTAGAAAGCTGTAGAATAATGAAGGAAAAGAAAAATAAAAGATTAAAACTCCATGGCCTGCATTCTTACATAGGAAAGCAAAGTATGTTTTGATATTCAGTTTTAATGTACTGAAACAGTGCACAGGTTATCAATTGTATTCTACATCCTATCCTGCACTGTAGGTGAGGTGATGAGAAATAATATTGACAGAGAGAAACGTGATAAGCTAAGTTTGGTCATGTGGTTGCACTCCTAAATAGAAAAATAAATAAATAAATAAGCCTGAGTTTGAAGAGAATACCATGCCAAGTATGAAAGATTTTGTCTGCACAAAGGACTGACACACTGCTTGTCAGAGGTAAATGGATCTCAAAGGGTGAGCTGCAAGGGAGACGGGATGAAATGATGTCCCTCTGCCTTGGGTGCAGGAGAGGGATGGGTGTTCAGCCTTGGCAGGCAGCACGGCAAGTCACATCTGCTCATCCAGGCTCAGCTGCTGCCAGCATCCCACAGCATCTATTTCTGTAGTGTAAACCTAACCTTCCCTTATCCCACCGCCACTGAAGACAGCAGCAATAATCAGCTTACTGTACTAATTTAAGAAAGATTTGAAAAAATACTGACAGTCTTTTGGGATTTAATTAACAATTCACCTCTGAAATGATCTCTGCAGATCCTGCAGGTGGCTAAATGTTGCAAGTAACAAAGCCTACATATGGAATTTGGTTATAAACTGGAAAATTATACTTATTTATTCTCCAAATACCCAACAGAGAACACAGGAGGAAACAAGATAATGATGCTGTAGTAGAGTGGGTTTGGGACTGACTTAATAGGGCTGTTCATGCAGTCTTCAGTGCACAAAAGGGAAGTCATCACAATGGACATAACACCTCCATGCAATTTAGGACTTAAAGTACAAAACATCAGTGACTTTTATTCTTTTAAATCCCTCTGAGTTGTTTTTAAAAAATATCCTTTAATTTTTTCTCCTCTGTAGTTGGCACCAGCTTTGATTATCTATTATTTGTTTAAGACTGTTGGCAGCAGGTACGCATGACATGTTTGCTCTCCATTTAATTCCCTTGAAAGAGGCTTTTGGGTCAATATATTGATCCGTATTGGGTTTTTCTTTCAGTTTTGAACTGGAAAAACATTAAAGAATGCATTTTATTTGCAAAAATACCCTCATAACCTTTGCCACTTGGTTTTTGACAGTTATTATGGTACACTAAGACATTGGAGCACTTAGTTTTTTAGGAAATACTGAAAATTTCTTTTCACAGTAACTTAGAAAATGAATAATAAAAGTGACCCTCTTCCCACTCATATCTATTGTTTATTCCTTCTCCTATGGTAGTTACACAGTATTTTAAATTTAACATTTTTACGGAGAGGACAAACAAAAACAATTTTATATTCCATATACTATGCCAACATTAGATGGCAATAGTTGAAAAAGTAAAGTAAAACAGTAAATCAAAATAAACACATCCATCTTAATGTCTGCTCCAGTTAAAACACAGCTAAGTGTGACATTGTTTCTTCGGTGACAACAGCTAAGTACAGGTACCAAAGAAATTTTAAATTCCAGGATCCTGCTGTGAAGCAGGGGAAGAAACACAACCATGTATGAGATGGAGATGCTTGATAGATTGAGAGGAGACAAGAAGATGCAAGCTGTACCATAGGCAGGAAAAATCTGTGGGCCAATTTTTCAATGTGAGCACCTGCTTACACAATATTTTATACTTGGAAAAGATGGGAATTAACTCAGATATCAAGGATTTATAAAGAAAATGCCTAAATGGGCTTAGAGTTTCCTTTCTTACATCTAGATTTTGTAATGTTTCACAAAAGGTATGGAAATTATTATAAGGATGGGTTCAGCTAGTCTTGAATTTTTCTTTGAGAAGAAACATACTCTTTCAACAGTCAGCCAAATTCAATACAGCTATTTGAGCAATCAAATAATACTCAGTGTAAGTCAATGTGAGAGGTTCTGGCTTAAGAAGAAAACAAGTTATAAATCATGGCAGATGTTCTCATTAGAAATCAAACTCTAACTGCTGTCTAACAGAATGATTACAAAAGCAAGATAGGAAAAAGGAAGAGGAAGGATCATAAAAGATGCTGAAAAGGAATTTTTCAAAAACACGTAAACAAAAACAGGTGAATCACAAATCAGCATGCTGCTTTTGTAGCAGATTCCTCTAAGAATTACTCTAGCAGGAATTTCAAAAGACAGACTGTATTTTGCTTAGTATATGCTCCTAAGAACTTGTCACTGTGCCTTTAAGTTTCCATTTATTTGGAAAAAATATATACTGCCCATATTTATTGAGGTTATTTTCATGTCCTGGTCACCAAGACAGGCATGGTCACTGAAGCTAGTTTTGCAGGTCAGGATTAGTTACTGGAAAATTATATATTTTCCCCGGAACATAGCTTACTATATATCAGGATGTGTGCTACCAAAAGCTAGGGTACTGTGACATATAATCATCTAGAAGGAGGAAAACCATTATAAAAAATAGTAGTGCATAAAAGACTGGACAACAGCTGTCAACAAAGGTGCATTTACTGATAAATCAGCCAGCCTATTTTCAGAGATATACCAAAGCATTAGAAAGTAATTTAGGCAGTCAGTGAACTGCATTAAGTGCTGGAACAAATTATTTAGCATTTCAAGCCTCCATAAAAACTTTGGATTCAATTCTCAGCAAAAAAAACCCAACCAAATTTAATAGTCTGTGCCAAACCCTGCTAAATTAAATGGGAGCCTTTCAACTCATTTCAGGGAACTCGGGTCCAGATTTGAAATAACCTGCTTTGGCGATATATTTTTTTTTCCCACACACACACCACCACAACCCCAAGAATTGAAAATATCCCTCTTAAGAAAAAGCTTTCCACTTTAACCAGGTAAGCCTGGACTGCTTTAAAAATACACTAAAAGCGGGACACAGCTGATCCTGTCATGTGAGACTAGTGACTACTTGTGGGTTAAACTTCATTTACAGCCATCTGTGCCAGAAAGATCAGGCACAGAAACAGTAAACATGTTTCATCTACCTTGCAGTAATTTGTTAAAGCCATGGTAGTTTGATAACATCTCAAAACTCTTTGGGAGAAAAACACTTCAGATGGCATTGTGGAGAATTTTCCCATGGACAAAAAAAGTAGAATTTTTTAGCTGTAATAAATGAAGACATCGAGTTGGATCCTCCAGTCTTTTTCTGTGTGTGGCAGAGACCACTTCATTTTTTATAAAGTTACAGGAAACTTAACCTTTAAAATTGCCTCTCACACCACCCCCCATAAACAGCCAGCATGATAAAGTGAGTAAGCAAGAAACATTGAATTATTTCCAAGATGCAAACTTTCTGTCATTGAAAAATGCATTTGCAGGAATACTGTTCCCAAGGAAGTCACCCTTGTGGACTCATACACAGAATTATTTAGCAGACATCCCGTGGGAATTTACCTTCACTGTGTGCCTGTGACAGTGACTTTAGTTGTATACATTTTTCCCAGAACCAAGGCTGTCATAGCTTCTGAGACATAGGTCCTGATCTTATCCAAAGTCAGCATAATAATGAAAGTCCGGGTTTATGCTACACATCACAACCTGGCTTAACAAGGCCAAGGATAATTCATCCTTGTTTTTCTACTTATTTTAAAATGCTTTGCAGATAAGAAACATTTGATCTGTCCTTTATGGGATTATTCAGCTCCTGAATACCATGCTGGGCAGAGGACTTTTGTTGCTGCTATTTCTTTTTTTTTTTTTTTTGGTGAGGCAGCATCAAAATAATATTGAAACACAAACAGGAATTTCAGATCAGATGCACATTTTAACAGATAGCCTTGCCAAAGTGCACTAAGGATAACAGCTTTTGCTGTTTGCCTCAGTGCTGCTCAGAGGCACATCATAAATTCTTGACTTCTGCCAAGCACAGAGAATTTTCCAGCAGCAGCTCACAAGAAATATGCCAAGGCCAGGGGCATTGCAGTATACAAGGAAAATGAACATTTTAATAAAGAATAGGTTAGCCAATACTTCCACTGGTAACTATAGTAAAATATGAGGAGTCATTTTGCTGGGAGGACTGCTGAATGAAAGTTCAATTTACTTTGTCTACTGAGTAAGAGCACTAAGGCAATGACATAGAACTATAATTTTTTTAAATGGCTACTTTCTTACCCCTCGTAAACTCTGACTGTATCCTAAAAAGAATGTACACGTTCCCATTCTGAGGGGCAGCGTATTCAGATCACAGCAGAAGTGTTCATTAATACTTCCAAACTATATTTTTAGTGATTTCAGTATGACAGATACATGGCAAATACATAGAAAAATTATATACATCAACTTACATAACTTAAAAAGCATCCTCTTACCTTGAAATTTCACTACTTCAGGGTTAGGAAAATGCTTCCTGGATTTTTATACGTTTTTTTCTTCCCAACAATGAATACTAACTGAACTACTCCATGGTCTTCCATCAAAGCTTTACAAACAATTCATCCTCACTAATAAGTGTGTAAATGTAAAGACTGTAGACCATAGAAATGTAAAGACTCTATTTTCCCAAATCTATAAATTTGGGAAAGAGCCAGGGGGATACTAACTGACTTGACAGAATTTAACAGGTCAGATTGTGCCCAGCCTATTTGCAGAGTGGAAGCAAAGTGTAGGGGCAATATTTCAGTCCTTCTGAAAATCTAGAAACATTTGACATTTTCTGGATCTTGAAGTGACTGAAGGCAAACAGCTTTTCCCCTCCCGCCCCTCCCCGTTCCCTCTCTCCTTGGTTGTGCCCATGGTAATAGTTGCCACCTTTAAATAGCCTTTATACCAGGAAAAAAATTAGACCCCAGAGCAACGGGGAAAAAAAAAAAAAGTTGTGTTTTCTCAGTGTCTGTTTCTGAAAGTCTTGTTTGCTCCATGCACTGTTTGCTTAGGTGAGCATTCCTTTTAAACACAAAATAAAACTGCAAGGTGGGCTGTAAATTAACTAGTCATCATGGCAAACCTGTAACGGTCCTTTATACGATAAAGTAAGAGCTGTTTAATTGTATGCAATAAATACAGCCACATCAATAATTTATAGTAAGCACTTAACTTGATAGACTTTGTCTTTTATGCTCATGAGGTGTTTCATGTTGAGCTTCATGGTGAGTTTTCTTCATGCTGGATTTTAGTGCATCGTTATTAGCAGTGTGTTGTGGTTTAACCCCAGCCAGCAACTAAGCACCACCCAGCGGCTCACTCACTCCCCCCTGATGGGATGGGGGAGAGAATTGGAAGAGCACAAGTGAGAAAAACTCGTGGGTTGAGATAAAGACAGTTTAACAGGTAAAGCAAAAGCTGCGCATGCAAGCAAAGCAAAACAAGGAATTCATTCACTGCTTCCCATGGGCAGGCAGGTGTTCAGCCATCTCCAGGAAAGCAGGGCTCCATCACGCGTAACGGTGACTTGGGAAGACAAACGCCATCACTCTGAACATCACCCCCCCTCCTTCTTCGTCCCCCAGCTTTATATGCTGAGCATGACGTCACATGGTGTGGGATATCCCTTGGGTCAGCTGGGGTCAGCTGTCCCGGCTGTGTCCCCTCCCAACTCCTTGTGCACCCCCAGCCTGCTCGCTGGTGGGGTGGGGTGAGAGGCAGAAAAGGCCTTGACTCTGTGTCAGCACTGCTCAGCAATAACAAACACATCCCTGTGTTATCAACACTGTTTCCAGCACAAATCCAAAACACAGCCCCATACCAGCCACTATGGAAAAAATTAACTCTATCCCAGCCAAAACCAGCACACACTGGAAAGGGGTTCGCACAAATACATAGTGCCTCATACTGAAAAGTCCAGATGTGCTTTTTTTCTTCCTTTCCTTGTATCTCAGCTGGTCATCTAAACAGCATGGCTTCTTGATGGGGTAAGCAACACTCATAAAGCAATCAGAAAAAAAGTCCAACAGCAGCTCACTGTAGTTTTACATCTCCATATGAGAGATATCTATTTAGGAAATTAAAGTTGAACCCAGTGGATAATACATTAGAAATCTTATATTTTCAGAGTCACCTTATCTCAGAGTCTCTGTGGAAATGCTTCAAGAATATTTTCACAGGAACAGTATCAGGCGGTTGGACAAAGATTGTTTAGACCATCAATGCACGCTAAGTTTTTCAGGGCCATTGCATAGGAAGCCATATCAAACGCTGTGATGGAGAAAAATGAGTTGTTTTAATCTTCATTTCACATGGTATAAGTTGCCGATGTAGAGTCTGGTTTCTTAGTATCCAAGCTGCACTAGTAGACATTACCTGATGACTGGGGTAGGAACACTCCTGATAATAATATTTTAATTGCTCAAAATTGGACATTTCTTTTTAGATGGGTATTTATTTGAATGTATGTATCCTCTTGTAAATACAATTCATTTGGGTTTTAATACACAATTAGAAATTATCAGTACTGCAATTGGGCTTTTGATCTCCACCTGTAAGTTTTTGTCGTGTTTGATTTAGGATGCTGACGCTACATCAAGAGACATGCTATGCTACAAGTTATGAACCAGACATCTTCTTGCTGGTAACAGGGAAGTCAGATGCCTCTAATGTGATATACCCTGCAATATGGTTCGGTGTCGATGCCAAGACAATACTGTCAACGAGGGAACAATTTTAGAGACTTCCTTTCTATGAAATAATGCAAAATATTGTTTCTCTAAAATAAGTAAATGCAACAACCTTCAGTTTACAGAGCAGTGTTTCCAGACACAGCCGAAATCTCTGTTCCTGGTCTAACAGAAGACTGGTAGGAAAAATTACCTATCTTAAACAGCATTTTCTCTTCCTGTGCAGGCGATATATCCAAAAAGGACCCATAAAGCAAAAATTACCAATATTTTAGTGCCTTTAACAAATGTCATGTTCAACTGGTAAAGATGCCAAGTAAAAATAATTATAATTTAACCCAGGAGGAAGACATTTATTAGATTAAAGAAAGCAATAATGCCTCTCAAATTTGATTTCTTCTTTCCTGCTTTTTTATGGGGCCTGTGCCTGGAAACTTCAGCTCTTTGGCGTTCTGCACTTTTTGGTATAGATTTAAAGAAATGATAAATATATCCTATGACATGTGAATATAGGATTTTATTTAATAAACAAAATGAAAATAAATGCTGTGCAGAGAAAGTGACACTGGCAGCTTTTAATAAAATGGTATTCATAAAACCTCACCTCAGACGAAATGATGTGTATCTGGTTACTATGCAATGGTGCAAGCATCTTCCTACGAATGTGGTTCTTCACCTTCACTAATCCTCTGTGCTCTTTTAACAAAAGAACTTGTTGAATATAACCCCAAATTAGGTAGTATTTGGGAGCAAATACCATAGTTTCAGATTAAATGTGAAGTACCTTATAAATCTCTTTGAAGAACTGCTTCCTTTGTTTCCCAAACCCTTGAATGGGGAAAAGCAATCGAAAAAAAATAAAAGACTTTGATTTACCATATTTTTTCTCTCATAATCAGGCAGGATTGAAGGAAACTTATTTCAGCAGACACACATTTTCAGCCAGTTCAGCTGTCAAGTGCTTAGTTTGATACTTAGGAATATTGATCCAATAAAGCGATATAATTCAGTAACTAATGTTAATTATCGCTCACTTATTCCACCACTCTACACCAAAAGTTAATATTATTTGTCTAGCTCTGATAAGCACAATCATCAATGGCTGACAATGATTTTCCTATTTTAGATGTTAGCTGTAGCAGACCCTTGATAAATTATAGTATATAACACAGTTACTTAGAATGAGGCATTGGCCATAAGCAATCTTCAAGCTAATTTTAGGCATCTATAAAATCCACAGCTAGAGTAAAACACAGGTTCGTAGTGCAAGAACATTCAGTCCATTAAAGATAGAAATTAGACCAGATACTGCATAAATAAACATAGTTCCCTGAGCTAAATGAAAATAGACCAATTTATCCCAGCTGAGAACATGGCTTAGCAACCCCAAGAAATTATAAAAACAAAACAAACCAAACAAACAAAAAACAGAAACCAAAAATAATAAAAAACAAACAACCTCCAAAACCCAGGCAGCTTAAATAGAAGTATACTCCTGTAACTGACCTAGAGGATGGTTCTGTCTCTTAAACAGCTTTTAGAAATCTTATAGCTGGGAGGCAGTGGTTTTATTGACCAGGGATAGCAATTCTGTATACTTAAAAAGGCATTTGCAAGAATACAGGTGAAAGGAAGGGGATATTTTTTGCTTAGGGATGTAAATGAAATTTCAGGAACAACAGGGAAACATGACAAAAAGGAGCAAATGTGTGGCAGAAGGTGGAGTAATAGGGAAAATTGGGTTAGCACAGATTAATCAGAAATAAGAAAACTCCTCAGGAATTGGAATTGAAACATCAAAAAGCCATCAGATCAGGAGATACCAAGGGATGAACACAGGGAGAGAGGTACTAAGAATTGTGACTGAAGAAGATTTTACCACTGTGTTTTGCAGAGACTGGAAAAACAAACAAACAAACAAACAAAACCAGAAAAAGCTAGTCATGTTGATGATATCCTTTCTGAATAAAGGTTTTTAGGGTACCAGAAATGAATATAGATACTGTGCATATATCAGTATTGTAGGCAGAATTTCATTTAGTCTGATGGGCAACATCTGTAAGTATCATACAATCATAGAATCATAGAATCATTAAGATTAGAAAAGACCTCTAAGATCACAAGTCCAACCGTCGACCCAACACCACCATGCCCACTAAACCATGTGCCTAAGCACCGCATCTACACGTCTTTTAAATACTTCCAGGGATGGGGACTCAACCACTGCCCTGGGCAGCCTCTTCCAATGTTTAACCACTCTTTCAGTAAAGACATTTTTCCTCACATCCAATCTAAACCTCCCCTGGCGCAACTTGAGGCCATTTCCTCTCGTCCTATCGCTTGTTACTTGGGAGAAGAGACTGACCCCCACCTCGCTACAACCTCCTTTCAGGGAGTTGTAGAGAGCGATGAGGTCTCCCCTCAGCCTCCTCTGCTCCAGGCTAAACAACCCCAGTTCCCTCAGCCGCTCCTCATCAGACTCATTCTCCAGACCCCTCACCAGCCTCGTTGCCCTTCTCTGGACACGCTCCAGCACCTCGACGTCCTTCTTGTAGTGATGGGCCCAAAACTGAACACAGTATTCGAGGTGCGGCCTCACCAGGGCCGAGTACAGGGGCACAATCACTTCCCTACTCCTGCTGGCCACACCATTTCTGATACAGGCCAGGATGCCATTGGCCTTCTTGGCCGCCTGGGCACACTGCCGGCTCATGTTCAGCCGGCTGTCGACCAGCACCCCCAGGTCCTTTTCCACCAGGCAGCTTTCCAGCCACTCTTCCCCAAGCCTGTAGCGCTGCATGGGGTTGTTGTGGCCAAAGTGCAGGACCCAGCACTTGGCCTTGTTGAACCTCATCCAGTTGGCCTGGGCCCATCGATCCAGCCTGTCCAGGTCCCTCTGCAGAGCCTTCCTACCCTCGAGCAGATCAACACTCCCGCCCAACTTGGTGTCATCTGCAAACTTACTGAGGGTGCACTCAATCCCCTCATCCAGATCATCGATAAAGATATTGAACAAGACCGGCCCCAAAACTGAGCCCTGGGGAACACCGCTCGTGACCGGCCGCCAACTGGATGTAACTCCATTCACCACAACTCTCTGGGCCCGGCCGTCCAGCCAGTTTTTGACCCAGCGCAGAGTACACCTGTCTAAGCCGTGAGCCGCCAGCTTCTCGAGGAGAATGCTGTGGGAGACAGTGTCAAAGGCCTTGCTGAAGTCCAGGTAGACCACATCCACAGCCTTTCCCTCAGCCACTAGGCGGGTCACCTGGTCATAGAAGGAGATCAGGTTGGTCAAGCAGGACCTGCCTCTCATGAACCCGAGCTGGCTAGGCCGGATCCCCTGTTTGTCCCGCATGTGCCTTGTGAGCGCCCTCAAGATGAACCGCTCCATAATCTTCCCCAGCACCGAGGTCAGGCTGACAGGCCTGTAGTTCCCTGGATCCTCCTTCCGGCCCTTCTTGTAGATGGGCGTCACATTGGCAAGCCTCCAGTCGTCCGGGACCTCCCCCGTTAACCAGGACTGCTGATAAATGATGGAGAGTGGCTTGGCGAGCACCTCTGCCAGCTCCCTCAGCACTCTCGGGTGGATCCCATCCGGCCCCATAGACTTGTGAGCGTCCAGGTGGCGTAGCAGGTCATTGACTGCTTCCTCTTGGATTATGGGGGGTTCATCCTGCTCGCCATCCCTGTCTTCCAGCTCGGGGGGCCGAGTACCCTGAGGATAACTGGTCTGCCTGTTAAAGACTGAGGCAAAGGAGGCATTGAGTACCTCAGCCTTTTCCTCATCCTCGGTGACAATGTTCCCCCCACACATCCAATAAAGGATGGAGATTCTCCTTGGCTCTCTTCTTGTCATTAATATTAAGTAGTCAGATAGCAGTCTACTATCCTACATGTTTACACAACAAGTGAGAAAACAGAAGAAAAATCTCACTAAAACTGTGCCAGTGCCCATTATGCATGAGTCTGGGATTTAACACACAGGTAATATAAGGGGAAAAAAACCCATGGAGTGAAGTAGAGCACAGAAGAGAGGAGAGGGAAGGCAAAAGTATTCCGGAAAGTTTTTTAATGGTATCTTATGAACGTAGTATAAAAAGCTTTATTTTTCTACTCTGCATTAAAGAATAGCACCTCCAAAGGCCTGGGGATACTTGCAGTCACTTAGCTTATTTTCTATTAACAGAACATGAGTTTTTTATAACCTCTTAAAGGGCAGCCCATATATATTGTACAAAAGCATATCTCAGGGAGAAATACAATGCAAAATCAATTTGTGTATTTCTCTATCTTCATCCTCTTTCAGTAATAAACCCTGCTAAACAAAACTGTAATTCAGCCAAAATTAAACTTTTAGCACTCCATCCCAAATGCTGACTTATACGTAGATGTTCTGTACAGTACAATTATCTCACACTCTGTATCCCTGCAATATCCTCATAATGCAATGACTTGCAGAATAAAAAATGAATAGAAGGCTTGATCTCATAAGCTGTCTTCACTATATGTCTGTGCCATTTATCTGCCTCTAACCCATGAGGGCCCTCCCCTGCAGATATGGCTCTTTCGATCTGACATACTAAACTACCTGGCATAAATAGTCCTCCACTGTTTTAAGATGTCACCTGCCTTAGAATTTTCCATATATTCTGACACTTACTGGGTATAAGGGTGAGCTGTTCAGACAGGGGAAAAATCGGTCTGTAAATGTGCTTATAAATTCTTTATGCTAAAAAAAAAAAAATAAGAAAAGGTAAGTGCATAACTACAGTAATAATGGATCATGAAGGAACATGAACATAAAGAAAATGTTGATAGAAAATTAATTCTTTGACCATGAATACACACTGCAATACAAAAAATTTTACATACAAAATACATATCTGTAAAGTTAAAATAAAAAATAACGTGTATTGAAGATGCATCTATTGGGATACTGTGCAGAACAATGTCAGGACCAATATCCTTGCTCGTCTGAAAGAAAAAGCAAATAGCTTTAAATAAATTTGCCAAAGACATTAAAATAAGAGGTGCCTGAAAAACAGCTTTGATGGGTCAACTCATGCAATAGACCTAGAAGAATAAGACATTGTGTAAGAACAGTGTAAAGACTACCAAACTTGTAGACAATATCGTATAACTCAATATATTACAGAATTAAAAAAAAAAACAAACCAAAACCAAACCAAACAACAATCTGAAGACCTGTGTTTGGAGGGAAAGGCTAAGTTAAGGATAAGGAGTAACATGCCTGAGAAAGACCTTGAGTTGTTTTTGCTCTGACATTTCTTTTTACTGCATTTTCTAAAATAAAAGGTCTGTGGGTTTTTCAGTTAGCAAGAAGTTCACCTGGCTAGCTACGTCAAATGTTGAAGAAGCTCTGGATTTACCACCATTCCCATAACTGTCATAACTGTGCTACAGGCAAATGCCTTCACTCAGCAATCAAGCTACAGAAATGCTCTGAGGAAGGAGCACTCCTTCCAGGAATGTGTAGCTTGTAATACACATGCATGTGCAAGATCCTCATATATTAAAAATAAAGAATGAACATGAGAAAAAAGTTCTATTGTACACTAAAAAGAAGACTAGTAAGTGGACAGAAAAAAAAAATCCAAACTTGTAGTTTAATTAAGAATTTCAACTACAGCTGTCTACAATAAATATTAAGTTGAATTCTTAAGTCATTCTTATTTCTCCTCCTTGGTGTTTGAAAAACAAGCTTAAGGTGATACATAAAGGGTACTTCTCATGGCAGATTACAGTTATTTTGCCCGTAAGAGGCTACATAAATTGTTACAAAAGCTAAGGGTGATCTCTGCTCAGAGCACCTTTTAAACTACCATGCTTTACAGGAATAAAAGCAGCATAAAATAATGTGTCCATTTTCTGAGTTTGTGTAGTCTTCCTGTTAATAATATGTTGTTGTCGTCTTATTAAGAATAGGCTATTTTTTTGTCAAAATTTGCTAGATTCTAAAACATCAATGAGCTGATGTTCTAAAACCTTGTGACCACATTTATTCTTTGCTATTTCCTTATTAGGTAATATGGAAAAGTTAGCAAAACTGAAGGATATTGTTAAAGGTAACCTCAAAGAAAGTGGAAGGAGGCACAGCTGCAAAAAACAAGGGGTGTAGAAACAGAACACTAAATAATTTATCTGTTTTAAGGAACCTGAATGGCTCCACCAGATAAGATAATTTGAGCCCAGAGAACAGAGCTGTCACGGTAGTGTCCCTACAAGGCTGTCAGCCATTTCTGTGTGTTCTGTGGTGGATTTGTGAATAATTGAAGGTAGCAACTGCATGGTTCAGCTCTTAGCCTTTACGTTGCCTGAACTGACATAATGAAATATCCCTCTGTAGAGACTTGAGGGAGTTAGAAAAGCATACTGCTCCCCACGCCTGCTTGCGATTTTTCTATCTCAAGGGCTTTGCACAGGTGATTTACAGTACCTTTTATATACATTTTGTCAGGACTGTGAAACTCCAAATGATATTATGCTTCATAAGCTACATTGCAACAAGCAATCAAAGATGTTAAGTCATCCATTTTAGAGCAGATTTGTAGAGAAATAGTCAAGTTCTGGAATTAAGCTCCTTACACTACAGTGTGAAGATAACACAAGCAAATACAGAAAATGCACGTGAATGGTAGATAGGGGCAAACATAGTTACGGACATTTCAAAGACTGGTATGTGGTTGTCTGCTAGCGATATGGTGAATAAAGTGATATGGAGAGAACTATACTCCAACAGTTGTCCAGTGGACACAGAGAGGATTGCTCATGAAGACTCAGGGCAGGCAGCTCGAGTTTTTCTATCCCTCCTGATAAAGTGACCTGGACAATTTTCCAGGTCTTGCTAACCTGGTCAGCAGGAACAGAGGTTGATGTTACAGAAATCTTACCCATTTTATTTCATGAACATCCCCTCTGTGTAGGCACTAACTTCAGCCACTGCATCTAAAGTGTGTTTTGCCACATACACAGACTGTAGAGAAGACAACTCCTTGGACACCCTGCCTGCCCGTTACTTGCACTGGATCAGCTTCAGTGTAGCCCTAGAACATTGAAAAGCAAATTATGTGCAGTGATCAAATATAGGGGAAAAAAATGTTAGTGTTACTAATGAAAATTATCCGGTTTTAAATGTTTATTTGCTAAGGCAGCTCCTGATGTGGAAAATGAAGACATGGTTCAGGAATCAGAGTTTACATAACAAAAAAAGAATTGATCTAAACAAAGACCATGTCACAGATAAGCAACAGGTACCCTTACTGCAAGCTGTTACCTGGATTTTAAGACTTAAACCTTAGACTTGTTTAGACAGACTTTAATAAACAGACACCCTGGGAGCAATCCAACTGCCTAATGTAAGAGTTTGGTGGTGTTGTAGATGTTCCAGATGCAAAACTGGGGGGGGGCAGATAATTCCTGTAACCTTAGGGTTGCACTAGACTACCTAAAATAGCACTTCATACCTGGGTCTAAACACCTGAATCCTGCTTGCAACCGTGCAAACAAGACTTGGAAAAAAAAACTTACTTAAAGTCTTTCTCAGTAAGTTATTTCAGTCTTTCTTTTTTTTTTTTTTTTTTTTTTTTTACTTCATGATGAACTTGAATGTGAGAAGAGGTTGAAATACAAGGTTAAGAATTATAATCGGATAACTTGGCACACTTCATTTAAATAATAACTTCTAAAATGGCATAACAAAAGAAAAGAATTGGAGCATCTAATTTTATTGTGGAGATAATTGAAGGTTGAAGAAGGCACTTTTTTTAAAGCACTAGGTATGAATAATGTAGGTTTGTTGCAATTATGTATCTCAATCCACATGTCATTTTCAGTTGACATGATTTTTTCCATAATTCAGATGTTTCCGTTTCTTGAAAGTTACGCTAATTTGATTTGGTTTTGTTCAAGAAATCCAAGTTTGTGATGATAGTCTGCATGTGCTTCACCATGATGGTAGTTGAGAAACCATGGATTAGGTTTTCAAAAAGGCCATAGAGTCCCAGATGCCAAAACCTTCAGTAGAAGGTATGTACCTGGACACCCTTGAGAAGCTGAGCCTTAGTGTCTGAGACCTAACATCATCAAACACTATGAAATCAAATAGTAAGATAATATATACTGCACGTGATTTTTATGCAAATACATATTGATTTTTTTCAGTGGAATACCAGCAAATAATAAATTTATCCATACATATGTATATGCATATGCATATGCATATTTATGTATGCATGCATATATGCATACATACATATCTACTTCCCCTCATTTTTTATTATTCATTATTCATATTCATATACATATATATGTATAGTTATACATGTATATGGCCTTGCATGCATAGGTATATGGGTTTGAGATTCTCTGCAATCCATGAAAAATGAAATCTAATTACAAATCTGATGGTATTTTATACTCAGAATAGCTGGCTGAATGAACATTGTTATCTGCTTTGGTGGTACCATCCAGTTTCCTGTACCGCAAGGCGTGCTTCTGAGCTCACAGCTTCACAGTCGTCATGTTCACATTATCTTTAAGACCTCTGCCAATGCCCTGAAATTGTATTTGTAAGTGTATCACTCTTAGTATTGTAATAACATAAAGGCTAAATTCCGGATCCAGAAGTTATGAGCAGAAAGATGGAATTTGTATCAGAGGCCGGATTTACTTGGAGGTATAGGATTTTGTAAGAAAGTATCTTGATCTGGTCATTTTTCATTACAGCTGTCTCGTACACAAAAATATGAAAACAACGTAAGTCACTGAAAGGCTGGTTCTCGCAAGGAGAATTTGTGTTGGCAACGTGCTACTGTGCTTCAAATTCCATGAAGCTAAATTCATTGCTTTTCGCAAGTGGTTAATCTGAACTCCTTGTTTCATAAAGCCAAATCTTGCTGTTTTGTCAAGTGCCACTCTAATTTGCATCATTGTAGACCCCAAATCATGGTCTCTCAGATATCATAAGCATAAGAGGCTTACACTGCAGCCTCTGTGGAAGTGTAAAAGGGCTTAACGTAAGTGTAATTACGGTAGCATAGTTTAAAAGAATGTCAGTGTGAATGTCAATCACCAGATGTATAATTTATATATTCATGTTTTCTTTCTTGCCCTGCTTATATTTCCTACTCAGTCCATGAGTTTTGTTTGTTTTTTCCTCATCATGTAAATATAATGCACTCAGAAAGCCGGTGACATACATTTTCCTAAAGGATGTTGGACTAAGATCCTATGGGAGAAGACTGGGAAAGAGGAGTCCGGAATAAGATTTGAGATTTGTATGTTTGTCTTTAGAGGTGCTTAGGGGAAAGTGCAAACTATTTTAGTGGTATTGACAGGTTTTATTTTATTCCTTTCCTCACCTTCCTTGATATTTTTTGTTCACAAGCTTTATTTTGACACCAATAAACATTCTGACAGCTACTTTTTTTGTATGTATAAGCATTGAAGGACTGTCAATCCTTTCTCACTCAACAATATCTCAGAGGGAAGTGTTGTGTGACATGTAACAACCCACCTGAACATTGCACATCTCTTCTCCCTGCAAACTGTGGAATCAAAAGAATGTGATTGATTTGATTTCTTTTTTTGCTTTTGACAATATGTAAGAAAGCTACTTCAACAGTTCTCCTCAAGGTTCTTGTAGCAGCATATTCGCTTTGTCCAAAGATCACACATTCAATTTATTTTTGGCTTTGTAAATTCTCATCACATTGTCTCTGTCCTGTTCTTTATGTTATTCTAACCACATTCCTCTTTTAACTACCAGCACAAATACTGCATTCATTTTTCCCTCAGTGTAGCCCGTTCCTGCTTATTAACATCTGAATAGTTCTTCTCATATAGAAGAAAAACCTTAATTTGCTTTCTTATTTCACCTCTGACTTTTTCAGGGCCAGTCTTTATCTAACATCGCACATTTTCTTAGAATTGTTTCTTCAAGGTCTGTTGTAGCAACTGATTTTACTTGGAGTTTTAACATCCATGCAGCAACTTAGGCAGACATTTCCTTTGGTTTGATTTCTTTATGTAAAGACTTTCATATATATTTCCTTTCTCTTGATTTGATAAGGTAGTTTAATTTTATTAAATGCTTCATGGGATAGTTCACTATCTCTGCCCAGTTTTCTGTTCAGGACCACATCAGATGGAAATATGCTGGGCAAACACACTGGATTAACTCAAAGATTTAAAAATAAAAATAATTTTTAAAAGTGCTTATCCTCCTCTTTTAGACCAATTTTTTAGGATGATTCGGTTTGCATACATCAACAAGTCTCAACATCATGACTTCAGTCCTTCGAGAGGACTGAATATCTCACTGGGGGCACTTAGCTTCACAGATGTATAAACTAATTACCAGTGAATCCTGTGATAAGGAGTTAACTGATAAAAGTTTCCGTATAGGTGAAAGCAACAGTGAACATTTTACCATCTTTGAAGCCTTTCTGTTTGTTTCTTATCGTGTGCTCCCTGAAGGTATGCAACTCCCCTTGCAAATACTTAAATCATAACAATCAAAATGAAAATGGAAATTGAAGCCTATTACAAAGGAAAAATCCAAATAAACAGAAATTGCTCAATGAATTCAGTAAAACATAATACAGCCTGAAGTGGAATTATCCAGCAAAAAGCATTAGGTAACAAGATATTCTTAAAATGACTGTTTTCTGTCCTTTTCTGGTTGGTTGTGGGAAACTGGGGAAACGCAATCATAACTACTTTGTAGCAATTACGTATTGCAAGAGTTACAATGCAAACTTTTTCATAAACTGTTAAATTTTTCCTTGAAAATTTACAAGAAGACACTGCTTTTCCCACCCCCAACACCTCCAAGTTAATCACTTTCAAAAGCTGCTCCAGGACCTCACTTATCCTTACGAGAGTGCCTCTAATTCCTAGACCAACAACCCATTTAAATTCATTTCTTCTTGGGTTAACACCATACTTTCACTTAAAAAGATGTATCCCATGTCTAATCACTCTAGAAACCATTTTCTCTTACTAGTTCTAAAGAAATTCACAGGAAATTTTACTATTGTTTTGCACAAATTGTTTATCTTTTCCTGTTAGAAATGCTTTTATACATCTGAGAATTCATTTGCATTTTCAGAATCATTTCACATCATTGGCTCTCTGTTGTCAGTTAAAATGTATGGATGTTTTTCTTCCTCTCTTGTTTCCAACTGGTATACTTACAATTTATAAAATAAAATATATACTTCCTCTATTTTACAGTCCCAATTTGATTTGCGTGCATGAGAAATATAATCTTTCCAAGGATAAATTCTGAACATTTTGGATAGAAAGAGGAGTGGCTTATTCTTTCCACTGAGTTTACTCTCTTTTGTCCAATTTATTAGACAAAAGCCCAATTGAACTGGGCTTTTATGCTTTTTTAAGAAAATGCCCAGGACATAGGTTATTCTGCAATGTGTTTGTAGCAATCTTTCCTGTTTAAATGCCTCTCCTCCTGCGCAGAATAATACTAAAATATTTGTTGAAGCAGGATCACAGTCACTGTTACTCTTTCTGTCTTCCACCTTAAGAAAATGTAAATATTATTGAGTGATACAGCCTTGATGTGAATTGAGAAAGATACACCTAAATCAAGCCTATAACCTGGGACTAGGGCATACTCCTGAGACAGGGGAGTTCTTTGTCCTGAGACAAATGGTTTTCAATAGCACTGCTTTGTGAATCTGTTTAAAATTATTTTCTTCTTTATACACGAGTTAAATTTTCATATAACTTGAGGTTAAATGAAACTCCAGGATGAAACAGTATGCTGAGTGAACAACTCTCAAAAAATGCCAATTTTCCACCATTAGAATAATTCATTAACATACACTCCTTTTCTTTATTACACTTTACTTTCACTTTTTGTAATATTTTCCCTTAGCTAGAACATCACCTTTCAAGTTTTGGATTTACAGTAACAGACAAACACCAAGGTGAGGGTTTGCCTTTGCTAGTTAACTTAGCTAGTTAACTGAGTATTTTTAAAAAGTAATTCTTGGGAGGATTTCTACAGTGGCGTGTCAGTGAATACATAATCCCTTTCTTCCAGTGGATTTAGTGTCCTTTTTGTCTAATAGTGCAGGAAGTGTGCAATCTCATAATTCCTCTACAGATCACAGAAAAAATACTCTGGAAAGGAGATTGCCTATCAGGTGAGACATCTTTTCTGTTGCCTAAAAGAAAGGAGACACAATCAGGATTCATTGGCCAATTTTATTTCAGAGCCTGACAGGCTGAAGAAGTCATGAATTTGTCATGTCCTAAACTGTGCACACATCAATTTGCATGTATCCATGGCCTGCCAGATGCAGTGCTCCAGTTGATTCCAATATAAACACTGTTTATGTACTGTGAAATGGTTCTCCTGAAGCAGCATAAACACTTAGTCTTTTCATTAGAATAGTAAGTTATAAATTAACACATTTAAAAAGGAATACAAGACTATATTAAAAAATTAGGTGAACCTGATCCTATAAAATTGATTAAGAGGTTGACCTTGAAAGTTCTTGACTTCATCAAGTAAGTAATAGATATTAGACCAATAAGATGTTTTTAGTTTAGAAGCCCAGCTCCTATTCTAGGAATATTATTTTTAGAATTTTAATATGGGTAACACTGTAAATTATTCTCTGTAATTGTCAGACAGAGACACTTTTCCCCAAAGTGAAGAGGGGCACAAAACTGTAATTCCATTTGCATCCCTGGCACCCAATCATCGATTTTGGTAGATATCTTCTTTTCACAAACTGTATTTTATTTGAATTGATGGCAAGACATCCCATATTGCTAAAAAACATTGGTTTAATATACCTGATTTCCATTACATCACAATTAGTTAAACCTTAAAAACATATAGTTTTGGTGACCATGCGAAGCGATGGAAGAAAATAGGATTAGAGAGGAAGTTTTTTCCTGAACTTTATTTCTGTTGCCAGGGCAACCACCTACTCAATATCTCTGAAGATTATGCTCAGTGTAGCTGCTTCATTTAAAGTGTGATGGACCCAGGTAATAACATGTTCAAACACATAAAGGAACGTATAAGGTCTGGATTTAAGTTGTTACTTTATTTATTTTCTAAAAGGAATAATAGTCCTCTTCTTAAATTTTTTCTGAACTGTGATGAAAAGAAATGAAAAAATTTGTTTGCAAGGCAGAGGACATTTAAAGTCAAAGTCAAAGGAAAATCGTGACAGCATGGGACACGATTTTAGCTGTGTGATATCCATGGCACATCCTTTTCTCAGGAAAAGAATGGCCTGGAAAGTCAGACACAAGTTACTGCTCCTCCTGAATGCATCATACGTAACTACACAAGGTAATGAGGCTACTGATGCTAGAACACTGCTGTGGAATGAATGTTTTGAGAGGAAAAGTATCACTTTAAATTAGTAACGTGTGTCCAAGTCTATGAGTAGGACAAATCTATTGTATTTTTACCACCATATTACACTGCACAATGTCATCAAGGAGATAAAATGGATATACTTAAGCATTGTAGAAATTGACAAAGAAAGGAATAATGTCATTTGTGGGTGAAAAAACCACTCAAAACCAGTCATCTCATTTTCTTTCTTTGCTTTAAAGAAAGAAGAATAAAGGCTTGGACAGATATTTCCAAGTTGCAGAAGCAACAGATTTGGTATATCACATTTCAATAGTACAAGGAAAAGAACCAAGTTAAATAACTCTGTGGGAATACACTTGCTAGTTCTATTAAAAAAGTGATAAAAGCCTCTGTCTTTTACTAGCCACTTGGGTGGTGGCATAAAATATAGCTGTGATGTCTTGGGAGTACAGCATACAGTAAAGAAGTTATTTGTTAAAATTAAGCTAACGTGTCACCTAGAAGAAAAAGCTGTTATTAACTACAATAAGGTGTTATTAATCATTCAGGCTAACTTTCAAGTGCTCACACTGACTTCTCTCAGTCTCACAGGACAGAACTTTCTGAGAGTTACGATTCATTTTGGTGCTAATTAGACCCTTGCTATCCCAGAAGCCTGGAAAACCAAAAGTTTTTCCCAAATTCTGAGTGATGAAGTGAGGGATGTTTTGGACTACTTCAGAATGTGGTCTCTCTGATGTCAGGGGGCCTCGTATAAATTATGGATTATATGAAAGAGCAGAGATAAAGCAAATGATTGGATTGATGATTACATAGGACAAGTATAAATTACGGCATTGCATCTTACAGAAAGGCACCACAAAAAGAACCAATGTGAGAAAAAAGACATCAGATTTTTCATCTAAATAGGTAAAGAGGAGTTTTTCATTAAGCTGTCATGACATCCTTTTGGACAGTGTCTATATTAAAGAGGAAGGAATACTATGATTAATGAGGAAACTTTCTGGCAGTATTAATAGATAGCATAAATAGATAGAATAAAGTCCAGATAGCAGAAAGTCCTCTTGCTTTCAACCTTTTGTCCCGTCTGTCTAAAGAATGTATATTTACTCAATAAGCATTAATCTTGGTAGGGATTTAGAAATATGCTTAGAGAAGTAAGTTATATGTGAAATACTTCCAAGCATTACCATTTAAGGTATTTTTAAAAGCAGGTTTTATATATGTTTAGAATATGTTTTGTAACTTATTGGTTCTAGTCATAGCAAGAGAAAGCTTTGCTTCAGATTTTTTTCTGTGAAGTTTTGTTGACTCCCTAGCTTTTTTACCAACATTAGCTTTACAGTATACTAATACAAAAGTTATTCCAATATGTAAGATATGATCTATATTTATGTTATACTGTATTTTTGTATACTATTCATTCTTACATAAGGTCCTTTGAATGAACAGTTCCCTGTTTGCTTGCTTGCTTTTTAACTTATATCATAGACTAGAAGACAGCCCACTATTAAAGGCATTTTAAATGTGTTGCATCTGAATAGACCCAAAATATATACAGACAATGTAGTACAAGAAAAAAGGGTAATTAGGACAACATCAACATGTAGCTACCACCTAGTCACCAGTCCTAAATCAGATGGAGTTTAGATTTTAACTTTTAATTTTTTAACTTTTCCATTTTTTCCTTTACACTCAGATCATGGCTTTATTTTCAGGTCATGTTGGCAGACAGAAAGACTGGAAACTGTGTTGGTGAGGTGCACGCTGATCCTAACCTGTTCTCTCAGGGTTTTTGTGACTAAGGAGCATACCTAACTCTCTCACTTTTCTTGAAAAATCTCACTTCAGTTTTCATGCTGGTGATAACAAAAAACACAGGCTCACTTTAAAGTAGAGGGTGCATGTTAAAAAAAATCATCATTATTTATCATGATTGTGAGCATGGTTAAGCTTGAGACAGGGATACATTTCCTCCTTCCATCACATGGAGGATTTGCAGAGTAGAGCTGAGGGGAGAGGAGAAATACTTCCCTGAAACCCTGAGTTGCAGCAAGAGACCTCTAAGTTTCAGGTCTGCTGAAAAAACAGTAAATAATGGACTTAGATAAATGCCCTCCTACTCAGAGTGGCAGCATGTAATAAGTAACCACAGGTTATGGGATGAAAAAAGGGGAAGAAAATCACAAAGGCAGTCAGCCACTAAACTATTCCTGCCTTTGAAAATTTCAGCTTACATGTCTCAGGTCCAGCAACATCACAGTAGATTGACTGAACCACAGATCATTTTTTTCTGCATGACTGATAAATGAAAAACTGAATCTTCAAACCCTAAGCATATGATAAGCAAATTTCAGGGAGCAGTTATTTTAAAGCCAACGCATCCAATTAGAAACTTTAATCTAGGAAGCTTTTAACTGCTTTTTAATATAAAATAAACATTTCTGAATTATGCATTTATTCTCTCAGCACCTGAAGTCAGAATACTAAAAGGCAGTTATAGCAGACCAACCTAAGTTACACAGATGGAAGTACTCAGCCCTGACACCAACATATTTGATTTTTGTACATATTCATTTTTCACTAAATGTTTTATATAACATTCACCAATAATTTATTGCACGTTCTGACTGATAAATTTCATCACTTGACTGTTTTGTGTACAGCAAATGGAGCTTAAATTAATTCTGTTTCTTTGAGCACATACTCAGTGATTATTGTTCCCGTTCATCCAGGTCTAATACTTGTATTTGTAAGGCTGACAGAAAGTGAGTTACAGAATATTTGAGTAAAAAAAGTCCTAAAAGTGCCACCAACTAAATATGGAAATTGATTATGTTTGAGCATGGAACTGAGTCAGATGCATATACGTGGCCTGGTTTGCTGCTTACTTGCACCTAGGCAATCAGTTACACCTACACAGAGGGAGTGTAAAATGCTGTCATCCACTTAGGATTTTGGATTCAATATGGATTTCCCTGAAGAAGTGAAAACAGTGACTCATTCTGCATAGGTGTGAATGCAAACCAGGGAAAATTCATATGATTCAAAGACTTTAGATTTAGAAACTTACAAGAAAATATTTGCAAAGTTCACGGTAATGCTGTCTTCACAAAAGCCATGGAAACACAGAATAAAAAGTTTATAAGGCTCCAAAGGTATGATGCTCACACATACACAGATCCCCATAGTGGCACAGGAGGCCTGACTCGGTGGACATCAAATGATGTATGTAGACAAAGTCTGAAATAGGGCTCAAGCAGAAGTGTCAAGCATTCCCAAGAGCACGAAAGTTTCACTAACAGAGTACCGGTAAGAAAACAGTCAAGTCTGAAGCTGAGCCCTCTGTGTAAAGGGGTCTACATTGGGGATGTGTACTTTAAGTATGGTTTTTCGCCATGGACTTTCATTCTAACAGAAAGTCATATTTCCCACTTTTTATGAGAGGCTAATTTTACATTATATCAGTCGTGAATAACACCACAGAAGAGGAAATGAAGATTATGTATTTCTGAACATATGTCACATACTTCTAAATATAAAAAAAAATAACAATTTATAAAAAGCTGTACTGCCACTGAGTATATATTTCCCTTTACACACAAACTTCTAAATGTATCAGATACATGAACTTGCACTAGACAATGACAATTTGTTCTCTGCCATCTGTGCCCCATTCTTTGTTTCTTTTTCTTCCCTTCTCATACAATCATTACTTCTGCATTCATCTACAGATGATATTATTTGACTGGATTCAACTGTACATAAGTCTTCACATGTCTTACCTACTTCAATTGCTTGCACATTATAGCTGAAAGGAAATTTTAGGGGCATAAAGAGTCGTGCTATCCTGATGAATCTCAAGTGAAGTTGCACAAACTTCAATGAATTTTGAATGAATTAATGACTGCTCAGTTGAAGGAAAGCATTGCAAGGTTTTGCAAGTGCTATAACAGTGTCTGTAGTAAGTATTCAGCCATGCTGTAATTAATGCAATTATTCATCTGGACTTGAAACCTGGGTAGGTGCATGCTAGTACATTGAAAAGGACAAAGAAAACAAAGCCAAAAACAAACAGAAAAACCCAATTCTTTTAAACTTAGAGCTAAAACACACCATTATCAATCTCAAAAGAAGCTAGCTCATATTTATATTCATACACAATCAGTTGTTCATGTGGCAAAACAGAGCATCGAGTTGCATATTCTCATCATTAGCAAGAGTTACCACTGTTAATGAATTGTCCAATGTCACCTGACTGTACTAGTTAGTACTACCAAATCATAACCACTAATAAATGTCTGTGAACTTGGCTGAACATGACAACTTAGTCCACTCAGTTACGTGACTTAAAAAATATAGGAAAAAATCCCCTGTGACTAAAGGAGGGCTTCCAATTTTTACTGATGAGAGAATAATGAGAAGTTCTTAAAGGAGAGGATATCCAGGCTTATATAACTAAAACCTTGAAGTCTGGCATCTGAAAGGACACAGAACACCAAAAGAGACTTTGCCAAAGCTGAACAGAATAATTACTTCACTAATCTTACAGGCTACACTACAACTCATATGACAATTGCCTGTTTTGCAACTGTACGTCTTTGCTAGATCATACTCAGCTGGCCATTGACTATAATCTCAGACCTTTTTTTTTTTTTTGTCAGTAAAATATCTATTGAATTTTGTCTGGTTTTAATCCATTTGGAACTCTAATCCATTCTCCAGAGTCCTTTTAAGCTATCTCAGATTGATTAAACTACTAATTTAAAAGTGAACATTGTTCCTTCTGTTCGCCCCTGTAATTAATGAAAATATTGTTGACCTTTGCACAATCTTACTCGATATATACTTTCCTGCTGAAAATAAAGCATTTATGGTTACTATAAGTATGGTTTTCTAGTCACTTTTCCATCATTTCTGTAACACTATACTCCTATGATTATATGACCACATATTTTTAGCATGAAAATACGTTTCAAACTGTGTCAAAAGCCTTGCTATAGTCAAAATTTATATCAACTATTTCCTATCTTTTTGCATGAAATTTGAATGGTTTGACATGAGTCTGCATTTCCAATAACTTGTTCACCACATCCTTCCATTGGAAAATAACTAGCTTTTCTAAATAGCTTCTTGCCAAGCTTTTTGTGCTGCAGACTGATTACCTATTAGCTCATTACTTGTACTAATTGTATTAGCCCCATTATTAGCTGATCTTGTTAGTGAAAACTGTAGCTAGAGCTGAGGTTTGTTGCACCCATGAATTAGTAGTAGACTAAAAAAGGTTCAATTAATACTTGCTTGGCTTGAAACCAGACATAAAATCAGTGAAATAGCATAATCGTGGCAGTATATAAGCATTTTGTAAAACCGTAACACTTCTAAAGTGTGCACTACCAGCAGCAAGCATTTTGTAAAATGGCTAAGCAAAATGTGTAATTAATATCTAAGTGTAAATGGGCAAATAAGAGAGGTGGTATAGTTGCTCAAAGGAAGTGCCGGAAAGGATGTTTAAGTGCTGAATTCTGCAAGAACAAAGTTTGTAGAGCAAGTGCAAAAGATGTGTGGTGAAACCAGAAAAAATCCTGGTCCTCAATTTAAGATTAACTGTGTTGAGAGCAGATGTGGCTATCCCTTTATTTTGGGAAGGGGGCTGAGGAGCAGGAAAGAGGAGAGAAGGGGAGAAGGAGGTTGCCTGCTCCAGTCCAAGATGCATCACCTGGATCTTGGCCACTAAGACCATCAGGGACTTTCAACACCAGCACTCACTATATGCATCACCTCCGTGTCACTGTATTCACAAAACTAGTTTATCATAAGCTTTTTAAGGGCTATTTGTTTGCATAAGCAATGAGAATGCCTGACAATGATTAAGAGATAACCATTGGCAGTGTGTGTTATTAATGAGTGTCAATCCCGTGGAGTGTTGCTCTGAAGTTTGAAACAGAGCTGATTTGTCAATCTTCTAAACGCTTCCATCACCGTGATAATTTTCCTAATCTATACCTAGATCTATATAAATTGCACACATTATATGTATTTGTATATATAATGTAAATGTGTATGTACATATATATAGAAATAAAACATACATATGTATACAGTTGCAACAAAACCAGTGGTCAAAGGATGTCAAAACTTCAGCCTTAGAGCTGTCTGTGAACAGCTGTTGTTCTTTATCGACTACCAGACCTCAGTCTTCCTCATGCTACTCATATACTCTGAGAGTGATATCTTGTCACTTCTTACGTCCTCTTCTAGCTGTATCTCATTCTGTGACGAGGCTCTTCTGATTTTGCCCTTCCATTTGTGGTTGGTACATCTGCTAAATCTTCACTTAATGTCAGGTTGACTAGGCATAAAGTCAGCCTATGCTCTGTGATGTTACTACATATCCAAACCTACAGCAAAAAAGTAATTAATCGAAATGTTTAAAAACATCTATACTAACAAATACAATCTGTGTTTGTACTGTTAACATAAGTGGTATGTTAGATTTCATTATTATCTTGTCAGCCAGTTGGCCTCAGGCTACTCAAACATTGTTATAAACTTTTTAAATTAAATGTGAAGTTAGATGTGGTGTTTTGTTTTGTTTTGTTTTTAAACTGGCTTATTTCTAGACTAGTTGAACTGTTTCTTCTCAGTTTAGCGGTTTGATCCTTCAAATTCTTTTTGCCCTTTAATTCAATAGGTGGGTATGTGTGTGTGGGGGGGTCCTAAGCAGGTGAGAGAACTAAGGTAATAATTAAATAAATGACATCCTTATTTCTTTAAAGAATCTTTTTTACAGGGTTTTCTGGTAGGGGGTTAAATATAATTAGATATCCACTTTCTTGAACGATATGGAGGGTGTTTAAAAAATATTTACTCTGTATCCAAAAAACATGACCCCAATTTTAAGTAGACTTCTTCCCCCTTTTTCTGATTTGCATGCTTTCTTACTCCCCACAGCCTCACCATATGATTATAAAAATATTTTCTGTCAATTTATGATGGGTTGCTGCAAAGGAGGAAAAATTCTTTTTTTTTCAGTTTGTTAAAGTTAGCATGAAGTAAAATAAGTTTATCTAGGAACATGATGATATATACAGAGGAGGAATATTCCTGTCTGATGTAAATTGAAGTAATTACATTGACATGACAGACCAAGATTTCAAAGCAGATATGCCAGCTGACACCTCCTAGATATTTTGCTTATACTCACCAATGTGTCTTGATCAATAGTAGTACCTAGTTTCCCTGTGTTATAACCCTAAATTTATATTCTGATTTATCTAGTGAACTTCTTTAATCCAAATCCTTAGAATATTTATGGTAATTCCAAGTGTGCTATTCTAGTGTCTGTATATCCAATCTGAATTATACTGCAGGTTTTGCAAAACAGTCTTTTGAGAATTGATCACACCCTTGCATCCAAAAAGTCTGACAGAACAGAGGTTTCCAAGTGAGGATCCAGACTTAGCAAGTTGTCCATATTCAAATTAATTTTCCAAATTGAGCCATTTTATATGAGCTTCAAGCTGCCAAAACAAGCAAGAAAGGAAAGAAAACCCCGTTGTTAAATATATACATAAATCAAATTAGATGACTGTAGAAGTAAGAATATGAACAAATATAAAGATCAAATGAAAAGTGATAATTATTCATTAGCATGTGCAAACAGAAAAACTACTTTCCTTATTAGCAGTTAATTTCTTATGGAAAATGGATGCAATGGTGAATGTTATCAAAATACGTCAGCATTTCAATCTGTTTGACAGTGGCAGAAGAAACTTGAATGTAAATAAGCAAAAAATAAGAGCACAGAATCGTATTATTTCTGAACTCTGTGCAAAAGTGCCTTCTGCCTATGCACATTAGTCAAGAGCAGAATGATGTCCTTTGCATCTCTCTGCACACTTATGTTGCCACTACATAAAAAGACACGTCAGCTCTCACCACAGAACATCACAGCTGATGAGATTTAGAGTGAATAGATTATTCAAGAATACACTGACCAATTCCTTATTAAAATGAAGATGAGCATCCCTCTGTGACAAATTAATACCTGTATGGACAAGTATTTAAGAATTTCAAGTTTGACCTCTAATAAACGGAGACTTGTTGATTTAAAGACAGCCAACATGGCATTACAAAGGGCAAATTGACTAAATTGACCCATGACTAATCTAGTGGCCTTCTACAATGAAGTGACTGCATCAGTGGACAAGGGAAGAGCTACAGATATCTACCTAGACTTCTGTAAGGCCTTTGATATGGTCCCCCGCAACATTCTTGCTGCTAAATTGGAGAGGTAATGATTTGATGGATAGACAGTTAGGTGGGTAAGGACTTGGCTTGATGGCGATATCCAAAGAGTTACAGTCAATGGCTCAATGTCCAAGTGGAAACCAATAACGAGTGGTGTCCCTCAAGGGTCCGTACTGGGACCAGTACTAATTAATATCTTCATCAATGACATAGATAGTGGGATTGAGTGCACCCTCAGCAAGTTTGCAGATGACACCAAGCTGAGTGGTGCAGCTGATATGCTAGAGGGACGGGATGCCATCCAGAGGGACCTTGACAGTCTGGAGGAGTTGGGCCCATGAGAACTTCTTGAGTTCAACAAGGCCAAGTGCAGGGTCCTGCACCTGGGTCGGGGCAATCCCCAACACCAACACAGACTGGGGAATAAATAGATTGAGAGCAGCCCTGCAAAGAAGGACTTAGGGATACTGGTGGATGAAAAATTGGACATGAGCCAGCAATATGCACTTGCAGCCCAGAAAGCTAACCATATCCTGGGCTGCATCAAAAGAAACGTGGCCAGCAGGTCGAGGGAGGGGATTCTGCCCCTCTACTCTGCTCACATGAGACCCTACCTGGAGTACTGCATCCAGCTCTGGGGTCCCCAGTACAAGACAGACATGGATCTGTTAGACCAGCTCCAGAGGAGGGTCACGAGACTGATCAGAGGGCTGGAACACCTCTCTTATGAAGAAAAGCTGAGAGAGTTGAGGTTGTTCAGCCTGGAGAAGAGAAGGCTCCAGGGAGACCTTATTGCGCCCTTTCAGTATATAAAAGGGGTTTGTACAAAAGATGGAGAGAGACTTTTAGCAAGGCCTGTAGTGACAGGTTTTAAACTGAAAGTGGCTAGATTTAGATTGGACACATGGAAGAAATTTTTTATGATGAGGTTAGTGACACAGTGGAACAGGTTTCCCAGAGAGTTTGTGGATGCCCCTTCTTTGGAAGTCTTCAAGGTCAGGTTGGATGGGGTTTTGAGCAACCTGATCTAGTGGAAGAAGTCCCTAGGAGGATTGGATTAGATGATCTTTAAAGGTCCCTTCTGATCCAAACCATTCTATGATTCTGTGATTCTATGGTTTTGGTTCAGTGGTATTGGGAAGCTGAAATGCAAATGCAAGCCATGTAATATTTACCTTTGCAAAAGGCAGCTCTGCCTCTGAACAACTAGTGATGATTGTGCATGCCAATGGAATTACAGCTGACCTTCTGTAGATACCCACAAGAACATTTTCTCTTTGCAAGCATTTTTGATGCAAAACTGGGAGAGCTGTATTTAAAAGTGATCATAGGTTAATCCTGAACTGTCATTATTTCCATCATAAAGTTTTCACAATGACAATTAAGTCATTTTACCAGAGTCAGCTCTGTTAGTGAAACTCCTGTACAGCTTCTGTTTTATTTTATTTTTATGATGAATTCTGTTCTCCGTCATCTTGAGTACGTACAGTAGAATCCATCTCATCTAATGTAAAAAACTAAAGCTGTCTAGTTCAAATGGTTTGATAGTCAAAGGAGGAGGATTATCTATTGTAATTAGAAGCTACAATACAGAGATTGCAAAGAAAACAAAGTTTTAGTCTGATTCTTGAATAAAAGTACTTGGGGACAAATATATTTCTGATGTAGAAGCCCTTAAAAGAATAGGAAATGAGCCCATTTTCACAAAATGGTATCATAAGTCAATGTCTGTCTATACTGTCACAAGATCTGCTAGAGATGTGTCACTATCAGGCTCACAAAGTGAGTATGAGTAAAGTGAGTAAAGTGAGTGGTTGAGGAAATTAATTCTTAAGTAGAGTTTGCCTAAGAAGACCACAGTCTCTTTGTCTCGTGGATCAACTTCACGTGCACTCATCTTCACATTCTTTGGAAAGCAGACTTTATGACATAGATGAGAAGTGTTTTGGTTGTTATAATAAATATCAATGGCTGAAATACAGATTCAGATTCCAGACATACTACAGGTCTGTCATGGACACAACAGGGAGGATTCAAGGTGGGGCAGGACATCTCAAGTGATGACATGGGAAAGAAACCTCTTTAACAGGTCTCAGAAAAAGAAGAGTAATCTTCCTGATTGTTTATTATCGTTGAAGTATTGGGTTTCCTATGGCTATTAAATGATCATTTTAAAGCCTACCTGTGTTGTGAACAATTTAATAGATGACAGAAGAGAGCTCAACTTTTCTATTATCTAGCAGGATAAATTATTATTTGCTCTCATTCTGGAAAACACACAATAAATGCAGGTGACTCTCTTGCCCAACATAAAAACTAGCATTAAGAATGAGACTGAAATCTCAGAAGCTTGTGATCATTTTTTAATATTCTGGGGAAAAAAAAAAAAGGTGTCACATCTCAGACCTGCATCAGTTAGAGAAAAAAATGCAATAAGATAGTTATAAACATTTCTCTATGGTTTTCCGTCACACTAAAGCCATATCTTGGGAGCTGAAGTATTTGTTCATTGGATAGGTCTTGCATTTTCTTAGTGTCTATACTACTACCCTAATGCTTACGAGTCTCTCTTTATGTCCGCAGGGCCATTTAACATCACTGTGACTCAGCTCTGAGATAGACCCAAACACCACATTGTGCAGGTGGTCCAGAACAAAAAGGATCTACTCCTGTATCCCTCCAAAAGAAACACAGTAGGTCAGCAATCTGTGGAGACTAGAGTTAATTTAGTCTGCAATAAAATCGTCCCTGATTTTCAGATTCTAGTCCCACATGAAAAGTCTGTCATGTGAAGGCCATTTAATCTCTGCATGGGGTGAAGTCTGAGATCTGTGTGCTTTTCTTCTTAAGGGCCAGAAATGGAGGGTTCTCAAAATGTTCAGAAATCCAGATCAGATAAGGTTCTCCCAAAATATCTATTTTTTTCCAAACTACTCTTTAAGAATAACAGATGAAAATGTTCTCATACCAAAGATCCAGTTTTCCTTGAATTAAACAGTTTATGAAGAAACAAAAGCTGGCTGCCATAACTGTAACTCTGTGTTTCCAGTTTTGATCAGATTAAATAGTGAAATGCTGTTTACAACATTTTATTTTTTTAAGAGAGATTATCTAGCCTTTTAAAATGTTTGGCTTCAATTCACAAAGATTTTTGGAAGAAGGTAATATCTTGATTTGATTTGAAATGGTTCGTGTGTTCGTACGTGAAAGCATAAAAATGATTGCATTGATCTAGAGGGACAGTAAGTGCACTGTAATAGATAAATCACATTCATTCTGAACCCAGACTTAATTTTATCAAACATATCTTGAAGGAAAAGATATTCCACAAAGATATCTATTACAGCTAGGATTTGAAAAAACATGCTTGTTAAAACCATTTATATTCACAGTAATGTCAAGCTGTGTATGAGAATACATTAACAAAAGACAAAGTGACAGACTCTAATTAGTCTGCTTTTAAAAAGTGAATACAAATATTATATAGAGGGTTTTTATGAACACACAGGGGAAATTACAGTGATAAGCCAACAGTGGTTTGCCAGGACATTGGGGCAGTCTGTCCTGCAGCAGCAGCAAACTTTTGCACACTGATAAGGAGGGCTATACAGCAATTTCATTACCTGCTCATTGAACCGGAGTGCCCTGTTTGTCCTTGGAGGATCATTACAGATGTTTGTAATTTAGAAGAACATTCCTAAACCCATTAATCCAGGGTCCGCTTCCAAAGCATGATTTGATCAATGGCATTAAGTGGTTGTTTTCCTTGTTTCAATCTCCAATCTGAAAAAAAAAAAAAAAAAGAAACAAAGAAGCAAACAAAAAAAAAATGCTCAGCACATTTCAAAAACAGTTTCTTTTCCATGTCTTACACAAGGAAATATTATGGCCTTTTCCATTTTGGTATATTCAGGTCTTTTTAATATATTTTTTTTAATCTAGTATATATTAACTATGTATATCTTAAAACGTGGTGCAGCTATTCTACATAAAAGATGTCGGTCAGCATTTGAAAGCCCAAAAACCTCCTTTGTAAAGAGTGACTGTAAATAAGATAGGTAACATTTATGTTATTTTGATATGTTAGGTAAAGTGTTAACTAGGCTGAACTCACTCTTCCGCACGAAAGACTGGTATCTTACAGTTAGGCAGGTACTTCTGCTGAAGTAGGGAGTACACCTCGCAGCAGAATGCATACTTACCAGTTAGCATAATTATTGTCAAATTCCTCCTAAGCAATGTAATTTTGGTTTCTGAGACATCATAAAAATGGAATTGATATTAATATTAATAAAAACATGGATTTTAAAGCTCAGCATCTCACAAGCATTAATATGATATTATAGGTAATATCTGAAGTCACAATAGAATATTTCTTACAACACATTCTTTCTCACATTTACACAAAATCATATGATGGAAAGATTATGTTGTGACATATCATTACTCCATTTTTTTTGGTCAGGTTTATTTTTGTTTACCTTGCAAAAAAGAATCAAGAAGAATTAAAGCAGACATTGGATTATTCTGCATGTTCTAATATGGCTGCCTTTTTCTTCAAGGAAATTTGTGAGCAGGAACAAAGAGTGTTTGTTATTCAGAGAAGAGTATTTGAATAGAACTGCCAGATTTTAATAACAATTTTAAAACCTTTCTTTAGTACCTGATCAGATTTACGGTTCAAGGTTAAAACAACCACTCCCATAAGCTAAGCACATCATCTCTTTGTTTCATAAATGTAGTATTACAATATAAAATAGAGCATACAGAAGAACATTGTCTGGCAAAGTCTAACGACACACACTGGTCTAAGACAAGAGGGTTTTATACATACAGGAAAGCTTTTTTTAAAAGTTTCTACTAGATAAGTAAAAACCTGTTATATATTCTTCCTGTGGAAAATCTGCAGTATACTTTCACATAACATCCCTGAACTGACTCCTTTGTGGTTGCTGCACAACCCTCCAACATAACACAGGAGTCACTTCTTGGAGCAAAATCTCCTTCTCTTCTGTACCTGCAAGATGGAAGCCTTTCATTGCAAATTTAAACCTTTGACTACATTTCAGTAGCAGCCTGCCTCTTAATGGTTATAAATTTATGAGTTCCTGTTAATTTTTAAACAAGGAAACAGCAAGAGTAGCAGCACATATTGCTTCAAATTCATGTTTTAACATCAGTTGTTTCATAAAAGTAGATCAGAAAGGTTATGGAGCCAATACTTGCATAGTCAGCATTCATTAAATGAGTGGCCTTGGCTTCTCTGAAGCTTGTACAGCCTGGCGTGCATATGTCACAAAGCTTTGCTGAACACTGGGGAGAAAGAAAAAGAAATCAGGGACTTTTTGTTCCAGCTTGCGCTGAAATAGAAGTTGCCTCCTCAGCACTCCATGAATGAGTGGCTTTCCCTGAAGCTTCTTAGTTTGACATAGGCATCAGACCATGCAGCTTGATTGAACTCAGGTGAAGAAAATAACTGACAGCAAGTTTAGTAATGCTGCAGAGCAAAGTTGTTATCTTGTTGCTCCAGGAACATCAGTAAGTGGAAACATGTCACCGAGAATTAATAGTATTTCCTATTTCCCTGTATATTTGAGAGGTGGGGATAAGTCATTATCTTGAGAGGGGCTCAATTTCTGTATTTCCTGGAATGCTCTTGCCTGTAGTCATTGGGAATTTCATCTTGCCAAATTTGCCTTGACAACTGCATGTCCTTGTTAACAACCTCACCTTTTAACTGCAGGGTGTGCTCTGTGTTGAGCTAAGCAAGGGTTTATAAGTCTACTGCTTAAATAAGAGATTGAACTGCAGCTCGAGATCTGAATGCGGAATTCTGAACCCAGACCTGATGTTATTTTTCTACCGGGACAAGAGCTCCTGAAATAAATTTCTGTAGCCTGATATAAATAACACCTATCCAAACAATGAAAAAAAAATAAGTACACCTGTTTGTTCTTGCACAGTTATATTACGTTTCACCTAGGCTGAGATTTTTTATTCGATGTAGTTGTATTACTGCATTATTTAGTTAGAATTCACTATTTTATTAATACATATGTCTGTGGAGCCTGAATGCTCTATCAAAACTGGTGGTCTGCTGTGCTGGGATCCTCATAAACAGACAAAATGTAATCATCAGTTTCAAAATGAACTTGTTTGCTTGTTCACCAATTATTTTATTACAATCTCATCAAACTATCTAAAATACTTTTTTTCCCATTGAAAAGAACTGTGAAACAGACTTTCACCTGAACTGCTGCAGATGCTCGGTGACACTGGCCTTTTTTTGACATACCTGTAATATTCTGACTAAAGGCAATATATTTAAAGCTTTTATCAACAGTTCTGCAGAACTTTCTAGAGCAGATTGAAACTAAAATATGTTTCAATTTTCTTATAAAGTCAGAAGCACCTCAGCTACATAGAGGCAGGTGGTCGATGAATGACTGACACTGAGACTACTTGCTCCTGAAAGGAAGACATGGATCAGTCGGCCAGTATCTTGCAACAGGTAACTCCACTTTTTACAGTTCAATTATCATTATGCAAATATTTGACCATAAACTAAAACTTTAGTGTAAAAGTTTTCAATGTAGGACACTAAGCTTAAGTATCTAAAGCTTGACTTGTTTTTATATGGTGGAATGATAACATATATCTATATCTCATGATATCTCATAGGTATCATGTAGATATATATGAAAGACACATATGAACACAAAAATATAAATCTAGATGCTCAACTTCTGGTAGGTAGGCTTAAAAATTTGGCCAAAGATTTTCTTAAAAATAGGGTAACTGAACTCTTGCATTAAGTGGTTTCACCTTCCACAGCTTTAGATTGTGTCCCTCATCACATTTCCACAGAGTTTATGATTAACTGACCTCTCAAATCATTAAACTATTCTGCCTGGTATTGTTAGTGTGATTGTAAATCAGCTCAATACATTTCCTAATATTTTCAAATGGTCTTAAAGATAATGTGGTTGGAAGGACAGTGGTCTTCTTTTCAGGATCAAAATATACTTCTTAAAGAACGGTGCCAGCAGTTTTGTAGTTAGAAAACATATAAGCTGAGTGCTGTAAGATCATTTCCTTTAGCAACCTGGTAGATAAATCTTCATAAATGAACCCTTTGGTTAGGCTAGAGGTATCACCCAAAGTTCAGCCATACAACTCACGCCAAGTGAACTCGCCTTACTTTCCTCATAAGCAGTTGAAAGTGCGACTGCCCAACCAGAGCGTGAACAGACACATAAAAACAGAAGGCAAGCTTGAAGTGTCCATAAAGCTGTTTATCAAATACAGTGCTTTTACAGTTCAGATTAATTTATTAAGGGAAAGACTCTTTTGTATATCTACCACTTACACTGCTTTTTTTTGTGTTGTATCTGCCCATTTATTAGAAGTTCAGATATCTAGCAGACAAATTACCAGGAGCTTGTGGGCACTTGAGACACATACAAATCCCCGTTTTGATTCAGCATGGAACAAATTGACAGAAAGGCAACAGCACTGCAATGTGCATGCCTTTTTACTGGATGTTAACTTGATTTTTCACATTGTCATTGCTTCTGGACCTCACCATGTGCATTTTCCTGATAAGCTTGCTCCTGCCTGTCAGAAGTCCATACTGCTGACCTTGTATTAATTTTGAATGGAAAGACTGGTGCTGGCTGCAGCAGATTAATACAAGCTCTGATCATGTTGGTTTTGATTAAGGTGCTGAGGTTAGAGAAACGTAATTTGTACCCCACAAGGTACCATAGTATGAATAGTAACAGCAATTAATCCTTTGCCTATTGATGGCAATGATAAAATACCTGCTGCTGCTTCTAATAACTTAATTCATGTTCCAGAAAGGAAAATTTACCTGTCCCATGAAAGAAAAAATTACACTTTCCATCTGTCTGAAAGTTTTTAGTCTTTGAAGTCAATGGTTGTTCTTAGAAAACCAATCTATTTTAAATACTACTTTGAGATCCTTATTTACCATAATAAAGAAAAATTTGGATTTCTCATTAAAATTAAAAAACTGTTGGATAAAAGATATTTTTGAAAACTTAATTAAAAAAGAGAAAGAAAAACACAGAGTTGCTACAGGGGAAAAAAAGGTTAACTTTGAAAAAATTTCTCATGTGATTAAACAAAATCTTTAAAAATCCAATGACTCAAATCCTAACAAAACCTAAGCATGTGGTTTTTCTCACAAGAGAGAGAAATGTTGATCATCTTCTCCAATGAGACACTGTTTACAGTAGTATTTACATGTTATTTATACATAATATTGTGTATATTTTCATCTGTATCTTTACAGCTTCATAGCAATATTGGCAAAACCAGGCAATTATTACATATTTCTTATGACGTCCCAAGAGAAATAATGTATTAGGCTTCTCTCAGTATACAATCACTCTCCATGTCCTTCCTTCTTCCTTTTATAAATAAAACTTGCTACCAGAAATTTCTGTTTCTTTACCACACTAAAGCACCTCATCACTAGAGTTGTGTCTATACCATAGCTTCACTTTCCTAAGACCAAGGTTGCTTGCTAGCAACTTGTCAGGAACCACACTGAAGCCACATCTTCAAAATTAGGATATGAGAACATATAAAACCCTGTGCAGCCTCCAGCTACTCCACTTTCCATTTTTGTGGAAATGAATAAATAATGCACAGATTTGGGTCTCCCGGAAGAACCATAATGCTGCCTGTCACAAACCCTCCCAGATCTGTATCAGCCTGGATGCAGCCTGAGTTTAAGCTGCCTGCAAAGGTAATATGGACAAACACAACTGGGTTGTGGGAAACATCAGGAATTTAGAGAAATTTAAGTGCACTTTGAAGATATAATATAGATGAGACATTGAAAACTATTTTCATGCGTTTACGAACATTAGTGGAAGTAATTTAGTCAATTAGGTTTACAGCAGTGGCTTCTAAAACAATAGCAACAGCTGGCACTGAATCAAGCAAAAATGGAAGCTGAGTGAATAATTCACAAAATTTGAAGCAATATTTTTTATGTCATAGACCATCATTTTTATTTCATCCGTGCATAATTGGGTACAGCAAAGGGAAATAAGACAACAGTCTAAAAAAGGGATATTGACATTTTGAACTACTCTATGAATGGACTAACAGCTTTAAATCTTTACTTGGATTTTATGTTGTATTTTTATATGTATTGTAGCATAAAGGATATTAGTTTGGGCAAAAGTCTGCTTGAATGATCAGGCTCCAAGGGTAGTGGTTAAGGTATCATACTCTTTCTGGAAACCGGTAGGAAGTGGAATACCTGAGGGACATCTTCATCAATGACCTGGAGGAGGTGACAGAGTCATCTATCCCATTATGTCTACAGGTGACAACAAATCTGGGTGCCAGTGGATGTCCTGAAGAGCAGGGCTGCCACCCAGAGAGGCCCAGCCAGGGTGGAGGAAGTGACCAGCAGGAGTCATACCAAGAACAAATGAAAAGTCCTGCTCTGGGAAAGGAGAGACTTTGCAAGGGGGCAGGTGTTCAGTTTTGGGACCTCCAGTTCAGGAAAGACCTGAATAAACTGGGGTGAGGTCAAGGGAGACTACCATGCTGGTCAGGGCTGAAGACCCCACCCTGCAAAGGAGAAGCTATGGGAACAGGACTGGTTCATCCAGGGGAAGGTACAGCTTCAGGGACACAACAGCAGCCCCCAGTGCCTACAGGGAGGGAGGTTGAGGAGATGGAGTCAGGCCCTTCATAGCAGCGAATGACAGTGTGACGCTAGATGAGAGGTTTGGAGTGGATATGAGGAGAGCCTTTCTCCCCCTGAGGATGCCAGGCAGTGGGGTAGGTAGCCCAAGGAAACTGTGCAGCCTACAGATTTGGAGCTTTTCAAGGTAGGACTGGAAAAAGTCCTGAGCACCCCCATCTGACCTCCAAGCTGGCCCCACTTTGAGGAGGAGGTCAAACAGGAGACGTCCTGAGGTCATGACATCCAACATGAATTCTGTAATTCTCTAATTCTATTCTGTGTTCTATAATAATGAAGGTTCTCCCACATAAAACATAAATACTGTTACAGTATCTTGTGCCCTTTTTTGAAGGTTTCTTTGCTCATAAAGAGAGACAGATGTGATAGGAAGATGCATTATGTGGAAGACCATTAAAGGCTGTTGGATAGTCTTTGTTCCATTTAGGGAGGGGTGGGAGGGTGGTAGATTCTTGTACAGGTGACCTTTTTTATTTTCTGACTGGCTTGTTTTTTGCCCACTGTACATTTTCTATGATAAAAAATGGTGTCTTTACCACTTGTAGGTTACGAATTCTTCAGTAACCCTTGTAAATAGATAATACATCTCCAGCTAAACAACTTTGTTATCCATCTACTACACTGCCTATAACTTTAAATAACTTAGTATTAGAGCTAAATATACTTTCTTTATGGCCTTGAATTAATAGGCTAGATTCAGATAGTCCCCATCGCATGAGCAGGCATTGACGTATGGTTTACATCAGTGCCAAAAGTGATAAATTCAGCATTGAAATTGCAGAGTTAGAACCTTTGACTGGCTGATGCTGCAAATTCTTCTGTCCCAAAAGCATCATATCCCAGTTTAGTATTACGAAGTCATTACACACACTGATGAATCAAAACCATTTTGAATCCCTTTCTTGATGTTTTATAATTGAGTTATGACAGATTTCTATCAAGAATTTAAGCAAAAATTAAACATTAACAACTCAAATATAAAGGTATGCATGCATTTGATTGTTGTCCTTAACAGAAAGAAAATTATGTACTATAAAACCTGTGCCAGTTTTGTTGCTACTCATTCCTGTTTTTTTTTTCTTTTTTCCCCCCTTTCCATTAACTCTTTTAAGTTCTTTTTTAAGGCTTGATTAACAGTAGGATGTAATTTTTGCCTTAACCCTCCACTGTTGCTTTTCTTCTTCAGTAATAGATTGCCTTGTCATTAATTATAATGTAAATCTATTATGGTGATTTAAGTTAGCCAGTTTTACTTTCCTTTTATATCTTATGAAGGGTACACACAGAATCAGATTCCACACTGGAAAATATTGTGTGAAAATAATAAACTCTGGGTTAGATCATCTTCAATGGACAGTTTATACTATTAGATTTTGCTGGTTAATCCATCCTCTTACAAATATCACCCTGAATGAATATAGGTAAGCAGAAGGGGAACACAAAAGTACAGATGGAACTGTTTTTTGCATGATAGCACAACTGACATAAACTAAAAAAGAATTCAGAAGTTAAAAAAATGGTGACCCTTTTGTAGTCTGGCAGAACTCAAACTCAATGAATACATATCATTGTAATGAATAAATACAGTCCAGTAAGAATACTCTCTGTTCAACTGCAAATTTTGTCAGGAATCCAATACATTCACTTTGACTGATTAACCTAGAAACAAGAACTATAAATCCAAACATCAGTCTTCTTATCTCCTTGAAGGAAAGGGCATGCACAGCTGAGCGTCACAGCTTGTGCAACAGTACCAAAAGTGAACCAAGTTATTTCAGAGATTAGCCATCTTAAAAACGTCCATTCCAGAGTACACTTCTCAAAAAATCATGCACTGGACTTTGTGAAGGACTTTTACAGACAGTCAGCTACCCACTTTATTGCTCATTGCATTGTCACTGCAGGCTTGGTAGCACTTTATCATTTACAGTGCCCTATTTTTTATGTAGTTTTTGTATTCATGCTGAAAGTGTTTGAAAAGCTAGTTTTATTCAGTGAAAAACTGTGCACTGTCAGAGTGAAAAATCCTTGGAAATGTTTCAGAAATTTGAATGCAGATTTTTGGATACAAGTGTTTACTTGTAGTTTGGAGCCAGTAAGATACACTGTACAAGAACAACTCAATGAAAAAGAATTAAGAAAATTATTTAAATAGGTATGTGTACCTTTATTCTGCACTGTGGGTGACAGAACAATACACATAGCTGTTGTATGTGTGTTTTTTGGTTTTGGAGAACAATAATTTGAATTCAAGTACTTAATCTTTATGGAAATTTGCTGCAGAACTTGTCACTTTCATTGTCTTTCACTAATGGCTTATTAAGAAAAAATACTTCTCACATGCAGTAATAAATAATTAAATATCTTAAAATGCCTTGAAAGCAGTAATCACTAACAACACTTCTGGATCTAGATTCTAGTAACGGTTATTCTTTCTTTAGTTATTACCATAATTCCTATAGCCCTGGAAAAAAGAAAAATGTGCAAATAGAAGGCTACAAAGAAGTGATGCTACAATGATTTTACGGATCATTCATAAATTACTTTGTGCACAATTCAGGAAATGACTTATGCCCACTTTATACTAGGTTTATGTATTTACCATGTTCTAAGGCCATTATTTTTCATTTTTATTAAGTGAGTGCAGGGTTTTTTAATTGTTTGTAGTCTTTTGCACAACTAGAGTATTAAATTACATATTAGAAATATGTGATTGTTTATATGCATGAGTGACATGCCTGAATCCAGATGGAAATCTTCCAGATGAACACATACAATTTTCAGAATCAGTTAAAGTTAGCTGGGTGGGTTCCTATCCCTGTTCCTATATCATTTCAGGTATCTTACCCTTGACTCTCAAAACCTCTTTGTAATGGGTCTCCTCTTCCATAAGCTGATCCTGTAGTGAAATACGAAAGTTGCCCACTGTGACCTCTACAGGCTTGCTGCCACTTTGTACTCTTGATTTTTAACTAACCTTTCCAGGCCAGAACTCACAACATGAATTTCATCTTTGTTGTTCTTGAGCTTGAGTGTGTCTATGAAACTGCTGACTGTTTATTAGGAACACGGATATCTTGGATGGATTCAAGTGTAGCCAGAGAAAAGAAAGCATGGGATGTTCATACCTTCAGGTACCAGACATTTCAAAAAAGCTAAAGGTGAGAATTTTCTTTTTCCTTCATCTGGAATGAACAGATCAGTATTAACAAGTAATATCAATGGACTTACCCTATCACTTCCACTTCTAGGAGCCTGTTCCACTCTTTCCCCATTCCATATATTTCCCCATACTACCTATGATAAAGTGAATTGATACTGGCCATGGCTCTGTTAGATTTCAGCAAGAGTAATATTCTTGCTATTTTTGTTTTATGTTGTGTTCTATGTAGTATTTGAGAAAAAGAAGGAAAGGTTTCCCCATGGGAGGGTATGAACTGGGAAGTTTGTCTGCTGATTTTGAGTTGCCAGATACAATAGCAATTACAAGAGCCATTGTGATACTACATCATCTAAAGGAGACGTCAAGATAATTCTGGCAATCAGTCACAGAACTGAAGCATACTCTTTCTCTGTATGAGACTTGCACATAGCACTTCAGAGGATTTGTTAAATCCCATCATGAAGGGCAAATGCTGGGGAGTGCTAATTAGAGCTATGGCGGTTTTGTTTTTTCAGACCTAACCGTTGTTCCATTGTGTATTAAGAAATGTAGAAAAGTCTCAGAGAGTTAACTGCTAACAACAAACTTTTAAGATTATAAACAGACAGATGACACGCTTTCAATAGCAACAATAAAAGAGCTCGAAGTGCAGGACAATATTGTCCTGCAGACATTATTATTTTAATGATAGTTCAGATGTGATAATCATGGCAATTTCCTTTCTTTTACTTTAAAAAAAAAAAAAAAAAAAAGAAAGACGCAGCTTTATGTACAGTTACAACGGACACTAGCCTGTTCATCAAATATGAAGAACATTAGTTGGGGAAATTTACAGTCATTCTCCTTTATGTTTTTCAATATCTAATGAGTTTTCCATAGGAGCTCTAAATTCTGGAGCTTGTTAGTTTTCCTATCTGACCTTCTTCTTTCTCTTCAAGCCCCTGTTCTCCCAAACCCTATCCTTTTGGAGTCTAAAGACTTCCAGTAGTAGAAAACACCACCTCTTGCATAATTTTTGTTTTTTTTTCTTTTCCAGAAGTAGGTCAATCTTTTACACAAGTTTCTCAGGGGTAACCCAGGGTAAAGAGAAAGAGAATAACATTAAACTTGCATAGCAATCCTCAGATCCCCTTTACTCAGGAGGACTCTGCAGCTCTCGGGACCAGGAGCAGTATGTGAATGTTGTTAAAAACCTGCTGTATGTCCATATGGCTCTCGGAAAGGAGCAAGGAGCAATATCCAGGGACTGGATTAGTACAGCAAGACTGGCTCATTTACTTGGTAATTATGGCTGATCTTACTCCTCAATGTGACAAAGGACAAGAGAAAGAAACCACATAATGGGACTCTCCAGGTTGGGTGCCATTAAGTCATTCACCATTATGGAGTTAGGACAGATACAACAGGGGCATAAAGATTTATTGCTTGAAAAAATAACAAGTGTCAGACGAAGTTGTTGTTATCAACTTAATACAATTTCAGTGACACAAAAGGGCATTTCCATCATAATTAAAAATCTCTTTTTGGAAAGAAGAAAAGCCAGAGACACTAAAGAAAACTAAATTACCAGTGTCTCTCCCTATATCTTTTCCCATGTATATAATAAAAATTATTTATTGAAATATTTCGCAATTAGGCTTGGAGGAAAAAATAAAGAAGCATTTCCATTTGCACTATTAGAAATCATATTCTTAAAATCACATATGCTGATTTATCAATAACACATGATTGTGAGAATATTTTAAAAGTTAATTATTTAATTTTTTTTAATCAGGTACTAGTTTTAGCACCTTTCTTATTATGCTAGTCCTGAAGTTGTAGAGTATGATAATATTTTATAAAAAAAAAATCTTTTATTACCAAAATATGCTAGATTATGACCTTTCTTGATATTGTAATAATACCAATGCCTTAAAAATATGTATGAAATTTGAAAAAATAAATTTAAACCTGAAATGGAAATTCCTCACCTCATCTACCATTCACATAATTTCTGTTTTGAATCTGGGAGACAAAATGAAGGATTGCTTGGGCCTGGAAGAAACATCCAAAAATGAAACTAAAAAAAAACATTTTAGAAACCATCCAGTAGCAGCATTACATTACTGCCTCTCCCCATTCTTACAGTCCTGGATCAAGACTGTCTTGGTATGGAAGAAATTCTGGCTTCCCAAACAGCCTCATTTTTTGGATTGTGGTATGGTTCCTTCCCTAGCTCTGAAATGTGTCCGTCACCAGTGACCTGGTGCTGATGGCATTTCCTGGCCGTATATGGTACCAAACCTGCCTCAAAAGGAAATTCGTATGGGCAATACCCGGGTGACTTAATCCATCATCGCCTTTTGTCTCTGACAAGTATATCCTACCACCATCTCTGCAATTGCTGTATGGATATCTTTACTTCTGCAAGTGTTTTTAATCTGGAATGGCAGTGCTCCCTCCCTGGAGAGCAAGCAGGATCACATACTTCTGACCTGAACAGCTTCACAGCTTTCAACAATGTCCACTTAATCTAAGTAAAGGATCATGAAAACTTATGTGAGTAACAACCTTCAGTCAGTAGCCCAAGCAGAGGCCACATTTAAGACCAAAAACAAATGCATGCGTCGGTTGTCAAACAAACCCAATCATTATGAAAATGGTATTGGATGATGGTTTAAGATAAACACAGTTTAAGGAAAACATAATACAACATAGAAATACAGTGTCTAAATGCTCTGTTATTTTTCCCAAAGATCCGTGCTAAGGAGGCCTTCATATCCTTTGAGGATATAGCTGTGTATTGACGATAAAATACAGGCTCTGCTTTGGTAGGTTGAAGCACGTTTTGAACACATGGAAATTTAAGCAAGCAACTTTTGAGAGCGTGACATGTAGCAGACCATCTGTCTGTCCTGTCCTGCTTTCCTACACCTCCAGATGTTGTCTCAACTATGCGGTTCAGATTTCACAGCAACACTAGACCAGGGGAGGTGAGTTGGGGATGAGTCTCTCTGTTGTATGTAGAGACAATTTCATTTGCATCTATTATTTTTAGGTTAAGACTTTACAGACCAGCTCTCATTCTAGGTCTGCATGCTATTGCTGTAGATTATATATTTTTCTTTCCTTCTCCTCAAAACACAAAGTGTTGAGACAAAACTTTTTGAGATTAAAAAAAATTCCTCATCCTTCTCTAGAGAGATTAACAATCCACACAACCTGTGGTCATGAGATGCTAGAGAAAATAAAGTATATAGAACATCATATTACCATTAACATATTTATCTTATTTTACTATTGATCGTTACTAAGTTCTGGAGAATATTTTCCCCATGTGTTTAAAATTGGTGTTATAGTTTCATAAAATAAATCTTTTTTTTATTAAAAGGCCATGAAAAGCATTTCCATATCTCCTTAACTGTACTTAAAGACTTGCAATTATAAAAATATTTGGGCAACATTTTCTCCCCTACCACCACTCTGGAGCATTTGAAAACATTACTGTGAATGATGAGGGTTTTTTCACTGTTGTTTGTCAACATTAAGATAAGTGCCATCTGTGAAAGAAATCTCTTTTCTTTATCAGACATGACCAGTTGCAGGAGAATGCTAACAGAAGTTATTGGTGTGAGGACTGGGAAATACAGCCTAGGAGAAACAGACACTTCAAAAGCACTGAATGCTGGGACATGCAGAAAAGTTCTGTTTCTGCTTATAAAAATTTCCAAAGGTCACAGCGAGCCCTTCACTCCCTCCTGTTGATTTGGCCAGAAAACAAAGCCTCTTAGAACTGAAACAAATGTGTCAGAAATTTTTACTCTGAAACATTTTGTTGCTCTTCTCTCCTCTGATTTCAGAAGAAAGCAAGAGGTCAGGGAGGGTTTCCTACCATTTTGAAATCAAACAATGTAAGAAGACACTCTGACGTGATTTGCACATTTAGATATTATGCATACAGATTTTTTCTTAAGTTGGAAAATATGACAAAGTTTAAGTGTCTCTCAAAATGAAACAAAAGAGAAAGTATTAGCTCAAGGAAATTGATAATGCCACTGTAAATTAAAAATAATGCCCTCAAACAACATTTCTAGGAGCAACCTTTTTTTTTTTTTTTTCCCCCTAGGAGACACAAAATTATATTCATACAGGGATCCCTTCTAGACAGCACTTATTTTACGGAAAAGAAAGAAAATGTGTAAAAGACTATAATTTTGAGGAAGTCTATTTTTGCTTTACAAAGGAATTCATTTCTGAAACTTTCCTATAGTAAATTAGTGATTTGATGTTTATTCGCAAAGTCCAGAAAGGGGCAACAGGTAGTGAGTGACAGTTGAATACATTAATAGTCATCAAGAGTAAAGAAGCACATAGGCAAAATGGTGAAATTGAGAAAAGGACTGGGAGAGGAAAAACGTAATTCTTTACCTTTCTATCATATGATAAGCAGGAAAGAAAAGTGTCATAAATCAGCAACACATTAGAACCATTAACTGCTTTTCAGTACTCAGCCATGATTGATTGGTAAAATAGAAAACATCTGATAGAAATCAGTTCCAATACCAGTTCAGAACAGGTAAATAGCTAATCAAAACTAATATTTCCCAAACTTTGTTACTATCAGATAGAAGACATGTCTGTGGATCATGATAATATGACTGGTAACCAGTATCAGCTATGATAAAGGTTAGTTTGAAGTGGACCTTTAATCACTAGAAGATGCCCTGAATAAATGTATTTCCCTTGGAAATCAGCTTTCAGTTTTCAGTCAGACTTGGAGTACCTTCAGACTAGTGACCTAGAGATGCGCTGCCTAGCATCTGTCTCCTGAGTGATTCAGATCCTCTGGAGCATAAGTTTTGATCACAGTAACACACTAAATATTTGACTGTATGGATTTCTGCATAAAGCAAAGAAATAATTATTTTTCACAAATCATAAAGCATTTTAATATAAGAACAGATAAACCCATTCTGCTTGCATTAATCTCACGAGTTCATACATTTAGATCATATCATTTAATAGAGACCAAGGATCTGTGCTGTAAAAGACAATGGCTCACACAATTAAGAAAATGGAAAATGTTTGGAATTAAAACATTAAAAAAAAAAAAAGAAAAAAAAAAAAACCAGCATCGTTCCAGGCCATAGGCTGTATAGCATAAAGATATCCAACTGCAATTTTTAACAGGAAAAAAAAAAGTGAAAATTAGGATGGAAGAATTTTGACATGAAATATTTCTGCTATTGATAATTGTGATGAACATCAAAGAGAAGCAGACTGTCAGTATGTCTGTATGGAAAATTCACTATTGAAAAATGCAAGAAAAGACTCACTTTCAGAATGTGAACTTCTTCAATATATGTATGAATTCTACCGTGATATTGTCACAGAAGCAAGTAATTTCATTGGCAGAAATTACAACTAAATTCACATACTCTCATAAGGTCATATAGAGAAAGACCGAGGAGCTCACCTGCAAAGATACTTAGATTGCAGTCTGAAGAAAAGAGCAGAGTCTACAGAGAAGTGGGTTTCAGACTTTTTCTACTTCTAGTGTATTGGGCTTATATGGCAAGATTTTGGTAGCAGAGGGGTGGGAAGGGTGGGCACTGCAGAGATGGCCTTTGTGAGAGGAGACCAGGGGCTGCCCATGTCAGACACAGCCAAGAGGGACCCGACGCCCAAAGATGAGTCCCTCAGCAATGCTGGTGGCAACTCTGTGAAAACATATTTAAGGAAGGGTAAAAAAAGCTGCACAGTATCTGTGAGAGGGAGGAGTGAGAAAAATGTGATAGAAACAGCTCTGGAGACACCAAGGTCACCAAAGAAGGAGAGGGAGGAGGTGCTCCAGGCGCCAGAGCAGAGATTCCCCTGCAGCCCATGGAGAAGACCATGGTGATGCAGGCTGTCCCCCTGCAGTCTATGGAGGATCATGGTGGAGCAGGTATCCACCCGCAGCCCATGGAGGACCCTATGCCAGGAGGACGCCATGCAGGTGGATGTGCCTTGAAGGAAGCTGCAGTCCCTGGAGAGCCTGCACTGGAGCAGGCTCCTGGCAAGACCTGTGGCCTATGGAGAGGAGCCCACGCTGGAGCAGGTTTTCTGGCAGGACCTATGTCTCTGTGGGGGACCCATGCTGGAGCAGTCCATCCGTGAAGGACTGCACCCCATGGAAAGGACCCTTGCCGGAGCAGTTCATGAAGAACTGCAGCCCGTGGGAAGGACCCATGTTGGAGAAGTTCATTGAGGACTGTCCCCCGTGGGAGGGACCCCACGCTGGAGCAGGGGAAGAGTGTGAGGAGGAAGGAGCGGCAGAGACAACATCTGATGAACTGACCACAACCCCCATTCCCTGTTCCCCTGCACTACTCAGGAGGAGGAGGTAGAAGAGTCAGGAGTGAAGATGAGCCTGGGAAGAAAGGGGGGTTGAAGAGAGGTGGGTTTAGGTTTGTCTTTGTTAATTGGCAATAAATTAAATTAACCTTCCCCAAGTCAAGCCTGTTTTGCCTGTGGTGGTAACTTGTGAATGATCTCCCTGTCCTTATCTCAGCCCAGGAGCTTTTTCATCTTACTTTCTCCCCCCATCTTGCTGAGGAGAGGGAGTGAGAGAGAGGTTTGATGGGCACTTGGCATCCAAGGTTAACACACCACATATGGGCTAAACAAATATTAACTCTTAATTTAACTCTCCTGACAATAAGAATGTTTTGGGGGCTTTCTTGTTTTGTTTTGTTTTGTTTTGTTTTGTTTTTTAATCAATTTGTTTCACTGAAACCCTTTTATCTCAAAATACTTTAAAAAAGAGTCTGTTAATTAGTAGCTCTGAGCACATTTTCACCCCAAAAGATTAATTAGAGTCACATTTGATATCAATTAGTAGTTAATAAGTTAAGTACATTTGTTATACTTAGACATTGGTGCAGTATGTCTTGGCTAATGATGTGGATGATAAAATTCAGTGAAAGACATTTTTGACTCTGAAATATGACAATGAATCACCAGAAAGAAAGAGAAATGTTATTGCTTATTGGTGCAAGGACATTTTTTTTACCAGCCAGTACAATATAGAAGATTACACCTATGTAGTAGAGAAGCTTTTGCATATCCTAGAAGCAAAACAATATTCACTCTGATCATGAAGAATAACTGGTGAATAAGTAAGCAATACAGTAACTGTTGAGATGTAAGATGGTCTCTATGATTCCTCTTCCAGTTCCACCAATATGAATCTCTCATGAGTCTCTGTAGGATCAAAGGTCCAGCAACATGAGCATCTGTAGAATCAGAGATCTGAGCAGCCATGTAAGAGTGTGTTCCCAAAAGTATTCTTTGCTGGACACACTGTAAGAGAAACTCCCACTATAAATGTGTTCTCTGACAGAGTCCCCAATATAGGATCTTTCTCTGAGTGCATAACACAAAGACTGAAAGCCTGACTGCAGCTTTGTCAGGAGAGGAGTGAGTCAACTGCATAAGGAAGAGACCTTTCTGATTTAGCCTTCATATAAATAGGTAAGGTGTTGGGGGTTGTTTGTTTATTTTTTATTTGTGTCATTTAAAAGCATCTGTGACTATGTTCTGTGTTTTGGATGTTGCGAATGTACTATCCTGTTTGCATTTTCCCTCAGACAAGACTCAGTCTGATTGAAAATAACGGCAAAGCAGCAGCAAAACTATAAATTATACAGGGATGCCTATCAAGTGCAGTATGCAGGGATGCCTATCAAGTGCAGTAGCTTACCAGCACATCCTCTCCTTAACTGCACAGACCAAGTGTAGAGGTAGAATGAGGAATATCAGGAGAGGCAGAAACATCTACCCATCACCAGTTGTGATCATGAAGGCATTTCTGCCATGCAGAAAGATATTGGTGTGCACAGCTAAGCCCAGAGGGTGGCAGGGAGAATGGTCTGCCTTAGTGCAAATCTAAAGATTGAAAGCTACTGCCAGAGAGCTGAAATGTGACTGAAGAAAAAATCTGAGCTTGAAGGTAATTGCTCCCTGTTCCCATGTAAGCTTGGCGTTGTAATCATGAGATTAATAGGCTCTCAAATCCATGCTGCTGTTAGACCGCAGTGTTGTAACAGCAGCATTGAACCTGTGCACTTTTATATGAAAAACTAAATCCGAGAGACAGATTTTCCCCAACTTCCCAGATCGTTTGTGAGGGCAGCATGTTTATTAGGAAGACATTAACTTGAACTCTGATCTCTTGACACAGGTAGCATAATTTTGACACAACATCATAAAAAAGTCTCCAAGTTTAGAGGCATGATCAGTCTGGGGTCATGACAACCAAGTGACCTAGACTGACTAGGGGCAGATGCTTTTTTTTCCCCCTCTGCTAAAGCTCTTTTTCTTCTGGATTTGACAGCAATTGGGAGCAATAATTACCTGCAATAGAATTTTCTTGAGCTTTGCTGCAATCTTTTGTATATATAAAAGATACTTAAAGGTGTTGGTAGATATGTAGTAAAGATATTCAAACTTAGATTATTATAAAACTTCATCATAAATCCACAAAGTGACCTGGGTGTTGCTTTCAGCGTGCTAGGTACTGAGATAGCCGAAGCTGATCTGAGGCTGGAATCTCTGTATCTCAGCTCTCCATTTATTAATACAGAGGAGTGCAACCCTATCTTGCAGTGAAGTAGTATAGGTTAGATACATTAAAGAGAAAAAAGAATAATAGAAGTCATTCAAGTGTGAGATATGATGGAGCATAGCTCGGCCATATCGTCGCTTTGCTTCTCTCTCAGGAAGATAACAAACAGAAAAACAAACCCAGACCAGATCAGCAATGCACAACAGTTTCTCCACACACCAGGGGAAAGCTCTAGCAGGCATATGCTGCCAATTTATTCGTTTTTTTATACTGGATGAATGATATGGAGGATAAAAGAAATAAATTCACATGAGAATCTGGCCCTGGAGTATTTAGGGGTTATATCCTATGATGGGGATTTTCATAACTCTATTGACTTCACAAAGACAATAGAAGATATATGGAGAAAAAAGAAAGAAGTACAATTCCCAAGACCCCACTGTGTCTCTTAGGTCTGGTGTGATATTCTTCATTTTGTCTTTTCAATGTTTTTTCATCTGTCCTCAGAAGCTGTAAGTGTGTATTAGAGTCTCTGATATGCAGCCTAAGTGCAAGTAAAGGCTCCAGTCTGTACATGTCTGGAAGGAAGTATTACAGTTTTTTTGCCTGACAATTCAATTTTTAGTCCAGGTGTTTCAGTAAGAGAGATCATTCAACCTTATGCAGGCAAAATGCCATATGAAGCAAGTCAGAAGGGATCTTTCTTGTATAATGCCTTCTGTTTCTTTACAGTTTGGCAAGCAAAGCATGTTTTACGGCTTTTATTTTCTCTCCTGCGCCATTGTACAGATAGAGGGGAGAAAAAAGTCTTCAGATAAGGAGCAATGAATGAAAAATAAAAAACAAAGTGACACTAACTTTTGCACAGGAATACGAGGACCAGAAAAGCATGAGAATAAAGATTGCTCTTTAGCCCAGCCATCAACTCATTACTGATTTTAATTACCCATAGTCACTGAGTAGTTAATGCATGTAATTCATGTATTGCTTTCATATGAACTCATAAAGGGCTTTAATATTTGAAAGAAAGAAAGAATAAGAGAAGTTTTAGAAACAGTAAAAGTTAAGTTGTCAGGTGTAGTACAGGTTAGGTTTCATTAAGACGTCTTTAAACATATGTTGTGGGACAGCAGGAAGAAAAAAGTAGGTTTCCTGGAAAAGGTGGTGAAAGAAAATCTGGAGGGAAACCTACAATTCAGTTGTGTGAGGAAGAAAATGGCCCCATGATCATGCCAACAGCACAAGCTCTGCTGATTCTTTCCTGCATCAGTTACATATATCCACAGCCCAGAAGTTAATTTTCATCCCAGCCCAAAATGGAGAGTGACATTAAAATGCTTGTTTTGTGTTCTAATCCTGCAATAATACAGTGATTTTTATGCGGTAGGGGATTTGACATTGCAGTCAAATTACAGTATTTAGGGAACCACAGATTTTCTGAAGATTTTTCTATTACTTGGAAGATAATGCAGGGCACGCTGGGTATTGGTAGCTAGGAATTGCTTGTCATTAAGAAATGCTGTATGAAAAGAATGAGACAACAGTTAATGAAAGTAACATTGAAAGTAAAAGCAGATAGGAGAAGATAGTTGTACCTCATAAAAATGAAAGTTTATCAGAATGAATTATGAAATCGGGGTCCAACTAATGAAATTAAGATTTTCAGAAAACAGGCTAAATAGTGCACAGTTTGCTTCTGTGAAGCTATTTTAAAATCAGCTTAAACAATGCTCCTGTTTTACCTGAAAAAAAAGTCAGATTTTCTGTGTCCCTTAGAACATTTTGACAACGTCCATCAGTTACTTAAATATAAAAATCTTCTGTTGCAAATGGGAATATATTTTTCTGAGTCAGTGACTATTTCACTTTCTTCCAGGGGCATCACGCCCTTTCCACACAGAGTGTACATGTGCTTGCTTTCCCCTATTCATACCAGCAACACCTTTAAAATCCTCAAGAACTGGTGTTTTATGTTATTCTGGTTCTCAGCATTTCTCTAATACCACTCAGTACTTTATGTTTGCAGTTGGGAAATGTCCTTTATCAGAAAGAGCAGGGGCAACACTGACCACCCCTCTTCCAGCCACTGCAGTTTGACAAGATACAAGCAGATAAACCTAACTGATTATTTTTTCCCCTGAATAGGCCTTCCTCTAAACAGTGCTATGTTCCTATCTGGCAATAATCTCACAGGGTTTGTTTGCAGTATGACTGGCTAGTTTGTACCAAAAAGTGTAATCAAAATTTCTGTACACATCACACAGTATGAAAGCCAGAATCCATCAGCCTGGATCAGAGGAAAGGTTCTCCTGGGAGCTTCAGCTTGTTGCCTAATGCAGGAGCTCCTTCTATTGGCAGACAAAATTGAGAAGGGTTACAAGTCAGGCTGGGAAAAAGTTACCTCATAAAAGGGAAGTAAAGATAATTTTTGATGTAAATGATGAGCATTTAATAAACTTTCATAAACACAACTATATACAACCTACTGTTAAGAACATAGAGTAAATAATGCACTAAAGTGAACTAAATCTTTGTAATAAAAGGAAGTAGCAAAGCTTAGACCTCACTGTTAACACATTTGTTTTAAATAAGTGATTCTCACTTCTCTGTTACTTTCTCAGCAAATCTTTCTTAGATCTTAGAACTGCAAAACTATGGTTAAATTTGATATGAAAATAAAAGGGGCTATTATGGTCAGTAATAGTTTTTTTACTAGTAATATTTTGTTCATCTAGGCATCTTTTGAACTGATACCAAAATATTTTTCCATTAATATAAGAAAATTGGCTTTGCTTGTTTTCTGTGTTGTCATCACTCAGAGGATTTATTTTGTCAGGCCACTAAACTTCCCAGGGTAATCCCAAAGTAATTGCTGCTACTTATTTTAAGGTGTAACAGTTTACCAATTTTAAAGCAGGTTTTAAAGCATATTTAAGGGTCAATATCTTGCCAATTGATGCAGCGCCAGCAGGGTTAGTTAGGGAGGAGCATGGAGGAATGGATCTAAAACAGAGACTGTCTTGAAGTCTGAAATGGAAAACTAGGTTTTTTTCAAACTTACAGTAAAAGTTATGATCCTGATATTTTACCAGATTTCTACTGTGAATGAAATCTGTCTGACCATTCCAAGAAGTCTGGAAAGGTGAAAAACCATCTCCAAATTTCAATGTACAAATGGTAAAGAGTAACCATGATTCTTTCAGAGGCAAATTTTGAGAAGAACAGACAATACTGCAATACAATTGAGAAATATGAAAACAGAACCTGCAGCTGCTCTGTGCTGTGAGCTGGAGATATGAATCAATGTGTTGTGAGAGAGAAGTGGTTTTATTCCCAAGAAAAGTCAGAAAAAGAAGGTTGTAGAATAAGCTAGAAATGCTTGGGTGTTGAAATGCATGAAGTCAGAAAGGAGTAACTTCATAAAGCTTTTCAAGAAAAAAAAAAAGAAAGAAGTCTTAGGGACAAGTGTTAAATTTCTACTTAATGTTATACTTTGAACTATTTTCTCCAAAACAGAAAAGCAGAACCAAACTTGTAAGAATGTAAACCAGCTTTTACTTCCACTCATAACCAGTGTTTAAAGAACCATTAGGTCTACATCCAGTTTACCTGTTCTGTCATTGTTTATTTTTTCTTGGTTTCTAAAGTCAATTAGGTTACATGATTTACGGCAGACGTGCTTAAACACCTTCGTAGCTGTACATATCTATAATGTCTATTTAAAAATCATATTAATTGTCTTTAATTTTGATGAAAACTATCTCTAACATACTGAGATCAATACTGGATACTATGGCAAACCCAACACCACAAATCCAGTCTTCTTTTTATGCATTTTATATAAATGCTGAACGTTACCTGCAGTTGCATGTTCATTGGTACTGCTCTGGTCTCTGCTAGAACACAGTTAACTATTCTCTTATTTTCTACCAATTTTCACAGATTATTAAGTTAGGAATGTAATGTGCTCAAAACTATACTTAACAAACTATAGTGTCTTATTACAGATATTTGTCCATATCAGGTTAATAGAGTTCAGATTAATTTAAAAGTCAAACAAAAAAAGGTCTGATATAATCATAGGTGTCAAATTGGTTTCAATTAATAATTTGGAAGGATTACCTCAATGCTTTCACATGATGCAAGCATAGCACCCCCAAAACAGCCCTTCTTTTACACCTGTATGCTTCAGGAACCTCTCAAATCTGGGCTTACCTCTCCTCACCGGTACTAACACTTTAAGAACCTTTAATAAATGTAGAAACTTTTACTGTCTTCCAAAGAATATTAACTTCTTCTCTACCTCCTGAAGACAAGCACCATGTCAGAGGTCTAAGGAGAATTCATGTACATGTTTTTCAAAACCTACAAATAATTATCCATTTCATGCAAGATTTTTGCATGGTTTTGAGGAACTGTGTAGATACCAATCAACCCACGGCTTTACTCTGGCATGTGAAAAAAGAATGTAATAATAGAACTCACAGTTACTAGCAACAGGATATAAAATTTTAGGCTTGTCACAAAAAATGAGAACAAATATGACAAGTCAAAGAATGACTTGCCTCATACATCTGCTGAGTGGGAATGGAGACCAAGTACTAACACAAACAAAGGATGTCTTATAGCTCACAGATTGTCTGTTATGTTAATGACCTGATAAATTAAATACTAAGTCAAAATACCGTAAAACAAAATAGTATTAGCCTGCCAAGACTTCATTATGGACTGGGAAAGTAATTGTGCCATATTTATATGTGTTAAGAAAAACAATAACTCTAACATCACAATGATTTTTTGATAAGCAGCATCAATCAGTCCATGTTAAATTGATACACTTCAGATGTCCTCTAGAAATTAAAGTATGAAGAAGATAAATTGTAAGTTAGGCTAGGGATTTAAGTGTATATGTTGCAGAAATGTAATTATCTTCTTGTAATTGTCATTCTGATCCCATTCAAATGCAGAGAAAATCCTCACTGATTTGAAGAATATGGGGTGGAGTGTACTTAGAACAGTAAACTCTGGCTTTGGACAGTACAGCACAGAGGTACATCTGTACTGGTTTTTAATATTGGCTTTGAAATTCAGACTCAAGGTCACTGAACCAAGTGACCGTCTTGCACTTTTTATTCATGAACATTGTGGCAGTGAATTCAAGTGTACCGATTATATTGCGCATCTGTGTGCAATAATATAATTTGGGATGCAGGCTTAGATCACCTACTCTGCAGTGCACTTACCTTTTCTGGCTGCTGAGATGCAAAGGAGGCACCAAATCCTACAATCTCTCTTCCAGGTAAGCCACACATTCTGCACCGAAGCCATGAGCGACCATTCTGGTTGGAAAGCATTGACAGCACATGCCAGGATTTGACCTATATTCATATAAATATTCATATACTGCTCCATCAAGAGCATCCTTATTGCCACATGGAGTCTTGCTAAGAAACCTGTCTGGACTGAGGAAGTCTGCTACTGAAATCTTCAAAACAGAGATGGGCAGTGCCACCTAGCACATACTCTGTCGTTTGTGGTTGGAAGCAAGTGTGTTATTGAAAGCACCAGAGGTTTTCTTGATGTGGTTTCTGGAACTGTACAATCCGCAGTGATAAGCTGGATATAGACTTCCTTCAGGGCCCCTGACAACAGTAAATGAAAAGCTGAAACCCTTCCATGATGAGAGCTGCTGTTTCAGCAGCTTGCCTTTGCCCAGTCCAAATCTGCTACAAATAGGATTTCCTTTTCCAACCTAAGTCAATCATCCCCTTCCTCCCTCTCCCATAACAAGACACTTCCATTGCCTTGGAGACTCCAGGCTAACAAAACATTGGCATATGTTATACTTTCTGTGGAAACAGGATTGTGCAGCAATTGTCTTTTGTTGACCACAGAACTGAGAACAGTACCCATTCAAAATAGATCTTCTCCCCTGAGCATTGTCCATTAGGAATTATATTTTGTTTTGGAACACAGCAGTCTCAAGGAGGAAACACACAGAGGTCATTTAGACAGGGTCTCAGCCATCCCAAAATACCATTTCATACTGATACTTATTCTCAATAGCAGAGTGAGTGAACTGTGAACCTAAGTGGGGAGGGATAGCTTGTCTGCAAGTGGATCTCCCCCTTAGTAAATGTAAGACATTTTCTTACTATGAAATGCAACACACGTGAAGACACTGTCTTTCTTAATTCCAAAGAAGTTAACAAGAGTTTCTGTGACTCTTTTATTTCAAACAAACCAAAATATTTTCATCCAGTAAGCTATTCTATAAATTCAGTATGTGACACAAAATAATAGTGAATCAACCGGTAATCAAAAAAAACCCCAACAAAACAAAAACAAACCAAACAAATCAAACCACAAATAACATTATAGACAAGAAGAATCTGCAAGACCACAGTGACACAACTCTCTTTGCCATGTCCTTTTGCCAGACTTTCTCCCCAGCAGATGTTCCACTCACATTCTCTGTTCTGTCTCCAGATCATCATGGTCCTTTCATTTCAAAAGCAAATGTTTCCAGAGATCCTGGCTTGTCTTTCTTTAATCCTCTGGGCACCCAGCCCAAATGTGCCTGGAGGAAGAAATCTGCATCAACAGCTGTCTCAGAGTGTGCTGGTGGCAACTCTTTCTTTGTCTAGGACCTCAAAAAAAACCCACAAGCTGTATGTCCAGCTCTCTTACCTAAGATTTTGTTTCATTTCTTTCAGCTCCTTTTGGAGTGTGGCAATGAGTTTCTCTTTCTACTCATGTAGTTTTCCACCAGAGGTTTCCTGGGTTTGGGAGGAAACATAGAAATTAAAAATTTTGCAAATTCCCTCTTAGATGAGCCTGTAATTAAATGTACAGCAAAAAAGCAAGGCAAAAAGTATACTATTCTTTCCTAGTTTTTTTCATGTGCAATTCATCGTGAATCAGACTTTTTTGGTATCTTGCACACTAAAATTAATCTTTGCAAGTGAATCTTTCTCTTCTTTGGTGTCCTTCCCAAGAGGATCACTTGACAAATCTTTGTCAGCAAGAAATCAGAACAGTGAAAGATAACTAGCACTGGAAAAGAGACCAAGTACCTGGATCTATACCCTGACAAACATGACACCGACTGTCGGTGAAATTGCTGCCAAGGTGGAAAGTACAGATGCAAGAGGTCTACCTCTACTGTGCAGTTGACAACATGCTAATGGAAGTTTTTAACATGTGTTTCTAGCCCAAACTGAGCAGCTACAGGATTGGCAGCCTCCTTCTTACTTTAGAGTCCTCACCCCCTTTCATGAAGGAATGCTAACTGTTCTTTGACAATGGTAGGGTTTTACTACGCATGCTTTTGATAAAGCCCTTTTGCACAGTCTTACACAGAGCTAGGAGCAAACTGGTAGCCTGCAGCTGAGGATGCTTTTCTCACTACAACATGAACTGATCCAGGTTTACGTGGAGCTTACAATTTGCCTATTTCTCCCTCCCTATCCTTCAACTCATGTTGAAGAACCGCAGTCGGGATCCTGCCTGGAAATAAGCCTGATGATCCTGCCCATAGATGAGGAGCCCACCCGCATGAACAACAGGTTGGAGAGTGGTGGCCCATCTTCATGGACCTGAAGCTAAAGAAAGGGGGAGTATGAAGAAGGGAAGGAAAATTGCAATCTCTGTATTGCTTGAATGCATTATAAATAAACATGTTTAAGAGCAGTGACAGCATTGCTTATCTTTACACTATGAAAACATACTCTGCCATTTTTTAGTTGTTACAATTGAGCTACCTGCTGGCAGAGTGTAGGGAGACAGTACACCAGCATGAGAGCCAGCTGCAGTTATCAGCCAGAGATATCTGTGGTAGAAAAGATTCCTGAAATAAGCTTTTCATTTAAAAATAAGAATTTTACTGTAACAAGCAATAGACTGAGAAAAGGAATTTAATTTTATCCTAATATATCTAACACATATTTTCTAGACATACTTAAAAACAGAAAGTGGAAAGAACAGAATTTTACTGAATTAATTTAAATACCAGATTATTTGATGACATTTAAAAAATTAGCTGAGCAGCAAATAGTGATTGCAGCAAACCTGTAAACTATAGTTGAATTATATTATGAGAATAACACTGCAGTTAAAAAAATACTACACAAACCCACTAACTATTGAAATTATGCCACCCTTTTTTTTGGTTATTAGAAAACTACACTCAGAGGTTTTAGTACTGATCCATAGGCCTGTTAAGCTGTAATAAAAATTTCATCAGGAAAACCTAGAATAGGCTGTAATACTAAAACCTTGATTATGGGATATACAAAGAAATAGTATTTATCAGATAACCTTTCTTCACTAAGTTTGGGTAGGATTTTTGCCACATTTGTGCTTGTAAGTGGAGAAGTACACATTATCCTTATTTTAATCGAGCTTTAGTAATTTTAATTTGCTCAGATTCCCCTCTTCCTGCCACCAGGAAGGCATTTGCTTCCAGTCTTACAGTTCAGTCATGAAAAATCGGTGTGGAAAAGAACATGAGGCAAAGAGAGAACATTTTATAAAGAATGCTATGTAAGTAATATAGACTAAAAGGGAAAAGGAAAAGAGCTAGACTAGTGTCTTTCTTTTAAAAAAAAAATCTTTATTCTACCACAAAATTTATAAATCTCAAGAATCTCTGTGGTCACCATCATCTGTTGCAGTATGCAGCTGCAAAGCTTATGACTATCCATGGGCATTTGTGCATTTCAGAAACACAGGAACTGGAGTAGCCAAAAGGGATATAATTTTCTCCTTTATTTCAGCAATTGACTGGAGATTAGAGAAAAATACCCATTGATCTTTCATTCTGTAGGCTAGCAGCAAGAATTTGCCTTGTTTAGTCACTGCAGAATAAAAGACTCATTGCCATCCGAGGAAAAGTGGCTGATTCTGACCCTCAGCCATCTCCATCTCTCCAACAGTAGTTTGAGGTCAATCACATGGTGGTTGACCACATCCTCACAAAACCTTTCTACTCATTTAGATTTATGGTGTAAAATATTAAAAAACAAATACTTATTTTTAGGATTGTCAGTGTCATTTGCAATGACTCATACTTTTGAAGGCATGTTGCTGTGATTTGCAAATAACCAAAACACAACTTCCTCACAGATTCTTTCTCACACATTTTATTGCAGACTGAAGTTAAACTTTAGATGATATATTAGCCCCAATCAATATTTTTTCAAAACTAAACTCTTTGCAAAGCTTCTGACTTTCATCTACTTTTTTTGAATGAGGGGAAGAATGGGAGGGAAAAGAAAGATTACTGTTTTTAAAACTTAAGCTCTAATATAATGGTGTTACTAAACAGAACAGCTTAAGAACATAAGCTTTGTTTTCTTCAAGAAACTGCCTTTTTGTAAACTAAAAACCAACCAGCCTTTTATTTGCGGAGTTTTCACAGAAAATACCATCTTTCAAATAATTTTCTAAAATTATATGGGAAAAGAATACCTCATGTCTGCTTTTCTGAATATTAAGCTATAACATCTTCAAGCTTTAATGTTATACACAGGCCTATAATAATTATTTCCATAGTCATTATTTGATTTCTAACTTGGCTTTCAGTTAATGCCAATTCCACTAAAATATAATTTAGATTAATATCACTATTAGATTACTATTGTTCTTTAATTGAAAACCAATACTCACAAAAATGAAGATTGTTTAACAGCTGCTGTTAATTTCCAGGTTTTAAAGATAAACTTATCTTTAAAGATAAAGAAACTTACGAGCTTTCCTTTTAAATGTAAAGACAGCACTTTGAGAAACTGTACAAAAAGCTACTGGCGTACCAATACCTAGCTTACTTTCCTCTGAAGTACAGTAAGTATAATGTTGGTTTGTCTATGCAAGTTTAATTATTTTTTAGTAGGTATTTAATACTGTTTTCCTGAAATTTTCAATCATTAGAGAATGTGGTCCTTCAATATGATGCCTAGTTAAAAGCTTCAAATATGGTTTCAGCTCATCTATACTGGCAGCTTTCATTTAGCTTAGTTAGCTTTATCTTGCTTTATCGAAGAATTTTTCAGTTTCTTTGCCTAGATTTTCCCAAGACTTGTGGGCACTTGTGGGGTGGAGGAAAACAGAAATGATATTTCTCTTCACAGCATCACAGTTTTTGAAGAAATGTGGGATTCCCTAGCACTGAAGAAAAATAGGAAAATTATCTACTTGCAGCTCTGAGAAGTTTGTGGGACATTGAGATGAGAAAGAAAAAATCCACTTCTCCAATTAAGCAAATATGGACATATGACATAATATTCATTTGTCCTGCTCATGGAATTCTCAAGATAAAAAATGTTTTGATTTTGGCTTTTTTTTTTTTTTAATTTTGAGTTAGATTTTGTGGGAAATCTTCAGAAAAAAAGCTGATCTCCTCAAATCACATGGAACAATGGTAAACTCATGCCTCAAGCCCCTGTTCACACACATACCCAAATAAGTGGAAACAATTTTAAGCTGACAAGAATACTTATGTGCTCAGACCATTAATGGAATCAGAGCATTAAGGTTCGTAATTTCTTTAAAACTAATGCTGTTGAACAGAGAGATTAATAAACTTAAGAAAATAAGCTTTGTCTGTTGTTTCAACTTACAAGCATTACAAAGTTTTTGGTCTTAATCTGTAATTGTATTTGCTGGAGCTTCATTGTTGCTTACACATTCTTTTGAAAGAAGCTAGAGGGAGATCATGTAGGAAAGTAGCAACATTCAGTGTCCTATGCATGCAGACCATGTTTTAAAACCCAGGGATACTGCTTACTTTATTGCTACAGTTGTCTTAAGAGAAGAAGATCCCTATATGCAAGTATTCAGGTATATAGACTGAGGGCATCCAAAAAGCACAAAAACCCAAATGTCAGTACCTGATACTTAGCTGTATGTTGCTAGATATCCTGTTCCATGTCTATATCTGCTTATTTTTCCTATTTAAAATAAATAAAAACAAAACAACAACCTCCTATAAGCAAACTCAGTCTGATGGATTATGAGGTGTTTGAGACTTGCTTTGAAAAATTCTGAAGTACTTTTTTTTTTCTTTGCTCTAAAGCAAAATTCAAAAAATCTCCTGAGAAAATTAGATCCTCATTTTCTTACGGCATGTTTGCATGACATCTCTGATGTTTCAAAATCCCTAAGTAAACACAAATGAAATGAGACATAATAAATATTAAAAAAAAAAAAAAAAATCAGAGCAAAGCTGGTAAAGTGAGATTTATATTGCAATATGTAAATGTGTATTTTCCTGCCTGAACTGATTTATTAATATAAGACTTGCAATAATATTAAAGTAAATAAACATGAATATTTGCTCAGAGGCAGAGAAGGTCCTTCAGGTTTTACATTCACCAGAGCAGGATTTGGCTCCTCCTGTGTTTTGTACAATACCAACCACCGCGATGTCCCATCACCAGCTGAAAATGTTTAAACTTTAATGCAACATATATGATTAAAATAATAAATAAATTTGATTTAGTCAGTGCTTTAAAGAGACACATATAAAAACACAGCATCTCTGTGGCCTTTTTCTTCTTCCCTTCTCCACATGGTCTTATTCTCCTTTCACTTAGATTCACATCACACTAAACTTCAGAGGAGTTATTCTTCAAGTACACTGATGCGCAAATTGGCTAATTCAGCTTCCAAATCATCAAGGAAGTAGTAAATCCATCATAGACAAATTGTAGGAAATCTGTGCCCCTCAGTATGAGCACACGGCTCTGAGAACCAGCTGGTTTTTGTGTTATTTTCCAGGTGAAGGAAGAGCCTTCCCTCCATGCAGTAAGGAACTACTGCCTTTTGCATGGCATCCCCTCTGTGGCTCCTGAGGGCCAGGTGTCCCCAACCTTACCAAATTGTGAGGGTCCTGCAAGAGGTAGTTAAATGAGGCAATTCGCTGTACCCTTTTTTATTGGAATAAATCAGGATTGCCTTCAAGACATCCACTTTCCTTAAACCCCGCTGAACTGAAAAAGAGCAGTATGAATCATGGCTCTATATGATCAAGGATAAATAGAACACTGAGTGATAGTAAATTAAAATGTAAACTTAAAGGGCAGACACCTGGGTAACCCTACATGAAATGGCTTAGTGTGGGCTCCACGGCTGTCCATATTTTAGCATGGTTTTGATCTCTGTCAGCTAATTCACTCTTCCAAATGAACACGTGAACCATGCTGAGCATGGTTGGGATGATCTGTCAGTGACCCTTCCCTGAACTTTAAGCACAGTCATTCTTTTTGATCACGTGAATCTCAGCCAGGGTACACCATTTGGCCTCTTGGCCAGAGTATGGCTTTGGCCTATTTTCTTACACAACTATGTCTTAAGAGACAAGAATGTTTTCAGAGCTCTCTGACAAAAGTGGTACTTGGAGCAGTATTGTACAAATAGCCAATAATAAAATATTAGGCAATGGTAGTTAAGTTACACTAGATAATCACAATATAAGCATAGGAACAGGCTGCCCAGGGAAGTGGTTGAGTCCCCATCCCTGGAGGTATTTAAAAGACGTGTAGATGCGGCGCTTAGGGACATGGTTTAGTGGTTGACTCAGCAGTGCTAGGTTAACGGTTGGACTTGATGATCTTAAAGGTCTTTTCCAACATAAATGATTCTATGATTCTGTGTAAAATGTAGTCTATAAATGGTGAAAATCTAGGTCATAAAATGTGATATACTTACATGACTTTCTGGATGAGATTAGTGACATTTTGTGTATACTTTGTATATGCAAAGAGCACGTTTCTGTGCCAGTTGTAAAGTTTCAGGGTTTTGCCTATAAAACATTCAATAACACTTTACTATATGGTTTTATGCATAGGTATGGTATTAACAGACAAATGCCTTTAATATAGCCAGAAGTTAAAAACTCATATCTAATATAAGACAGCATTGCACAATGCAGTCCCGTGTAACTACTAACATCAGCATGAACTTTATATCCAGAATATATTTCGTTTGATCTGCTGGATTCTATTAATTTTTGGCAGTAATTCTTTTTTAAGTAATCATAATCAAGCAAAATCCAAAGAAATGTAGTGCTATTAAAATATCACATGATAAATAATCCCAGAGGAAGACGGGGACTAAGAACAGTTGGTTTACCAAGGCATTGTAGACCATGGAAGTAGTTCATCCCATAACGAATTCTTCCTCACATTGCCGTCCTCATAAGCAACAACAGTTCTCCACCAAAAAATAAAACCAAAACAAACAAAAAATCCCAAAATAAACAAATAAACAAAAACAAGCCACCATGTAAGTATTTAAAAGTCGTGTAGATGCGGCACTTAGGGACATGGTTCAGTGGACATGGTGGTGTTGGGTTGACGGTTGGACTCGATGATCTTAGGTCTTTTCCAACCTTAATGATTCTATGATTCTATGCTCCTCCCCACCCCAAACTAAATAAAGCCTCAACATTTAACATTTTAAGGAAGGCCTCTTAATTGAACGGGCTGGCAATTACTTTAGCTGGCTAATCTGATAGTATCTGAAGGAAAACATCTCATAGGTCTGGCAAAACAGCTCACCTGGCTCTTTTGCAGATTATCTCCTACAACAGTTTGACCCACCTCTAGTTTCAATGCAGCAGCCATGCACACTGATGCTGAAAAAGCTTGTCATGTTTACAGTATATGTTTATCGTAGGAAACCTGTGCTCCTCAGCAGGAGCACACCGCTCTGAAAACCACCTGCTTTTTGTGTGTTTATCCAGAACAACACTCTAAGTGAAAGTTAGGTAGCCAAAGCTCCACACTTTTAACAGGAATCATCTTTCATTCAGAAAAAGGTATCTACAAAGTTACAGCAACTGGGGCTAATTCTAGACAAGACTCATAGAGTTTTAGCATCATATCTTGACAAAAACTTGCAAAATGCGATTATTTAGTAAACATATTAGTAATATACTAATTATGTAATAAATAGTAACTATGTCATAGTAATAGCAATAGCAAGAATAAGATTAAGAGTAAGAGTAAGTATAGTAAATAACAGCAATAAAAATAGCAATAGTAAGCATAGTAATTATGTAGTAAAACATGCAGTATGCAGGCAAAGTTCAAGACTCCATAAGCTCCATATGAGCAGTTTCTCACCCATGGCTGGAGCCCAGATGGTTTCACTGATGTTTTAGGCAGATAAAACTATTTGCCTATGAAGAGTGCAACTGGAAGGTCTTCGGTGCACGGACTGTCCTTTCTTCAGCATTTGCTCCCAAGAACGAGTAGCAAATACTAGTGACATATGTGTTATACTTGAGGTATCTAGGGCATACTTAGGGTGTGGGTATACTTATGGTTTAATGCAAAATAAAAATCATTATTATGCTATCTCCAGTCTTATTCTTTGTATGTGTCACATAAAAATATGCAGAGGTATGTAAGTAAAAAGTATCATGTGACATCAGAATAACTGTTTCTGATGACGTCATCCAATGGCACCATATCTATGACAACTAACAGCTCCATCCATGGGATCCACCTCACTAACTGTCTTGTGAGGCCCAGGCAAGCAGAAGAAAGTAGAATGAAAGAAGGGGCTAGTAGCAACTCTTCTCCTCAGTAACTACAGGTTTGTACAAAGAGTAAACCACTATGGGAAAGTAATGACTGTGTGCTTCCACCAGGGAATATTGTGATGATCAAGGCACAAATGAAATTAAAACGAAATGTATTAACAAATTTTTTTTGTGGATTTTATGTTTTTTGGCACCAGATGTAAACATTTTTAGTACAGAAGCAACCAATTAGGTCCAAGATAATGGTTCAGTTTAAGAAGGGAGGAAAAGAGAAGTAATTGATGTCCATAGTCTGAAACATACGTTCTCACTTTCCTTCTCTTTAACTAAAATTTGAGCCCAGTCTCTCAGCAGTTTACTGTCTGTGCAAAATAATGGGAGCTATTATTTCCTCATGAGATATTTGTGAGGGGATTACTCATTTTGTTATAAGCCATTATGATGCCAAGTCATGAAGCTCAGGAAAGAATCACAGGAAATCATCTTAATGCCCCATGCTTAAAGCTTTTAAAAAATTCCCTTCAGAAAGTCAATCTCTTCTGTCATTTGCTGTAGTTTTCAATGCATTTCAAATAACACTGGGTCCTTTACTGTTGTTTCTGATACTGCAAGTAATGCCACTGGCACAGCTTTTCTAAGGAACATTTGAGATTTTCCTTACCTACTGAAATGTTCAAGTGGAAAATCAACAAGATACAGGCAGATGGTAGAAGATAATAACACTTTAATGACTGCAAAAATTCAGCCTGTATAGTTGCATGTCATTAAATTATTCAATGCTTTGCAGTTAGGCACAATAAAGCAGTAGTTATTTATGCGAAAGCCATAAGAGGTTTTGTACAATAGACATAAGACCAGAATTCCACTTTTGACATTTAAGATGGCAATGAGCTCATTGATACAGGAACAGCAAACAATGGTGCAACTATAAACCGCCACAAAAATCCAAGACGTTTTCTAAACTAGCTTTACAAGTGACAGTGATAATGCAAATGTAACTCTAAATACGGTATAATGATCTGACAGCAGCAACTAAGTCTCTTCAAAATGGCAACCAGAGATGCTGAGATGAAAGCTGCAAGACACCTGCTGGTTACCTGGTAATCAGAGAACCATCAATCAAAAGCACACTGCCTTAAGATATTTAGCTTTTGAGAGATTATATGCACATACACACAGAGGATACACTCTCAAGAGAACTAGGACATATTTCTGCTACAAAATTTTAATTGGGTAGCAATAACTGTGTTTATTCAATAAGCTTTGCTATATTTATTTTCTCCAGTTTGCACATCAGCTGGGGGTAATTTTCTTTTTTTGTTTTGCTGCTCCTCTTGGTTCAATTACTTGTATCTCTTTTACATTTTTCAGCACATCTGAATCACTTCTGTGTGTTGCTTCCAACACACGGGAGGGAGAGGGCAGGAGGTTCTCACCCACATTTCTCCTGCTCTTTTCAAAAAACCCATCAGATTCAGAAAGTCAGTATTCTGTACAAACTCTTGACTAGTAGGAATTTGGCTTACTTGCAATGAATTTAACACAAGTTTCATCATATTATTTCAAAATGTAGTGATAGGCAGACCCCGGTGGCAGAGCAAGAAACAACAGGCACGAGTTGCAAAGTTAGAAATTACAATTAGATGAAAGGAAAAAGTTTTTCACTATGAGGATGGTTAAATATTGCAACAGGCTGCCCAGAGAGATTGTGAAATAGTCATCCTTGGAAATATTCAAAACTTGCCTGGGTGAGGCCCAAAGCAGCTTGATAAATGTTAGCCCTGCTTTGACTAGGGGAGGATAGGGTTAGGGATCACAGGTCCCTTCCAAACACATATACTATTTTATATGCCCAGTGGAATCAGTAACGTGTTAGACAAACACGCTAAGAAGCAATGATTTTTCTTTTTTTTTTCTGGAAGTTTTCGTCAGGTGTCCATACTGCAAGCATTTATCACAGTTCTCTTTATGGACGTAAGTATGAACTGCATGAATATTTTTGCTCCTTTTCAGCAGAATTTTGCAGTGCTGAACAGAAAGCCTTGCCCAGCTGTGAGAAAGAAAAAATGACATTTGATCAGATGGACTGTGCCATTTGGATAATATGATCAAGTGTTTTAGCATTCTGTTTTCATTTTATTATGCCTGTGGAAATGACAGAGGACATTAAAAAGGTTCTGCCCCAACTTCAAAAGAACTGCAAACACAAAAAAAAAGATTCTTGTTAAACTTAGAAGCTCTCTTAAAATTAGATGCTCAGTAGCAATTTTATTAGCTTGTCCTACACCCATCCCCCTAAAAATGTGATTTTCAAATTGTCTGCTATTTTGGACAAAGAGAAGCTTCTCTACTCACATATCTATTCATTTACCATTGTGATTTTTCTAATTCTACTTCAACCAAGGCAGTTTTCATTATGTATTTTTCAATGAAGGGCTAAGTTTTGACCTCAGCTGCAGCTGCTCTGGATTATCGCCTCATGATGCTGTGGAAGGTGGGCAAAGGAGTTAAGCAGAAAACTTTCCAGGGATCATCTCCTAGACTTTGTTACTAATGGGCTCTCTGATATGGGAGATACTCACTGGACATGAAGAATGGTGTCCTACCCCCATAATGTCCAGGAATGATTTGTTTCATCTCAGCTACCGACATTCAGATTGGTTTACAATTGTTTTCTTTCCAAACTTTGCTTAGCTACATCCAAAAGAAATTTCATTTACTTCAGTGCTGGAATTTGTAGAAGTCAGAAATAGAGGAAATGGTAAACATGATTTGAAAGTGACACTGACATCTTAAAATAAACCACTGTAAAATAAAAGAAATTTAGCAATTTCCTGTAAAAGGATATAACTATGATCAGTATTTATTTAGGTAACCAAAAAGCTTTTAAAAAGTACATTATATTATGACAGCTGATGAAATGGTTTCTAGTAAATACAATGACTATTACATAATGAAGGTGTTTTTATTTTTTATTTCTTCTTTAATTTTATATTGACAAAAAAAAGATTTCTTTCCTTTTTCTTTCTAGTATCCTTGTAACCTGCACATTTGTCATTATGTCCATTCATTTCTAGAAAACAATTGTTTATACTGTTAATTCTACTACAGTGATAACACTGTGAAAGGTCTTCAATCCAAATGTGTGATAAAGAGAATTTGGTTGTTCTTATTTTCTGGAAAATGTGGCTAAGACTTAAAGTGCCTACAATGATAATATAAATCATGCATTGCTACTCCTTTGTTATAAAAATATATTGTACCTTTACTGTCTTCTTTACAAAGCACTTACTCCAGTAGGAAGCAAACGTTCTTTATGGAAATAGCTGGATTCAATAACTTGATTATTTTGAGAGTAAATCTGAAATCAATAATTGGTCTCCAGATTGCAACCAAAGCAATGGGGAATGTAAAAACAGAGAAATGTCGTGATTCATATAGAGAATGCTGTACTTAGAAAATACCCAGCCCAATTTCTAATCTTAGAGGTACAACTATCTTTTGACTACCATATCTACCACTAATGTAATATACATGTTTCTGATTAACTGTTGTGTGCATTCATTTGTGGGTTTTTTTGCAGAGCAAAGCAACATAAAAAATCACAGAAAACAAGAATAAGAAGAGGGAAGATGGATTAGTTGCTTGAATAGTTAAATCTTGAGGCTGTTCACACCTCTGTCACATATTCTTTCAATTAACATGGTAAAGTTTCTTATATGGTCTTTTAGCTCACTATCCTAGAGGTTGCTGGAAAGACTAAAAGACCACATGGTGTACCAATACTGTGGAGAAGTATCAGGAAAGTAAAAAATCTAGGAAAAGCTGATAATATAGAATATTTTTTTGATCTTCTGCAAAAGGAATAAATCACTGTTAATGCAAAAAAAAATATATTGGGAATTATAATGTCTTCTGTCATGGAGAAAATGAGGGGCAGAACAATTTTTTTAACATATACATACATTATTCTCTGAATAATAATCCACATTTAGATAGACGTTCAATAGAAAATAATTCTGCTCATGTCATTCTAATTTCCTTTTTCCCTTTTGTTTAAATGTATGTATGTATCTCTAATAGAATGGCAGCTTGACCTATTCTTAAAATTTAATGTATTCAAGGTAGACCACTAAACAGAACATTTTAAAATAAGAAAAAAAAGAAAACAAAAATATAGTCTTTTGAAGGACATTGTAAATTCTGCAAACATACATGTGAGTGAAATGTCCTAACCTGAATGTTATTAAAAGTCAACAGTAACAACCTTGTCTTATTTTTTACCATTCCTGCCATTTGTTTTGGAACCATTCAATGGAAACACTAGCCTTTAGTGTATCTTCCTGCAAGTATTAATTCAAGCCTGTCAATAGGACTAGATAAGACAATTTCACTCTCTTTGCTGACAGTTCACTCTTGTTTATTTCTCCACTATTCTGTCTGCATTTTTAATATAAAGAGGAAAGCTTATATATCCAACCGTTATGTTCATAGATTTTTTTTATGTAATTGAAAAAGATATCTATTTAATGGATGTAAATGTCCACATAAGTATAGAACATAAAATATTAAGATATAAGATGAAGTAATGTGTAGCATATTTATGTATGTGTATATGTATGTATACATATATCAAAACAAGTTACATATTAAAGGCCTTATCATGGATAATATTTTAATAAGAAACTTCACATTTTTCATTTTTTTTAGATGTTCTTTGGACCTCACCTACACGTACCTGGCAACCAGTTCATTTGCATACAGTGGCAAGAACTCCCTCACAGAGGTTACCAGTGGTATCAGAAAAAATATCAGGTATTTCTGGATGTTCAACAAAAGACATTATTTGACATTATTAAAGACATCCAGCAGTACAAGATATTTTTATTACTTCGTATGATGTAACACCATTTGAAGAAATGTATGTACAAGAGCAGATGAAACTGCTTCAGATTGCACCTGGCACTAGGTGATCATAAAAAAAGTCTGAAAAAATAATTATAAAATAAATTTGGCTGAAGAAAAAGGTTCAGTCAGAAATTCTAGCTTTAGTTATCCCATTATATTGACCAGGTCTGAGCATTTGAGTGTTTTTTGCAAGACAGCAATGACTATCATAGTCCACCAACTATAAGAATTGTTTTATCGGTCTCAGTATATGTTCAAAATACTAATTAAATCACAGTTAAACTGGGAGAAACATGGACCCACACAAAATGAGCTAAGGAAATAGTCAAAAGGTAAACAATTTTGACAGAATTATTATCAAGGTAAAATAAGTAAATACATTTACCTTCAGATTTATCTTTGTGAGCTCTTTATACCCAAAAAGTCAGAAGCTGGTCTTTATTTATTCTATTTTTTGTCTTATTTTTTAATTCCACTGTGCTAATTACAGACAAGTTTGGTATTATTAGATGTTTATAATACCGCAGTAACATCCTCTAATCTCTCCTTTCCCTAGATAACTACCTCACAGCTCTGCAGATTTTATTCCTTTAATCACTTCCTACATAGCAACACTGTAGTACATGACTAAATACAGTCATTGTGACCTTTGAGAAATACCTGGATGCACATATTCCCCAAGCACATATTATCTCTCTTATATGTTACATTCCCTTCTAACACTGCCTTGTCAGTTCCTTTTTTCCCTCCTGTTTTGTACACACAGGACACATCAGCCCAGTGGGCACTGTTCTGTTGTTGAAATATTCTCCCACTTTTACCTATTATCAAAGGAACATGCAAAATTGACCTATTTCCAAAATTTCCCTATGCTGTAACTTTGCAGTCAGTCATGTCTCATTTACACCTTTCTCATGACTTGCTTCACTTAGTTATCAGTCAGTTTTATAAAGTTGCACAACTTTTCACAATGTGCTTGTTTTTAAGTTTTTTCTTTTACTGTTAGTGTTGTTAATAGCTGCTGTTTCTTCTGTCTTCTCAACATGTTCCATGATCTATCTGCATTTACATTTTGCCTATTTTAATGTTGTAGGTATGATAAACCCAAGACAAAAATAGTTGAAGTAATACGTTACAGAACTACAAGTCCTTTAAAAATCTCACCTGACCTTGAAGACAATCTATTTTACGAAAAAACCTCTTCTTTAATTTTTGTGTTCCCAGGAAAAAAAAAAAAAGGCTCAAGGAAGTAGCCTTTTACCACCACAGAAATCATTTTGCACACAATACCCTTTACTGATTTTAATCGGGATTTTTCTGTGGCCTTCACAAGGCAATTGCTCTCCTCCACCGACTTAATGACTTCCTCATTTCAGTTGCTAATGGTTTTTTCTCTTGACCTTGGAGGTGCCCTCAACTTTGGGGACCTTTCCATCTTCCTGCAGCTGCAGACCACCACTGCAGCTGTGTCTGTCGGATGTTTGTTACAAGTGCCAGTAACCTCATTTCATCTATCTTGTGTCATCTGCTCACTACCAGCGTCTCTCCTACTTTACAAATAACTTTTATCTTACATCTCACTTATTACCAGATACTAACACGCCGCGAGCTTTACCCCCTGTGTCTGCTTAGACACATCTTTAAACGTTGTAAGTGAATACAAATGTTAGCATGCCACCCACATTTACAATGCTAATAAATAAACAAGGAGGACCACTAAATAATGTGGGGTGCTGTTTGTTTTTGGTTTTGTTTTTTTCAGAAAAAGCTAAACATCACTACATGACATTCATTGTCTAAGCACAGCATGTTAAAATCACAAGCTTAAAGCTCTGTTTGGACAGTTAAGCTGAAGGTATTAAATCTCAACATTAGAATCCTAGAATTAATAAGTAAAAAACCCCTCAAAACCAAAACTAAAACCAGTTCTCAAATATTCTTTAACTTTCAGCAGTACTGTGAATAAAAATGTAAAACATTTACATTTCAGTTTAACATTGGACAAATTTCAAAGTTCCTGAGCATTTAACAGACAAGTATGTAAAATAACATAATAATGAAAATAAGGAATATAATTCTGGATATGATAGGAATGTAAGCAGCAGACACACAATAGCAGGTCTGTGAGATTGGGAGTCATTTTAGTGGCAGAATTACAAGAAACAGAGGAGAGTGTGGGAGTGGCTGTGTGTGTCACTCCTAGCAGGGAAGGAGATGATGGCTGTAGCATTACAGCACTGGCAGGTGCGAAAACACCCATCTTTGTCCTGAGTGCCAGTGGCACTTTTATTATCAGAAGCTTGTAACTGCTCCCTGGCTGTGAATGATTTCCTGCACTAGCAAAATTCTGTCTGATTAACAATTATATGCCACCTTTGGACTGTAGCTCAGAGTACCTGGAGAAAAATCCTGCTCACAAAAAGTAGAGGAGGAATAGGCTGATGAAACCTGAATAAACTATTTATAAGGATTATTTTAATGGATGACAACCCTGTCTTCAAATGGATGACAACAGCCTCCTCAGAGATATGTAGGTACCTAATTCCAATATAAGAGTCTGCAAAGCCAGAGGGATGTGGGCACCTGAATACAAATCAGAAGCCAGCAGCCCTGGAGAATGAAAGGCATTGTCTCCACTTGTGTGCCTCATATTACAAAGCATTCACAAACAGATGCAAGCTGTCCAACTTATTATTACCTGAGTTTTTCTTTAGCACATAATAATTACCAAACAGCTCTTTCTGGAAAATTCACAGTTTGCTCTATTTTCATTGTTACAGTAATAGGTAATACTATTTTTATCTTCTGATTAAAGATTTAGGAACTTACTCAATTAAAATGAAAAGCAAATAGTAAATACTATGATCTAATAGACAATTTATGCAGTATTGCCCGTATTAACTTGTCAAGAAAATAAACTAGAATATATGGCTTGTATGCCTACAACATTCAAGGTGTGTTTGGTTACATGATTATTTAATATTGACTCTTTTCTGCGTCTTATTTCAGTATGCAAATTTATACAAAACACTGTAAACTGCAAACTTGAAATTTGTCTTAACGAGTGTTTGAATGTTTATACTTTTAAAGAAATCCTTTTGTGAACATTTGTCCTTAGTAAAACATAAAATATTTAATATCTATGGAAAACTATGGGTAAATATGGCCAATGTGTAACTAAAATTCCATCAGAATTAATTTTCAAGAAATAATTTCCCACTTTTTGGAAATTATTTATTTTTACTTGTGAAGCTATTAGTAGTTACAGATCTTTTACACTGCATGTAAGGTGCAGGGGTTGCATATCTTTAGAGAAATCAGACAATTGTTATAGCAAGGTATTCTAATACAGAGCACTAAACTTTAGATCAGTGAGAGCGACAACTATATTTGTGAGAAACCAGATCTAATGTAAGCAGAGAACAGTGTTTTCAGCATTCAAAAAGCAAAAATAATAACAGAGACTTACTGAATTAATGTGCTGCAACTTACATACATGCTATGAATCCCAACCTAGGATTTACTTCCAATATTCATAAGTTATTTTTGAGCTTCTGGTCATCAGAAATCTATCATTTCTAGGAACTCAAATAAAACTTCATGACACTTTGAAAATTAAGATCTTCTTTGTGTCTGCTATTAATTCTGACAGCTTAGGGTAAACAAATAACCACTTCAATATTAGACAGGATAAAGTCAAGGTGGTTTGCTCTGGTTGTTTGGCTGTGACAATACTAGTTAATGAAATGAAGTATATACCTTTTCCTCCCCACAGTTAAATCAAATGTTGTTTCAGCATGTAAGTTTTCGTTTGACTAGTTAATTCCATAAATTTTAGGTATCATATTCAAAACAGTGTACAGATAAATGTATGTTATGAAATGCTTATGTTTCAGTTTATTTATATTCTCAGTGCTTGGAGGTTTTCAAGACTGGACTACACAAACCCATGTGATCTGATCTAGTGCTGGCAGTAGTCCCAACCATGTGACAATCAGGTCTGGACCTCCAGTGGTCCTCCATCAAGTCATAGAATCATAGAATAGTTTGGGTTGGAAGGGACTTTTAAAGGTCATGTAGTCCAACCCCCCCTGCAATGAGCAGGGACATCTTCCACTAGATCAGGTTGCTCAGAGCCCCGTCCAACCTGACCTGGAATGTTTCCAGGGATGAGGCATCCACCACCCCTCTGGGCAACCTCTGCCAGTGCTGAACCACCCTCAGCGTAAAAAATATCTTCCTTATATCTAGTCTGAATCTACCCCCCTTTAGTTTAAAGCCATTCCCCCTTGTCCTGTCGCAACAGGCCCTGCTGAAAAGTTTTCTGCCATCTTTTTTATAAGCCCCCTTTAAGTACTGATGGGCTGCAAGAAGGTCTCCCCAAAGCCGTCTCTTCTCCAGGCTGAACAACCCCAACTCTCTCAGCCTTTCTTCATAGGAGAGGTGTTCCATCCCCCTGATTATTTTTGTGGCCCTCTTCTGGACCCGCTCCAACAGGTCCGTGTCCCAATACGGACCCCTGCAGGACACCACTCATCACCAATCTCCATCTGGACATTGAGCCATTGACCACTGCCCTCTAGATGTGACCATCTAACCAATTCCTCACCCACCAGACAGTCCACCCATCAAATCCATACCTCTCCAGTTTAGAGAGAAGGATGTTGTGGGGGACCATGTCAAAGGCCTTGCAGAGGTCCAGACAGACGACATCTGTAGCTCTTCCCTTGTCCACTGATGTGGTCACTCCATCATAGTCAGTGACCTCCATTGCTCTTCATAATGTGGGACGTGGTTTAGTCCTCATGTTCTCTGATCTAAACAAGGAAAACATTCCTTGGCCAAAGAGGCTGGACTTAAACCTATGCTCACCTGCTTTACAAAATCAAACACAGACATTGAACTTTAGCAGCTATAATATCACCTTCATGTAGTCTCTCATCTGTGTGACTGAATCCCATGGACCATTTTAGCCTCACATATCACCTTCCTTGTGACTACTGAATTCAGTGAGGGTAATCAGTTTGAATTAAACTTCTGTGTGGCCTTTTTGCTGAATCAGGGACTTGCAGTCTTCTTTTTCCAGATGAAACTTCAGTAATGGAAATCTTCTACATCTTACTTACCTGTTTTAATATCTTGAAATAAAAGAGGTTGTCATGCAGTAAGGTCTGTTCAAGCCCTTCTCACCAAGCATTAAACTATACTACCAAATGAAACTGGAATCTGTAAAGTAAGTTACTGTACATCCAGGATATTATACTAGAATCAGACTTTTGTATGATATAATGCCTTTGTTCCAATAATGGCACACTGAGATGAAAAACATTATCAGGAGTAACTTGATTGATACCTCGTATATTAACCATTATTATGATTATTATTCATTGATGCATTGATGATTGTTACATGGAACAGGTGTGTGAAGAAAGAAAGATTTATTTAGATTACTCGTAACATCACCAAATTCAGATTTGACCTTAGTAACTATTGTTTCCAGTATATATTTGTACCAACTCATAGTTTTTCTAGTATTCAGAAGGAAACTTTGGGTTTCAAGACCAGTTATTCTTTTTACAGTCATGAATGTCAAATATACTCTATTTTAAACCAGATTCTACTACACTCTCCTGTGACTTTAGAAGCTATACACAGCTACAGATTTGAAGAATAGCAGTTACCAATGAGAACTTTTTCCCCTGAAGTCCTACTTTGCCTTTTCACTCAGTTTTCATGTAAGTGCTCCAAAATTTAGAGAGATCATATTTCTTAACTGGAATCCTTGTCAAAGTGATCATAGTTTCCTCTATTATAAGATATGTAGCACATGCTCATTCTAACACAGACTGTTATCAGCAGGTAGATGTGACCTGGATATTCCTTCTTTTGCAAATTCTTTAAGTTTCTGCTCTGCTCAGATAGCTATAACCAATAGAGGCTGCCACATGCAATTAAAAAGAACAGAAAAAATGAAGTAGTTTTATCTATAATGAAAGATACCATCATCACCAAAATTACAGAGAAAGGATGTTTACATGAAATGATAGGAAACACAAATGCTACTTGTCCTCCCTTGAAAAGTTTCTGCATTTTCTTTATCTAATTAGAATGTCACACTTCAAAAATCAGTGCCTCTCTAATGCTTTCCTTACTGCAGCTGTGCCTTTAAAAAGACATTTATTATATATTAAGCTACCACTGATGACTACCATTATTTCCCCATTCTATAGTTCAATTGCATACTCTCATGAAGCATTATCACACAAGTCTTGAGCAGCACTGTAATTTCCTCAAAATTATTGGAAATTTTGGGCAAGACTGTTTAGAGTGAATTGGTATCATTCCCACAAATATACTCATATTATTGATACCATTTTTGCTCTACTCTTAGACATATTAGTTCCAGTCACTTATTTCTTCCACCTACTGTAGCTGCTGTTAACAACAGCTCTGATCCATCGGTATGTGTGATGCTACATACGGCATGGTAGTTTCCTAAAGTAAGGACATGCCGTATATTATCTCTGTAGCTTCTGAAAGTGCTTTGTAAAACAGGTGCAAATATCTATCTTACAAAAGGTAGCCACAAGTAGAGATTATAAAGGCAGGTGCAATGGTTCTGGCAATGCACAACAACTGGGGTTGTTTAGCCTGGAGAAAAGGAGATATCTAGGAGTTATCTAGGAGAAAAAGATATTTTGAAGCTATGCACACCAGAAAAGGAGGCTCAGGGGAGACCTTATCGTGCTCTACGACTACCTGAAAGGAGGTTGCAGCGAGGTGGGGGTCAGTCTCTTCTCCCAAGGAACAAGCGATAGGAGGAGAGGAAATGGCCTCAAGTTGCGCCAGGGGAGGTTTAGATTGGACGTGAGGAAAAATGTCTTTCCTGAAAGAGTGGTGAAACATTGGAAGAGGCTGCCCAGGGAAGTGGTGGAGTCCCCATCCCTGGAGGTATTTAAAAGACGTGTAGATGCGGCGCTTAGGGACATGGTTTAGTGGGTGGTGGTGGTGGGTTGACGGTTGGACTCGATGACCTTAGAGGTCTTTTCCAACCTTAATGATTCTATGATTCTATGATTAATTAACATATACATATTCTCTGCAATTTCTGTAAATGATAGACTGAAACATAGATCCACTGCAACACAGGGTAAAAATAATAAATAACCTACTGCCATCTGCTGCTCATAAGTCTTAGCTGTCATTTGGTCATTTGGGTTTGATTTACTTTTGTGTTGTATTTGGAGGAAACAATAGATTTCTGTTTCAACATGTTTCCACAGCATATAAAAAAACCTTACACAAAACAGTTCAACACCAGAATTTTTCACATGAAGTTACTTTTTCCCACAGCATATCAACTGTGCTCTAGCAAAAATTACAATTGTACGACTAATGGTATCATTCTTGCTTCTGAGCTTTTGAGAAATATGTCCTAAATTTTGATAATCATTTATTCAGTAACTAAGACACAAATGCTGGAGTAGCTCTGTAAAAAAGGGATAATTTATATTGTGAAAGGCATGGCCTGGAATACACAATTTTACCACCATTTTTTTTAGGCTTGGTACATCACTCAACTTGATCTTTTCTATCTCTATGACTAAAAATTTGTCAGTTTTGCTAGTGATTTCCCTAGAAATATATATATAAATTTTTGGCAGTAAATATTCAAAATGTTGCCTATTCATTTGCATGACTGAATGGAGTAATTTGATGAAAAATGTCCTTGGAAAAATGAAATTATTAACTACGTTACAATTATGTTATAATTAATCTTGTTTATCCTAGAAGAAAAAGCAATAAAACTCTATGGTCTGCAGGGTTCCTAGCTGCTACCTTTTTAATTAGGGAATTCTTCCATAGGAGCACAGATAACTGCATTATTAAACAATTTTTTCCAACTTATCTTATTAATTATATTCTTGAATATAGTCCATAACTCTGACCAAATGAGCATTACGATTTTCTTCAGTTAATGGATTGTGGGTTGATTTCTGACCACATTTTCTAGCAGCCTTGCTTAGCCATGCTTTACGGTAGTGTCCTTCACCATGGTGGTAATTATTACAGTGTCACTTTTTTGTACAGACATTGTTATTAAGTATAGGCTGTCTTTTGCTATAAAGTGATGACAGCAAAGTAATTGCTTTGGGAGCATTTTAAGTTCTTATACCTGAGGCTAGTATTTATTGTAGTATAATACAACTGCACAAACCCTTATTTTATATGGAAAAAATAAGTAGAATAATTGAGAAATCCTACATATTTCAGTTGTGTATTTAGAAGGGATTTTTGGAAGTGTTCAATATTGACCAAGCCCTGCTACTGTTGGCCTCAATACCTTAATCGGAATGAGAACAATGTTAGGTCAGTGCTGCATGCTTTTCATAATCCAATAAGGGTTTTATTTGTGACAGCGTGTGAAAATACCACTCCAAACCATGTCCTAAAATAACACAGAAAGTCTATTCCAGAAAAAAAGGTCATCTGTGTTTCTGCTGGCCCAACTTTCAGCAAATGTAACTGCTCTCTGATAATGAAAGTCGAAGCTGATGGAAAGTATCTTTTAAAAAAGATATTTTGAAGCTATGAACACCAGAAAGCCTTTGAAAGAAGAAGAAGTTTACCTAACTCCTTTGGAGTGTTTGGGCAAATAAAGTTAGTTTTTTATTTATATATATACCCTATTTCCTGGGTAGGAAATACTCATATTCTAAAATTTATTATCTCATTATTATGAAGGAACTAGAGATTAATAACATTATTTTAGGACTAATTTAAATATATTTTGATTAAAAACCAGAAAGCAATAGGCTTATAGGCTTATAGTACTTCCTTATCCCCAGCACTTCGCAAAGAATTCCTAGGATTAGGCCTTTTTATGTATAATATGTAGCCACATCTATATTGTCTATAAATCTGCATGCTACCCAGTGTTCAGAGACTCTTCCTGTAAAAAGGAATCAGAACCTATCAGAGGATGAAAAGGACTTTATTTTCTGAACCAGCACCAAATACTCCCAAATCTATTGTTGCCCAATGATAGCAGAGCATGAATGCAATAATTTTGGATAAGTATTTTGGGTATAGTCCTCAATGCTTCTTGAACCATCTCCCCATACTCCAAAGCCTGTAATTACTGTGCCATTTAGAAACACAAAAAGGTTCATAATTACATAGTTTTGTAAATGTTTATTATTTATGGTCCATAGCTTAATGTTAATAGAGCTCTTATCTGAAACATGAAAAATTTTGCAATGGTGATAATTCAGTGGAAAAGAAAGTTCATTTCTGAGAATGAAAGAAAAAGATACAAAGATGATATAAGCAAATCAGCCACTTCATTTGCATAACAATGCATTCAGTGGCATTGATCACATAGCTTGAAATGAAACTAAGTAAAAGCACAACAAGGATAAGACGTATGTGCAACATTTTCTACTTTATGGTGAAGGCTGCTAGCTAAGCCTAGCCACATTGCATGGGCATTGATGAATCAAGCAGTAATATGCTTTGACCAGCTCTTCAAGAGGTGCATCGCAATCCAACATACCTTCCATCCTATCCTTGCCTGAGATCAATAATGTATGGCACATTTTCTTCAGTCATTAGATTGGTGTAAGTTGAGGACAAAAAAAATTTCCAAAAGACAAAGCTAAACATAAATTTAGTCTCCAAACCTAATATTCGATTCTTTGTAACTACAGGTCTTTATAATAGCTCTGTCAAACAATAGTGGCTTAAAAAAAAAATATCCCATAACATTGAGTTAATAAATTTGCCTCTCATTTTACCAAAAGACATGACAAACAAACATTTTTAAATGACAAACAGATATTTTTAATTCACAACTTAATACGTGTTCTGCTATTTGAGGAAGAATTAAAGTAGGCAAAGGTAGTTTCTGTCAAAAATAACCAAAGGGGCTACCATGGTTTTGCTGGAAGAAAATTCTAATGTGTAATCTTCATAACACTCAAAAGGAAAAGACTCTAACAGAACTTGCAGAAATATTCCCCCATTTTAATTAATAATACAATACCATGGTTAACCTAGAAGAAAATAATCTAAAGCGATATCGGTTTTAAATATGTCAGGTATTTGGAAATTCCTGAATGCTCGACTTACACTGATGTCTTTGAAAGTCCTTTATAAACTAATGCTCTCAACTAAGTCTAAGACCAATTTTTCAACTTCTACGGATGTCAGTAACTAGATTCTGTGAGATTATGAAGACTGCAGCCCAGGGAAAACATTAAGTCTGGATTGCTGCTTTACAATATACATTTTAACAACACTGTCATAAATCACTCTGGTTAAAAAAAAAACCTACTTAAATAAAATCAGTGAAATAGTTCTAGAAACCATTTCAACTGGAGAGAAATTTTACAAACACTTTTATCACCCAGGGAGAGTTTAATCATGTGTTTAAGTACCTAAGACACCATTTTTCATAAGTGTATGGGTAGATAATTCCTATCTAAATCAATGGCAAGAAACTTCAGAAACTTTTACTGAAGAAAAGATTTGCAAAGGCCTTTAGATAAACCCACTCAGAAGTTATCTATTTTCTTCTTTATCTCCCCCCCCCTCCCCCCCCCCCCGAAACCAAGATGTCTACAATCTAAATGAAGCTTTCAACAAAAAAAGTTCCAGGAAATTGTACGAAATTGTGTTCTATTTTATTTTGAATTACCATTTTGTTTCATTTCAAGGTTGGGATTTTAATCTAAATTTCTTATTCTTGGTGCCAGCTTTCTGTTCATTCTATTGATTTATGTTAGTCCTCTTGTCATCAAAATCAATAACTCGCAACTGGATTTTGCACGGTTATTGAAGTCCGTGGGAAGCCCATTATGTATTGAAACATGGGAAGTACTGTGTGATTCTGAAAACTGAAATTGCAGAAAGAATGAAACCTAAAATGAAAAGCAATTTAATTGGTATCTAATAACAAGAATATATACTACAAACCTAGAAGCCAAAAACGAGTAGAGGAATAGAGAGGTTGGTTTGTCATCCACCTGTTAATAACTTGTATACGATCTAGAAAAATCCTCGAACACTGTACTCAGCTCTGGTTGAAGGTTTAAGGAAAAGAAGATCAAACTGAAAAGGGTGCAAGAAAGCTGCTAGGATGCCCAGGAGAATTAGAGCACAGGGTACAGGAGAAGAGTGAGAAAAGAAAAGATTTACTTGTCCATAATTGGAAAATAGATATAAAATCAGACAAAATCATCTGTACAGGTACCTCAGAAGGCAAAAGATAAGAGAAATGCTAGATAAACTCCAGAACAATATTTGGCCCAACATTCGCACAAGGACAAAGGAGAATACATTGATGATGGTATCTAAACTTGGATTGAGGTAAATGTTCCCAACAAAAGAACGATTTTTAAAGAAAGGTTAGTGGAAAATTTCTTTGTATTCAAGAACAGAGACAAAAACTTTTATGATAGATTATACAGTGTGGCAAGTGATTGAATTCCATGCTTCAAGGGATTTTTCAGACCCTGTATTTTTACAGTGTATTTTACAGTTCAGTTTACTACAGTATTTTAGCTTTTACTCAGTAGCCCGCTATCAAACTCATTGCCGACCTCTGAACTGTCTAGCCAAAGAAAGATACGAGATACACAGAGTCCAAATACCAAAATCATAGTGGGCTCCACCAGAACTGGTGGTCAATTCATTATACAAATTGACCTTGAAGAAATCAATTAATTTCTTTCTCAGGTACAGGGCAATGCTAATTTATTTCAAAGTGTCTAGTTAAGAGCAGTGCTAATGAAATGCATTGGATACATTTTTGACAGCTATTGTTATTGTCATAGTGACTCAGCTTTTCTCCTGAAGGACAGATATTTATTAAATAAGACAGACACAGACCAAATGTTAAAGCTGTATAAATGTCCAAGCAGAGGGAGTCAATCTTTATTCAAGGCTGTACTATTAAAAATTAAGCAAGTAGATTAAGTAAATTAATTAATCATTGATTCAACATGAACATGATGAAGTCCTTTGTCAGAGCCATCTAGAGCACCTAAATTCTAAACATGATGTATAATAAATTGAAACTAATGCAACACAGCAGGGGTAGAGTGTAGGAATTAGTGAGTAGGTGTAATGGCTTGTCCTGCAGGAATACTCCCTCCTACGGTCTGTGAAGCAGATGATGGCACGTGACTCTGAAGTCCTGAAGTAGTAATGTCTAGCAATATTTTGAAATGTATTTTTTCTAGAGTCCTGTCACATTGCTTAGAACAAGCTAATGAACAAACAAAAAGTCTAAGTATCTTGCTTGCAATTTTGCATTACTTCTTGTCTCTGTTTTGCTACTTAGTAGTTATTGTACCTCGAAGCTGGTTGGATCCATTACTACAGAATTTTTTCATCTCTTGACAACTTTGAGGTGTTCTTTTGAAAACTGTTTGATTGTCCAAGACTTTAATCTTTATATTGATGACCCATCTGCTTGGGGAGTTTGCAGTTGTCTCACAGCACTGAAATACGGAGCTTTTTTCCCAGCTCATTAACTTTTCTGCTCACAGGCACAGCCCAATAAAGATTAGCACCAACATATTAGGTTTCACCTCTTTTTGCCACCCCCAATTTCTTTCTTTTTTCCTTCCCCCCCCCCCAAAATGCCATCAGTCATTTTTTATTTATTTCCATTCTACCTCAAATGAATTTTTCTCCCCAACATATTTTAACTGCCTGTTGGTCCAGTAGATAGTGACCTCTGCTGCACACATCTGCTTTTCATTGCTCATTCACAAATAGTGAATTGTAATTAATGTCTCTCTCAGATTGTCATGACTTAATATGGCTAACATATAGTAATAATTTTATTTCTTTATTCTAACATAATTCTCTTTTATATGTATACACTTTGATTATTGTGGGAATTTGGGACCTGATGCTGAATCACCTGATTTCAGTGGAGCTCTCTGAAGTCTTAAGAGATGTATTTATGCCAAGATTAATTCTAACTGGCTTATATAACATAATATAGTATATATAAAAAATATATAATCTTTGGAATAATATTGTTACAAAAACAAAATTCTGTCTCCATTTTTCTCTTGACTTCATAGAGAAAAAGCTGTAAAGGTCATAAAATGGTGTGGTATCCTTGGGAATACATTTCTATTAAAGTTCTCAAATTGGAGTTGTTTAGATACTGTTATGAATTTATGAACTGATTATACTCACTTCATGTTCACCCTCAAGCGGAAATTCTCCAGTTATCTGCAATGAACATATCTTGGCTCACCCTACGGCTCAAGTGAGGCAGCCAGTTCCCCCACTGGGGAATCTCAGGCATGAAAATGGGCTCTGGCTTGCACTGGAGCTCGGACTCGAGGCATCCAACCTTCTGTGAGAGATTGGGAAGAGTTATCAGACAGCAGTACACATAAACATATATATATATATATATCACACTCAACAAAAGGCATTTCCAAATTACTTAGGAAAAGGGAGAGACCCTGGAATTTTAAAATGTTGTACAACAGATCCTCCATTTCTTTTTCTTTGTGGTAAACGATTGCACCTTGCCTTAAGTTCTGAACCATGAGATTCAATGTTTTTTTTCCAAAACATGGTTTCTGATAAAATACAACAGCAGACACTTTTGAGAAGTCAGCAGCACACATTTTTTCATCGTAAGATCTTTGCTTTACCTTACAGTAATGACGTCCATGTCTGACATAATATACAAATTCTTCTTAATAATTGCTCGCAAAAGAAAATTATAAAACCAAAGACTAAAAAGTATTGCAGCTTTGTTCTCAAGTGCTCAATACTACTCTGCTTGCCATTTCTGACTTTTTAAAACTGTAACTTTGTCCATTATTGATAAGAATAGGCATTTGTATGAAGACTGACCAAAAGTTTCATATGCTAACCACATGATATAAGGTAAATCATTATCACAAAACACTGGAAAGGATGTTCTGGGGAATGTAGAGTCAGCTAAAAAGCTAACCATTATCCACCACTCACAATTGTACAATAGTACAATTACTCTCGGTAATTTTGAATTTATAATTTTTTGTTTTGTTTTGTTTCATCAATCCATCTGCTTTATGTGGATTTCCAAAGACATTATCAAAGTTTCCAGATGAACTCAGTGAGTATGACTTGAATAATATTGGGAGCTGATGTGGTGGGTTAACTTTGGCTGGCCACCAGGTGCCCACCAAGCCACTCTATCACTGCCCCTCCTCAACTGGACAGGGGAGAGAAAATATAATGAAAGGCTCGTGGGTTGAGATAAGGACAGGGAGAGATCACTCACAGGTTACCATCATGGGCAAAACAGACTCTTCTTGGGGAAATTAATTTAATTTATTACCAATCAAATCAGACTAGGATAATAAGAAATAAAACCAAATCTTAAAACACCTTCCCCCCACCCCTCCTTTCTTCCCAGACTCAACGTCACTCCCAATTTCTCTACCTTCCCCCCAGCGGCGCAGGGGGATGGAGAATGGGGATTGTGGTCAGTTCATCACACATTATCTCTGCTGCTCCTTCCTCCTCACAGGGAGGACCCCTCACACTCTTCCCCTGCTCCAGCGTGGGGTCCCTCCCACAGGAGACAGTCCTCCACAAACTTCTCCAGCATGAGTCCTTCCCACGGGCTGCAGTTCTTCACGAACTGCTCCAGCGTGGGTCCCCCACGGGGTCACAAGTCCTGCCAGCAAACCTGCTCCAGCGTGGGCTCCTCTCTCCACAGGGCCACAGGTCCTGCCAGGAGCCTGCTCCTGCACGGGCTTCCCACAGGGTCACAGCCTCCTTCAGGCATCCACCTGCTCTGGTGTGGGGTCCTCCATGGGCTGCAGGTGGATATCTGCTCCACCATGGACCTCCATGGGCTGCAGGGGGACAGCCTGCCTCACCATGGTCTTCACCATGGGCTGCAGGGGAATCTCTGCTCTGGCACCTGGAGCACCTCCTCCCCCTCCTTCTTCACTGACCTTGGTGTCTGCAGAGTTGTTTCTTTCACCTATTCTCATTCCTCTCCTCCAGCCGCTGTTGTGCAGCAGTGTTTTCCCTTTCTTAAATACATTATCAGAGAGGCGCTACCACCGCTGCTGATGGGCTCAGCCTTGGCCAGTGGTGGGTCTGTCTTGGAGCCGGCTGGCATTGGCTCTGTCAGACATGGGGGAAGCTTCTGGCAGCTTCTCACAGAAGCCACCCCTGTAGCCACCCCACTACCAAAACTTTTCCGTGCAAACTCAATACAGGTGATCATAAAAAACTAAGAGGAAATAAACTCTTTTTCAGACTCTAAGATTATTTTTCAGAACTATCAGCTAAAGACAGAAAGGACAAAAACCCCACACACTCTAGGTCTGCACTGCCCAGTTTATTCACAGCTCAGTGCCATCTTTACAGTAAGATATTCAGGTCTATTCATTCTTCCACTGTCTGAAGCACAGAAAACAGGTGATGCTCACCTACCACGCAATGAGGAGGAGTGGGAAGAGCTTTATTTCCCTCTCCTACCACTGGTCATAAATGTAAGTAAAAGTCCTTGCAGTTAAAAACAGAGAAAAGGTAAACAAATCTGTGTCACATAAACACCATGAGATAACTTCTTCTCAGTCACTGACTAGCAGAGGCAAGAGGAGGATTTGTAATTTGAATTAAGTTGGTCTCAAGGGTTTTTCCAGTATGGTGTAACTACAGTAAAGATTCAGACCATCTGATTTAGGAAGTTATCCTTGTTCGCCTGTCCCTAGAGACACAGTGATGAGACATGAGCTCCTACAAAAGGTGATTTTGAATATTCTGCTCTAAACAGCACTCTAGAGCATCTCCATTCACTCCCTGGCTATTATGCTAGATAGCAGCTGCCTTGTGTGTTGCTCTTTTCTCATGGCAGATAAAACCAGCAAGACTTTTCTTGCTATGACTCAGTGAGATGTAGCATTTCTAGCACAGAGTCACATATTAATGAAACCGTTCTTCATTGCTACCTATCTGTATTAGAATTAGGTCTTTGGGTAGGGGGAAATAGCTTTGGACAAATGAAAAAATTAAAGCAGCTCCAGTTTCTCTTTACGGTCTTCAGTTGTGATACTATCACAACTACACCAATCATCCTCTTTTTACCACCACTTTTATGCAGCCCTTGTGCTCTACTTTCTCCACTGGTGTTTAAATGAAGCCTATCCTTTTCTTCACTGTTGGGGAAAATACTCCATTTGGTACTCCTCTTTGCCCTTTCTCTTAAGCAAAAGCAAAGCAAAGCAAAGCAAAGCAAAACAAACAACTCCAAAAAGCTCCTAGCAGACCATCACTGCAGTCCTTGCACTTTTTGAATGTGGGTTTTTTTTCTGTTGTGTCGGGGAGGGGGTGACCTAGGCAATATGAAGAATAGGTCGACCATCATTGAGAAGACAATAGCATTATCCTTTCATTTGGGATTCACAGAGGGAAAGGGGAGCAGCAGTGAGAGTTAACAGAATGGCGCTCCAGAGTACCTGTGTGTACCCAGAGCATGTGTTCAAAGCAGACTCTGGCTGCACGCGGGTGTATGGGTCAGAATAAGTAATGCCTTGGCTGTGCTTTAACAACAAGGGAAAGAGATAGGAATCCTGTTGGGAATGAAGACAGAAAGTCTCACCGCTGTTCCTGCTGACTTTCTTTTATTATTTTCTTTCAGGATCACCATGACCTCGATTGTGTGTGAAGTTCATAATAATGCTTCAGGTTCACTGCACGTTCCTGGAGGGAAATAGAATTTCCTGCCAGTTGCAGAGGACAGCCAGTGAAAGCAGTTATACTTTCTCTCTCAGTTATGCTGCCTATTTTCAGCCTTCTTTGCCCTTCCAGCATTCAAAAAGACCCATACGTTTTGACACACATGGGGAAGACATGTTTATTTAAATCCTGATTTTATACATTTACTGAGTTAATAAATAGCTAGTGGGAAAGCAAAAGTAATTCTGTCTTCTCACTTTATTTTCTTGCTCCTTTATCATATATGAAACACTATTGCATTTATTAATGCATTCTATTTATCATTAAAACCAAGAAATAAACCAAACTCTCATAGCCTCACTAAGTAGCATCTCATCTTGCTACTTCTGTAAATAGTGTGCTACGCTAGATGGACCACTGATCTCACTAAAAGGGCGATTTGTTATGTTCTTAAATCCTTTGGACTTTTATTGACTCCAAGGGAGAACTGTTGAGAGTTATAGTCAAAAACCTGCATAAAGGAACTCTTTTACTGGTATGTTACAAGTTTTATGAATTCAACAAAATTTAGAGACTGCAATATATATATATATTTATATTCACCTACAAACTACTGACATGCTAATCAAATGCCTTTTTATATGGAGTATCCCTAAAACAAGAGAAAACAATAGAAATACCTATCCTGAAAATAGAAATAAGTTTACCTCAAACTCCAAAAAGCAATATGACCGAACTACCTAGAAAAGAGTTTTTCTAAAACACAACTATTGGTTCATATGACAAGCCTGACTGAGACCCAGGTCATTTCTTGCACCCTTGAGTTTGTCTATGCCTTATGAAGTGCAGTCGCCACAGGGTAGTTGCCGCTACCCTGTTACTCCAGCAAAGGGCATGCCCCAAGATGGGCAGTCTCATTGTGAGATATCTCATTTGGAAGTTTTTTCCTGCTCCTTTGAATGAATTGTTGCAGAATTGGGCTATTAACACAGTGCTCATATTTATGTAATATAATGTGTATTACTATAATGACTATAATGAACACTCTACTAAACCTAAATGAATAACTGCCTTTGATCCAACTTAACAGTCATTTTGTTTTATCACAATTTGGAGAAGATCCTATTTGGTGTTGTTGATTGTGACCATCAACAAGAGTCAAACACTAGGAACATTTGGAAATCTGTGTGTACAAACTGTGTGACCATCTGTTTGCTTAACTGATATGAGAAGACACTAATTATATGAGAAAAGAGCCAGTTTGCTGCCTGAGAAATCATGAAAATGTGTGCACATCATAGATATACAAATGAAAGCTCGTATTTTGGAAAACCTTTTTAGGCAGCATGTGTTTGAAGTGGTAGATATGCCCCAGGTCCACTGCAAACATGAGGGGTTGTTCACCAGCCTCACTTCTTACATTCTGTGGAGTTCAAAAATACTTAGCTATATTTTGTCAGCTACACTTTTCTTTATTTAGGACTCTTCCTCTACTCTCTGGTCTTCTCCCTCGCCACACAGGCCAGCAGCACAAATAATAACTTTGCTTTTCTTGATGTTTTGGTGCTTGACTTTCATTTACTGTAAATCCTCCCCGAACCATAGAGAGAAGCACTCATTGCTCCATCTACCTTAGAGGACAATATTATATTCAGATCCCAGCAGAGAAAGAAAGTATCTCAGATAATCCTGAGCTGAATATGTTTACATATATTTAATAATCTTCAACAAATAATTCTTCTCCATTATTCACTACCTCCTCTTAAACTCATGGAGGGCTGGGATTTATACATACCCCTAGATCTTTAAAGATTTTCTGTCTCAAGAGCCATAAGAAGTTATTTCTGATGAGAAGATAATTTGCAAAGATGAGATGCTATATATAATCTTTAAGGTATGGATTCCTATGAGATTGGCAAACTCAATGCACGTTTAGTAGGTTGTATTGTAACTATGCCAAAAACATCAACAACCTTTCTTCCTTCTCACACAACAGATACAAGCACTCAACCAACTTCTGACAAGATTTTGAGACTTCATGTTTTATTCTTTGAACAGTGTTGAAGATACATTATTCTGTTCAAAAGAATGTCAGATTTACAAACCAATTATTGCTGTATTAGGCAGTATCTGCGGGGTTTTTTTATGATTTCCAGACTTGATCATCCTCATGCTAGATGAAGGATTACCTCATAAGAGTAGCATAAGTTTCTGAAGAAAGAACTGGTTATAGTGACTTTTAGGACTTATTTCTAGCAATCAGTCATTTTAATGGATACATTAGCAGCCATTTTAAACATCTAATGCATTTGAGATACAGGATCCTGTCTATTCTGTGTGGACTATAGCCTCAAAGGACAGTACTGGAGCACAGACTGACACGTAGAAATCCTTATTCCTGTAGAACATAGAGTGAGACTTTGACTTTATAAGAGTATGTGTGTGTCTATACAGCATGCAGTTTTATTAGAGTTAAGCCTCAGCAAAAGAGGAACAAAGAAACTGTGTCTGGGTCAGAGTTATAGGCTCTACAACAGTATACAACACTGAGCTTCTAAGCAAGGCGATCACCTTAATTAGTTTGCAAATTGTGGTGCACAAATTCGCTCCTGTAAACCAATGCAGAAATGCATTTCTGCTTGGAAAATCATCAGTAGCATCCCTGACAAGGGATTGCTTCCCTGTTTGGGAGATGTTCTAGCTTTTATAACTCTGTCGGTGAAAAGCAAATAGGCAAAGTCTGAGACAGTGTCAGGAACAAACTGATAACATTGTGTCGGTCTGATCTACCTACTGTGTGTTTTATTAAAACGACATCTGGATGCATCGCACCCACGGTCTGAAACAACAGTGGAGATGTTTACTGATCTGTAGCTCTGATGAAGACTGAGAAGCAAAGCACAGTGAGACTATTATCATGCAGTGATGTGGTCACCAGGGGTGGCTGCACAAGCCACCTCCCCAAAATAAACCTTGCCCCATTTCTTGATTTCATAGTCACATCCATGAAAGAGGTTCTGCCAGAACAGGGTGCTGCTATTAGAAATCTGATTAATTCTGCCTCCTACAGTTTGCAGCATTTGTTGATCCGCCAACAGTGTCCCTGCAGAGGAGTTTGTCAGACAGTTACGGAGCAGGCTGCACTTGGTAGTGAGGATTGATAGCGTACCAAGAGTAGGCTATATGTGAAAAGGTTTCATGAATTATGCAAGGCCTATCTGGTACATATGTGCCCATCATCTCTCCTTTAATGGTGCTGATGAGGAAAATGCCGATGAGAGTGGATATCTGTTGACTGCCGTGATCAACTGTGAGCAGGATGTGAGAAGCCAGAGAGTTCCCAAAACCTGGCTGATCCGCCTGTGTTCTGGCTGATGAAGTATGGTCCTGATGCGAGAGCACCTGGCAGAAGGAGGTTTAATTGCACACTAAGCTGCAATTAATTGCAGGATGGTTGTAAAACGTGCATTTGGGCAATTACAGGCAACTTGAGGCTGCTTACACAACTGACTGAATGCAAAAGGGTAGAATTGCCATGTGTTGCAGGGGAGTCCTTTGCACCGCATAACATTTGCAAGGAAGAGGCGGTGAGCATTTCCCAGGGGTGGGTTGATGTCAGTGTTCATTTACACAGAAGGAGGAGGCAGCCAGAAAATGCACCTGTGATAACAGGGTCTGACTCCAAGAAAGCAAAAGAAATAATGGGATGCTGTATATGCCCACACGCTTGTTTTGCAGAGCAAATTATCATAACAATGTAAAATGATGGCCAGGGAGGAGCTGTCATAATGGATAATGCAACTTCAGCAATGTATCTCTGACTTGACAGATTGCTTTTGGAGGTTCTTCCCCCCCCCTTTTTCTGTCTTTCTTTTTTTTTTTTAAGAGGGCTGAAGTAGTCAAATGTATGTGAGAATGTATTAAAGGCAGAATTTTATTTTAATTAATGCTTCCTTAGGATTTCTGAGTTATACAATGCAACACTACAGCCAAAAGTCTACATTTACATAGAGAGTAAACAATCACATGGAAATAAAAGCAAAAAAAGCACATCTCATTTGAATCCCTTCCTATTCCATCCTGAAAAATAAAACTAAATAAATGCATAAAATAAAACAGTATAGGAAGTGCAGACAAAGCTTTCTACCAGCTGAGCAACAAAGGGCAGCAACAGATTGGGAGGAGGGGATATAATTTGAAAAACTGGTATATTACAATTATTACATGTCTTGACTAAATAGGAAACCTACAAGAGCTCTCTCCATGTTTGTGTCACATGCAATGCATGTGATTCTAGATATGCTCTTCCTCCCTTTTTGCTGCACTTTTCATACCTGAAGGAGTACCTGTGGTCTATGTTCAGTGAGGAGCTGAGCTGACCTTGCCCGTGAAGTCCTCGGGGCAGAGGAGAGGCTGCAAACGCAGGTTTTCAATGTCAGGTAGCTGCTCCATCACCTCCCCGTGCTGAATTTGCTGTTTACTTTGCAGCTTTCTGTCATGCTCCCTCATGGCAACAATGTGCTAATAATAGCTCACCTTTTTCATCCACCTGATGTTCTCCAGAAACTTGTTTGTTTCGCTGGGAAACTCCCTTTAACATTGCAGCAGTTGGTTTCTGGCTGTTTTTCTTTCGTCCTGATGATTCCCACATCTCTTGCTGACAGTTGATAGGGCTCCCCCTGGGCAAGAGGTCCCTGAAAGCAAAGAGATGGTGTTTATTTTTCTGTCTATCAAGAGGAAAAAAAATTCTCATACACCTGAAGCATCTTATATCCCTCTGAAGCGTCCTCAGAGAATGTTTCCTTTTTAGCTTTGGTGCAAGAAAAGACATTTCGGGGGGGGGGGGGAAGCTAATTCTTTACCCACATTTGCATACAGATTTGTATCATCATACTGTTAGCAACAATGTTTGCTTTGTGGGTTTCCAGGGACATGTCAAAATAAACTGGTTTTTTCATGATGAGAAAGCCATATGGGTTGCACAGTGACACCAGAAAAACATTTTGACTTCAAAATGCGGTACCTACGCACTAGAAATAAATAAGGAATGAAGATTTGACTATCAGTCCTTCCACAGCTTCCCCCTAACCCATGAGCCTGCTTTTTCTTGCTGTGAAAGCAAGGTAGCAGAGGAAGAGAGCACACATTGGCTTTCCCCTTCCCAGCACAGCATCACAGAGTGGCCTTACAGGTCTCATTATTTAAAAAGAGCCTCCTTCACCCCGAGTAGGAAAAAATCTCGTATCCTATTTCATGCTTTTAAGACTTTTTACAAGTCATTGGGTTGGCCCAAAAATCCACCCAGAGGCCTGGTAACAAACACGGGGAATCATAGCTTGCAAATAAGTAATTTGACCACTTGACCATAAAAGTAGTTATATTCCAGCAGTCAAAGAAATGAACTTTTTCTTGAATAAGGCCTTCTTATAAAAGCTTTGCTCTTGATACAAAGTCAGTCTTGCCCTAAGGATTATGGAGGCAATTGGAGTTCTCAGTAAGAGCTTTTACCTTACAGAGGAAGTGCAACTACCTTCCCAGTCCTGTGATCAGCATTTCATATTGCTTAAATAAAGTGGCTTATTGCCAGCTTTTCGTTACTAGCTTTTCTGAATTATACTTTACTACATTTTCTCAAATAGTGACAGTGAGAGCCACAGAAGTACTAGACGGTGGACGTCAATTTCTAGCACGCCAGCAGGACCGCATAAGCCGTTTTTTTGTTGCTGAGGAGACAGTCTGGCGGGAAGAAATCCTTAGCTCAGGACTACAGCCCTGCCTGTACCTGCCTGGACAGTATTTAAGTACCCTCAGACTGGATTTTGCTACATACAGGGAGGAAGGTTTAAAGACATAAAATCTGATTTATTTGCTCTTTTTGAATGAGGCGCGTTTAGCTAAAAATTGCTACAGAATGGTTTAAAAACATAAAGGGCTTCATTAAATACATCTTTTAGAGGTGTCTTTTTTTTGGGGGGGGTATCAAATAATTACCTTAAATATTATATCTTGATTTAAAAGACATGCATTCCTTACTGACAGTATTCTGATCTGATTATCTGAGTCATGCAGCATTTAGCAGATTTTTATGAACTTTGTTCATTTCTGTCCTTTATCTTCTGGAATTTATTCCAGGTCCACGAGTAGAATGAACATTTTTCCCCATCAGAGTGTTTACTGAACTATATCATGAACAGCCACACACGCTGTAGCTGTGAATGAATGAATTTTGTTTTTCCACCCTCTCTTCTGTACTGTTTTTGACAAGCAATTCATTATTTGATCTCCAACTTAGCCCCCAAATCTGCTGTTTTGGTAGAATACCTGTGTGCTTTTAAAGCAGGGGAAAAAAATCACAAATAATTTTGAGTTGTCCTACTATTGGCACATTTTTTGCAGATATGGAGGTAATATAGGTTCTATTTTCAGAAACAAATAAACAAAAAATTACCTCTAGTTGGCCAGGCAGTTAAGAAAATATACGATCTGACTTGCCTTATGTAGTAAGGACAAATTCATTTTCTAGTTTACATATGTATAAGCAGAGCACTTTTTCCACACAGAAATATCACCTGATATTTATACTGGAGATTTCCCTGTTTGGAGCAATTTGAACAGTACTTTTTGGAACAAACTGACTTTTACAAATATACCATGTAAAAGAAATAAAGTCCATTCCAGAGAAGGTATCTTATAAGGATATAGGAAGAATTAAGATCCAGCATAAAGGAATAACAGTATTCTCTCCTTGACTCGGAAAACAACTTTTCCCTTTCTAAATCTCCCTATTGTACTGGCTGTGAAAGTCAACTCTGCTATTCCATGCATCTTTTTATGCTTCTACAACTATTCTCTATTGCCTATTTCAGTTGTATTATTTGGAATGCAATTGAACACGACTTGTCCAATTATCCATAAAGAACCCTGTATATTTAAGGATCTCAAAAGCCTCATAGAAGCAGTTCTTTAATGAAAAGTCTGGAACCAAAACTTTTTCCATGACCAAGGGGAAGCAGTCATAGAAACACATTTGGAAATCTTGCCTGGATTCATAAGTGGGGATTTAAGCATCAAAGAAATATGTGTTGTTGAGATAAGATAAGGAGCCTTCTAACTGAAGACACCCATTTATAAAACAAAATTATTCCAACTAGTAACTGCAAGATTCACAGTGGACAGGTGAGTGAAGAAGGAATCTGTAGCTTTACTAGCGAGGGATATACAGTGAGGCAAAAAGCAGCTTTTAAACACTAGAGACAGTTTCAGGGATTTAGATATAAATTTCAAGAAGAGATAAACATCTTTGAGCTTTCCTTTTAGGCATCTAAATTCCCTCTTCAAGGGAAAAAAAAAAGGCCTTTCTTTCAAATGGATGATGTGCAGTCCCTTTAGTATATAATATACCATTTTCACAAGGAGTAGGAAAAAATATTTCAGTTGAAGAGAGAAGTGTGTGGCTTCTCTGACTAATATATAACTGGCTCTAAAATATGGGGGTTTCTTCACAGGGGCAAGGAGAGCTTCCCAGAATATTGCCTTGTGATTCCTTAGAGGTGGGATTTAAACCCGAAATTTCTGTACTGGAGTGCTCTAGCACCAGTCTACTGTGTAAAAGGAGGAAACTTCTTCTGTCTTTTGCACAGGACTGAATATCCACGGAACATCTCCATCAGATGAATCTCTGTAAGTAAAACAAAAAAAGAAATACTTTTTCATAACTCTTATTCAAGTGTAAGCATGAATTAAGTGTGTAATTAGCTCCTGGCCACAATATCACTGTATCAAGTGCAGAGCCAAGTCTAAACCAATTAGTCTTGTTAAGAGGCAGAGTACACTACCTCTAAAAGTGGAGTTAATATTGTTGCTTGATATGCTTTTACCTCATGGAGATATGCTAGATCCCAGGGCTGGCTGAGGGATCACTACAACATTGTGCAACAAGCAGAAGCCCATCCCAAATTCTCCTTGTGAAACTAGTCCAATAAACCAGCGCACTTTACTTAATTGAAATTACCTTTTGTGGAAGAAACAGAGGAAAAAGTATCTAACAACTCTAGGCAGTCTGCAGTCAGCTATTTCAAAAAAGCTTAAAAAGTCCAGGTATGAACCACATCACACACATACAACATACAAACGATTGATGTAGATCCTTTTGAAGAGAAGAAAGAGAATACACCATGGAAGTTAGAAGAATTTTCTTAAAATTGCAATAGTGCTCTCCATTTCATTGAGAAAATTAAGCTAACATTATCTTTAGGAAAGAAATATCTGTAATTGTGTGGAAGGCACTGTAAGAAAAGGTAATTCATTTCACCACACAGACTCATTGAAACCAATACTCTAAGATGAAATAAGGTTGTACACAGCAAATAACAGGAAATCTTTCTAAATGAAATTTTTCTGAATACTGGAGAACTATTAGCTCCTTGTTATCTCTGAAGTTCAAAACACACTAACCACTTTGCACACAGACAAGGCAAGTCCTACTATTTAGAAACCTTTAAGCCATAGGTTAATGGCTTAAATTCACTAAATGGCTTAATTCACTAATCATAGAATCATAGAATATTTCCAGTTGGAAGGGACCCATAAGGATCATCGAGTCCAACTCCCTGCTCCTCACAGGACTACATAAAACTCAACCATATGACTTAGGGCATCACCCAGATGCTCCTTGAACTCTGACAGGCTTGGTGCTGTGACCACTTCCCTGGGCACCCTGTTCCAGGGACCGCCCGCCCTCTCAGTGAAGAACCTTTTCCTAATGTCCAGCCTGAACTTCCCCTGACGCAGCTTCATTCCATTTCCTCGTGTCCTATCGCTGGTCACCAGAGAGAGGAGATCAGCACCTCTCCCTCCGCTGCCCCCCTTGAGGAAGTTGCAGACTGCAATGAGGTCACCCCTCAGCAATAAGGTCACCCCTCAGCATTCTCTTCTCCTTGAACAAACCAAGTGACTTCAGCTGCTCCTCGTAAGACTTGCCCTCAAGGCCTTTCACCATCTTGGTCACCCTCCTCTGAACACACTCTGATAGTTTGATGCCCTTCTTATATTGAGGCACCCAAAACTGCACACAGTACTCAAGGTGGGTAGCTATGCTGTGCTTGATGCACTCCAGGACACAGTTGGCCCTTTTGGCTGCCAGGGCACACTGTTGACTCATGTTCAACTTGCCATCAACCCAAGCCCCCAGATCTCTTTCCACGGGGCTGCCTGTTAAATTTCATATGGTTGGTGATTGCCCAGCTCTCTAGTCTTTCTAATCTAATGTTTGTATACAGGCTTATTCTAGGATTCTTTAAAATTTATTTCTAAATTTCACTTCTATAGTAGGTCGTATAGCTATTTTGCTTCCAATAGTTCTAACAAAAACATTTTCAGCTGCAGTAAAAACCTTTCTTGTTACATGAATCAGTACAGTTTTAGTGATTTTATTTTTCCTTTCTGTTTCTCCAAAGCTGAGTCTCTTAAAAAAATTATTTTCTCTTTCATGCTTTGACATAAAGGTACTCTAACAGCATGGAGCCAGAACCATCAAGCTCACCACCAACAGAGGAGCACCAGACCCCTTGGGACTGCAAGCAAAGCAGCACAGGTCACTGCCAGCCTCAGCAGCAGCCAGCTCAGCATGTGGTGGTTGGTGTTGGTACAGCCTAAATCAGAAGGTGATTTATTTTGAGGTGACCACTGAGGCTGAGCTAGGTGGGATGTCACTGCAGTTCTTATTCATCACAGGGATGGAGCGAACAGGTTAGAGCAGCTGCAAAGACTTCACCAGCTTCCTATGTGTGACAAAGCTCCATCTGACAGTGCAGGACAGAGGCAGAGCATCTGTGGGAAGGTGTCATTTTATTAAAAAACAAAGCTGAATATGTGTTTGTTTTTTTTATTTTAAATTTAATCTGTAGTAGATAAATCTTACAAAGTTACATCTCTGAAGCACTTCCTGCAAACAGTGGAGAATTTCCTTTCTGATGGATTTTATTGTTAAGACTTTTAGAAATTAGTCTCTGTCAGTGAGTTGCATCACAAGATGCAACTTACTGATACCAGAGGTGGCTATAAGTCAAATGTTGAAGTCAATATAAGCTCACAGAAATCAGTGTCCATGGTACTATACAGATTAGATCTAATAGAATGTAAATAAGGATATCTAATATGTGTCCATACACTAAAATACTCTCAGAAAAAAAAGTCTTCTCTTTCTGATCCGTATGCAGCAACCAGTGTGAGCAGATATGTCTGCTGTCAACCCTGAAGACCAACAAATTTGTATTTCAGTTGGTGAGGGCAGAGCTGTTTCTGAAGCTAGCGACCCTCCATCCCAAAAGTAAAGCAGGAGTGAGCTCAGATGCTTCCTCAGCAACAGCAGAGGCCAGCTGGAGTGGAGAAAGGGGCAGCCTCTGTCCCCATGATGGTATCTCACATGGTCCAAACCAAAGTTCAGAAAATGAGCAACCACTGAGCTACAGCTATTCATCGACCTGGAATACGGTAGCTGGCTTATTTATCTTTCCCAATTAATAAGAGTGAATTGTTGTAGTCTGTCCCTGAGAGACAGACAAATGGGTCCTGGAAACCAGATTTATATCATGGTGCACCTGCCTGGCCAGATGCATCTGCTAGAAAGCTTTCCCAGTCACTGGTGCTGCGTGACTTACTAACAGGGGCTACTGAGGGGATGACCCTCATACGGCGAGCGTCAGTAGTCTAGGGTAAGCACCCATCTCTGCCCCACCTCTCAATTCTTTTCTTAATGCTTTTATTTATCCAGGTGGATAAATAAAGTAGAAAATCAGAAAGGTCCTTATTTTTTCACAGCAACCTCCGTTAAATACTAAATGAACAGTACCTCAGCATTGGTAGAGCAATTCAAAAGATGTGAAACCAAAAACTACTAGCTTCATGGAAATACCGCGGTCAGCATGTCCTTAGTAACCCTCGCACCATAACCTTTTTCAAAGACACCAGACTCCTCCCCATAACTGCAGAGCAGCCAGCATGGAGCCCCTCCACAAGTCACGAGAGACCCTTGCGTACACAACCAAACAGCCGTTCTCTCCCACCGAAGGCATGAATGTCTCAGTATTGCAGGTTACATGCAGAATACCCTTCTGCAAAATACTGGCTATCAGATTCATAATACGTAGCTCTTACCCACTGCTGAAAAGATTCAATCTGAAGCTATTTTTCTATGGAATGGCTTCCCGTCCTCATCTTACCCTAAAACACAGCCAGTCTGCTTCAAGCCACCGTGCATCAGTCTCCTTGCAGTAGAACAGTTTACAGCTGCTGATCAGTCTCTTCACGGATGACCTGAGATACCTATATTCTAACCCAAACTGCAGTGAAGGCTAAAGAGATTTCCACTATTCTGCAGCAGCCTAAACTCTTAAGCTGGAGATATATAAAACATGGTTTCTTTTACTCCTGCTCTTGTAAAGGCAACCCTGACTTTGGATTGCCTTGCCTTCTGCTCTGCTGCTGCCATTGAATACATCCCAAAAATGCCTACCAGTGAGGACTTCTCAAGAGCAAAGCAAAGCAGGCATGTACCTCAGAAACGCAACCATCTGGGACAGTTCTGCAAAAGTAGGACACTTTCAAGTTAATTCAGAGGCTTTCAGAGTTTAGCAGACTACACTCATGAACTTTCTATGCCACGTTACATGTTCAGACTCAGGTAACATCGTGAACCGGCTTAGTTGTAAGTGCTGTTGGGTCTACTTAAAAATAACTAGCTCCTGACTTGCTGAACTAAAAGAAAAAGCTTTGAAAAACAGTGGGACAGTCTATCCTTAACATTGTGCTAGTGACCAGTTTGCAGAAATCTTCCGGAAGACTTTACACACTCATGCATAAATTACAGAAAAGGCTGAAAAGAAAAATTTTCAAAAACCCTTTGAAATTAAGACTTCGACAGAACAAAGAAAAATGTATGTAATCTAAAGTCTAACCATTTCACCTATCATTAGCCATTCCATATGAAGATACAGTAACATCTTCAGTTTTCTCCTCCAGTTAAATAAAGAATTTTTTTAAGGGCTCAGTGTTGACACCTGATTGGTGTCACTCAGGATTACCTCAATTTAACAGGGAATTCAATCAGTGCCAGTACAAACCAGGGAGTTAACTCTTTCTACCATATATAATGAAGAGTCCTTGCACTTTGTAACTGTTCATTAAAGCTGCAATGAGATAAAAATCCTAATTTCTATCGGTATATTTAGCTTTGCTGTTTGTCCATGCCAAAACTCTATCCAAAAGAACAGCTGTAGCTTTTTTTTTTAAAGCTGATTTTGATGAAGTAGATCAGAAAGCAACTTACAGTCTCAAAATAGCAGGAGCTGTTACTTGCAGAGGGACATTCCTTTTGGATCAATATTCTTTTTGTCTTTAAAATTACAGAGAAAAATTATTCATAATGACAGGATAATAACTGTGCAGCCAATTTAAAGAGGGCTATATTTATGCTAGATATAGGGAAAAGAAACTAAGTACTTGACAATACTAAAAAACACTCTGGTGGCCAGATGTGTGACAAAAAGCATTATTGTAAAATACATGTGGTAATTATAATATACCTATAGGCAACAATTTCTATTAAACAGAACAGTTGTGGCTTTTATAAAATATGTGCTGCTAATTATCTTAAATCTTTGAGAAATACTGTGATCTACTGCTTCACCAAAATAAACAGAATTTCACTTAGGTAATCATTCTGGCTGTAAAGGATACTGTAACTTTGTGGTTGAAATACTACATCAAAGTTCTTTTTCCAGGTATTTTAACCAATATAATGGTCACCTCAAATATGACCTTTAGTTTTTCCATTTTTATATATATAGTTCCATACGTACTTAGATCAAATATAAGGAAGCATATATCCAGACAAAAACAAATTTTTAAATGGAGAGTCAGTGATAAAACTGCTATATCCTGTGCCAAAACTCAGTTAAGTAAACAAACGCTCTCAATCCTAATTCTCAACATTTACTGGATCTGTTGGTTACCAACACAAGTGAGCTAATCAGAGACGTCAAGATTGGAGGCAGCCCGGGCTGCAGTGATCATGCACTGGTGGAGTTCGCAGTCCTGAGGGAGATGGGACAGGCAAAGAGTAAAGTCAGGACCCTGAATTTTAGGAAAGCAAAATTCCAGCTGTTCAAGGAGTTAGTCAATAGGACCCCCTGGGAAACTGCCCTCAGGGACAAGGGAGCAGAACAGAGCTGGCAGATCTTGCAGGGCGCTTTCCATAGAGTGCAAGAGCTCTCAATCCCCACGTGTAAGAAATCAGGAAAGGAAGGCGAGAGACCAGCATGGATGAGCCGAGACTTGCTGGTCAAACAAAAGGGCAAGAAGGAAATGGACAGGTATCCTGGGAAGAGTATAGGGACACTGCCTGGTTGTGGAGGGATGGGGTCAGGAAGGCAAGGCACAGCGGGAGCTGGACTTGGCAAGGGATGCAAAGAATAATAATAAGGGCTTTGATAGGTATGTCAGCCAGAAAAGAAAGGTCAAAGAAAGTGTACCCCCTCCAATGAACACAGCTAGCAAACTGGTAACAACGGACAAAGCAAAGGCTGAGGTACTCAACAACATTTTTGCCTCAATCTTCACTGGCAATCTCTCTTCCCACACCTCTTGAGTGGATGGACCTCGAGGCAGGGAGTCGGGGAGCAAAGTCCTTCCCACTGTAAGAGAAGATCAGGCTCGTGACCACCTGAGCAAACTGAACATAATACATATGTATATGTAACAAATACATAAGTCTATGGGACCTGATGAGATGCATCCAAGAGTCCTGAGGGAATTTGCTGATGTAGTTGCCAAGCCACTCTCCATGATATTTGAAAAGTCATGGCAGTCAGGTGAAGTCCCCAGTGATTAGAAAAAGGGAAACATTGCACCCATTTTTAAAAAGGGTAGAAAGGAGGACCCTGGGAACTACCGACCTGTCAGCCTCACCTCTGTGCCTGGGAAGATTATGGAACAGATCTGCCTAGATGCTATGCTAAGGCACATGGAGGACAGGGAGGTGATTTGAGACAGCCAGCATGGCTTCACCAAGGGCAAGTCCTGCCCAACCTTGCTTTCTATGATGGAGTGACTACATCAGTGGACAAGGGAAGAACTACAGATCTCATTTATCTGGACTTGTGTAAGGCCTTTCACACAGTCCCTCACAACATCCTTCCCTCTAAATTAGACAGATATGGATTTGATGGATGGACTATTCAGTGGATAAGGAATTGGCTGGATGGTCACATCAAGACCATTGAGTGGTCAACGGCTCAATGTCCAGATGGAGATCAGTGATGAGTGGTGTCCCTCAGGGTCCATATTGGGACCGGTACTGTTTAATATCTTCATCAATGACATAGACAGTGGGATCGAGTGCACCCTCAGCAAGTTTGCAGATGACACCAAGCTGAGTGGTGCAGCTGATATGCTAGAGGGACGGGATGCCATCCAGAGGGACTTAGACAGGCTGGAGGAGTTGGGCCCATGAGAACTTCTTGAAGTTCCACAAGGCCAAGTGCAGGGTCCTGCACCTCAGCTGGGGCAATCCCAAGTATGGATACAGGCTGGGGGTTGAGTGGATTGAGAGCAGCCCTGCTGAGAAGGACTTGGGGATACTGGTGGATGAAAAGCTGGACATGAGCCAGCAATGTGCGCCCACAGCCCAGAAAGCTAATCGTATCCTGGGCTGCATCCAAAGCAGCATGGCCAGCAGGTCGAGGGAGGGGATTCTGCCCCTCTACTCTGCTCTGGTGAGACCCCACCTGCAGTACTGCGTCCAGCTCTGGAGCCCTCAGCATAAGACAGACAGGGACTTGTTGGAGCGGGTCCAGAAGAGGACCACGAAAATGATCAGAGGCATGGAACACCTCTCTCATGAGGACAGGCTGAGAGAGTTGGGGTTGTTCAGCCTGGAGAAGAGAAGGCTTTGGGGAGACCTTATTGCAGCCCATCAGTACTTAAAGGGGGCTTATAAGAAAGATGGGGACAGACTTTTTAGCAGGGCCTGTTGCGGCAGGACAAGGGGGAATGGCATTAAACTAAAGGGGGGTAGATTTAGGCTAGATATAAGGAAGACATTTTTTACGCTGAGGGTGGTGAAACACTGGCACAGGTTGCCCAGAGAGGTGGTGGATGCCCCATCCCTGGCAACATTCCAGGTCAGGTTGGACAGGGCTCTGAGCAACCTGATCTAGTTGAAGATGTCCCTGCTTATTGTAGTGGAGGTTGGTGTTGTGGTTTAACCTCAGCCGGCAACTGAGCACCACACAGCCACTCGCTCACTCTCCCTCCGCCCCAGTGGGATGGGGGAGAGAATCAGAAGAGTAAAAGTGAGAAAACTCATGGGTTGAGATAAGAACAGTTTAATAATTGAAATAAAATAATAATAACAACAACAACAGCAATAATAAAAGAATATACAAAATAAGTGATGCACAATGCAATTGCTCACCACCCGCCAACTGATGCCCAGCCAGTCCCCGAGCAGCGGCCCCCCTGGCCAGCTTTCCCCCAGTTTATATACTGAGCATGATGTCACATGGTATGGAATATCCCTTTGGCCAGTTGGGGTCAGCTGTCCTGGCTGTGCCCCCTCCCAGCTTCTTGTGCACCTCCAGCCTTCTCAGTCGGCAGAGCATGGGAAACTGAAAAGTCCTTGACTAGTGTAAGCGCTGCTCAGCAACAACTAAACCATCGGTGTGTTGTCAACATTGTTCTCATCCTAAACCCAAAACACAGCACTGTACCAGCTACTAGGAAGAAAATTAACTCTACCCCAGCTGAAACCAGGACAGTTGGACTAGATGACCTTTAAAGGTCCCTTCCAACCCAAACTCTTCTATGATTCACTGAGTCTATGAAAAGTAAACTAAAAGTTGACTTAATCATATTTTTGTCTTCACTCAACCACTCCTTCCAATAAGTAGTTGTGCTCTGAGCTAATAAAGGTATTTTGCTGGAATTTATTTATGGAATTATGAAATTAACTTATAGTTCTCATAGCTATCTATTAAATGGTGCATGATTATGAATTCCTAGGCTATATTGCATTTACCAATCAGAATAACCATATGTAGGTTATCAGAGTGAGTCAGCCTTCTACTAATGGAGCGTTAGAAAGAAATGGTTTAGCATCATATATTATTTGTATTGCAGAGGTCTAGTAGCTCAAACTTTCTCCCACAACCCCATTATTCTACCAAAAAAAAGAAAAAAAATTCCCTGCATTATACTATGTACTAGCATTTAATGATGGCTTGCAAGCCAGCTGGTTTGGATGTGGGCTCACTAGAACAAGGTTCAGCAGTCAGGAAGTTCTAGTGGTTATTAAGACTGACCTACTTAGGCCACTAAATTTCAGTGCCACAGAAGATGGTAAAAGCTAGTGAAATTACTCTGCTGACCAAAAATATAATTTCTAAATTGAGTCATTCTACTAGTAATACAAAAAATTAAGCAAATATTTCCTAAAAAATTATTTCAAATGTTTAGGTTTAATTACTCCCTTAAGTCTTTGCTTAAGGTAAAAATGAAATAATAAAGAAATCCACAGGACTACATTTTAAGATCTTTTGTTGAAAGCAGGGAAGGTGGTCAATGGCATCATCTGAAAAGAAAGCTTAACCTCTGTCTCTGCAGTTATTTCTTTTTATAAACTGCTGCATAAATTGCAAAAAATATATTTATTTCTTTTTTCTTAACTTCAGTATGTCTCTTACTGTACACATTCCTACAGCTCTTATAATGTATGTTTCATATCAACTGCTAAATGACTTCTGTTATAATAGCAATAATACCATAATCCATTTTCACCCAGTCTGCATTTTGGGTAACTATGAAATGCATTGTGTATACTTTTGGCAGTGTATATATTTGCAGTATCAATTACAATAGTCTTTATATTGAATCAAAATATATTAAAATAGGATGTATGCTACAAAATTGTTTGATTTTTTTTTCTTTTGTGATCGTTAGCTTAATGTAAGGTATCATCTTTCACCACATTTTCTTTCCCAAATTTACACACTGCCAACATTCAGATGTCAGTGGTTTTATAAAAGAAAAGATGTTACTCTTATAGTCTGGATGTAGTCAATGTTTCTAGCTTGTTCTCCACAGAAAATACTGCAAATTGAAATAGATCATAGAAGAAAAGCTTAATGTTGCAAAGTACCCAAAGAGCTTATGCCAGAAAACATAAGAATTTGCCAAACAAGCTTGAAAAAATTTGTGAAATAGAGATGTAAGGTGATGAACTGATTTGGATTCTCCACAGGTAAATGCTTTAGTCAAAAACATGTTGTTTTCGCTTCACTAATGTAATGAAATACAGGATCCATTTTTTATTTTATTTGACAGGCCAGAGAAAATAATGATTAGTGTGTGGCAACACAGTTTGTAAAATGAAAAAGGAGAATGTGTAAAACAGTAAGTATGTTCTATGTTCAAGTAGAATAGTAAATAAATATTTTTATAAAATTTGTAGAAAATGCCACTTGTTACTAGAAAAATGCAGAATTAAAAGTAATTCTTAACAGGAAATTTTGGTTGTGAAATAGTTGGGAGGAGACTAGGTTAAACCTAAGTGTAATAATTTTTTTGTCAACTGCAACTCTTACCATAATTTTTTAAACCTTTTTTTTTAATCATAACTGGAACCAAGAGGTAGGAAAACCTTTGTTTTCTCTGATTTGGAAAAGGCTAAGGGTAAAATCCTACACTAAGAATAGGGTCCATTCATGTAAACATTAGTCATTCTTATGCTAATCCCTATCTTCACACTGACCCAGAAAAATCTTTAAGTACGTGCTTTATACTGAGAGTGTGCAGGTATCTTTTAAAGGTAAAAGGCTTATAACTGTACACACCATTCTGCCAAGAACAAAATCTGCAGTTGGAGATTGGTACAGTCTCTTGGTGCAGAAGACAGACTCGGAGCCACTGTTGTGGTTAAACCCCAGCCAGCATCTCAACCCCACCAGCCATGCGCTCACTCGTCCCCAGTGGGATGGGGGAAAGTCGGAAGGGTGGAAGTGAGAAAACTCATGGGTTGAGATAAAGGGAGCTTAATAGGTAGAGCAAAAACTGTGCATACAAGCATGATGGTTACCTGGGAAGACAGACACCATAACTCTGAACGTCTTCCCTTCCTCCTCCTTTCCCCAGCTTTTATTGCTGAGCATGATGTCACAGAATCATCGAATGGTTTGGGTTGGAAGGGACCTTCCACTAGATTAGGTTGCTCAAAACCCCATCCAACCTGACCTTGAACACTTCCATGGAGAGGGCATCCACAACGTCTGTGGGCAACCTGTTCCAGTGTCTCACCACTGTCACAGTAAAGAATTTCTTCCTAATATCTAATCTAAATCTACCCTCTTTCAGTTTAAAACTGTTCTCCCTCATCCTATCACTACACTCCCTCCCCATCTTTCCTGTAGGCTCCCTTTAAGTACTGGAAGGCCTCTATAAGGTCTCCCCAGAGCTTTCTCTTCTCTAGGCTAAACAGCTCAACTCTCCCATCCTCTCCTCATAGGGGAGGTGCTCCAGCCCCCTGATAACCTTCATGGCCCTCCTCTGGACTCGCTCCCACAGGTCCATGTCTTTCTTATGCTGGGGGCCCCAGAGCTGAACACAGTACTCCAGGTGGGGTCTCACCAGAGAATCACCTCCCTCAGCCTGCTGGCCATGTTTCTTTTGATGCAGCCCAGGATACAGCTGACTTTCTGGGCTGTGGGCGCACATTGCTGGCTCATGTCCAGCTTTTCATCCATCAGTATCCCCAAGTCCTTCTCAGCAGGGCTGCTCTCAATCCACTCAACCCCCAGCCTGTATCCATACTTGGGATTGCCCCAGCCCAGGTGCAGAACCTTGCACTTGGCCTTGTTCAGCTTAATGAGGTTTGCCCAGGCCCTCCTCTCTAGCCTCTCTAGCCTGCCAGGTGGTATGGGACATCCCTTCGGTCAGTTTGGTCTCAGCTGTGTCCCCTCCCAACTTCTTCTGCTGGCGGGACAGTGTGAGAAGTAGAGAAGGCCTTGACACTGTGCAAGCACTGTTCAGCAACAGCTAAAACATCCCTATGTTAGCAAAACTGTTTTGGTCACAAATGCAAAACATAACACCATAGGATCTGCTATGAAGAAAATTATCTCTATCCCAGCCACAACCAGTGCAGCCATGAAATTCACTCCTTCATGGATGCAAAACACTCTGTATCTGACGGGCTTTAAAATAAATTCAAAGCTCCCTGCCTGTGGCGGTGTGCTCCTCCCGCCCCGCGTAAGCAATAATGACCAGTGGGGGTCATGAGGGCTGCACCCAGCTTATGCTGGACTTCGGGGACAGATGGCCACACAGTGGCCAAGGGCTGTGTGGCTGTCCTGGTTTCGGCAGGGATAGAGTTAATTTCCTTCCTAGTAGCTGGTACGGTACTGTGTTTTGGATTTAGGATGAGAACAATGTTGATAACACACCGATGTTTTAGTTGTTGCTGAGCAGTGCTTACACTAGGCAAGGACTTTTCAGCTTCCCATGCTCTACCGACTGAGCAGGCTGGAGGTGCACAAGAAGCTGGGAGGGGGCACAGCCAGGGCAGCTGACCCCAACTGGCCAAAAGGACATTCCATACCACGTGACATCGTGCTCAGCACATAAAGCTGGGGGAAGAAGGAGGAAGGGGGGGACGTTTGGAGTGATGGCGTTTGTCTTCCCAAGTCACCGTTAGGCGTGATGGAGCCCTGCTTTCCCAGAGATGGCTGAACACCTGCCTGCCCATGGGAAGCAGTGAATGAATTCCTTATTTTGCTTTGCTTGCGTGCGCAGCTTTTGCTTTACCTATTAAACTGTCTTTATCTCAACCCACGAGTTTTTCTCACTTGTGCTCTTCCAATTCTCTCCCCCATCCCACCGGGGGGGAGTGAGCGAGCGACTGCGTGGTGCTCAGTTGCTGACTGAGGTTAAACCACGACACTGGCACAGCGACCCAGACCTCTTGCTGGTATGCAAATATAAGTCAATCATCTTACTCTATAGGACAGCCCAGGGCCCGTTGAGCTCTCCTGCACGGCAGCGGGCTGCACGGTGGGGTCTACCCTTGAGTAGGGACGCCTCTCAAGGTTACTCCTCGAGGTTGAAAGATTCCTTGCTGCAACAGATTCTCAGTAAGTGACTAATAGTGTGCTAAACTTTGAAATCTTAGCTAAATTATATAAAGGATTGATTGCGCATTTATAATCCTTTAGACATAAACTGTTGACCGAGTCTGGGACTAGAATTGGATCCAGCCGCAGCTAGACTCCTCTCCGAGAAGGAGTCTAGAAAGCAAGGGGGTCCTTTCTGAACCTCATGGCTCAACAGGAGGGTCTCCCTGACAGTTTTGTCTGACTCTGTCCTCTGCGCAGTAAATAATGAAGTGTACCTTGCCATGGAATCTTGTTAAACCACTGTCACGTTTACCACTGAACTTTGTTAACTCACTGGTTTATATCAGTAAAGTATATTGTTGCTTGTCTCTTACAAGTGAAGTGCACTCTCACTCCATCCACGACACTGCCCCATCCCCAAAAGAGAGAACTATCGCCATTTTCCAAAACGAACTCTAATGCTAAATAATACAGTTTACAGTTTAAAATTTGAGAGAGAGAGAAAAAAACCTATTATCTTCCTGGTAGAAAAATATTTACAAGATTGACACCAAAGCCAAGGGTACAAGATTTAAAAGTTAGGCACATTATTTTTAATAGTGGAGCAAACCCAGGAAATCAAGAATCATAAATTCTTCATTTTCTTTGTTTTTCACATTAGGGTCATTCAAATGATTGATTTTTGGTTTGTTACTTATTTAACGTGATAAAAGTTTTTTTTTTTTTTTTTTTCTGGAGCAACACAATAAAATAAAATTAAACTCACAAAACAGTTATAGAAATAGTACGCACCTTACGCCATATAGTCAGCGGTTACTTCATTCTTCCAAAATATGGAGGACATGAAACCAAATACTCTCTATTTGATACAAATGTACTCAACCTTCAAGCTTACTGAGTATTCCGTGCTGAATTTCAATAAATATCTGTAGGTAAAGTTGTTCCAGAAACAAAATAAATGTTACCAGTTAAGATACAACCTTATGTGTATAAAATTAAAGCTATACTAGTCACACAGCTTTAAGCATGTTAAATTTCACTCAGTCACAAATTACGAGTCTTAAGACGGAAGTAACTGGATAAAATCCAATAATTTCTCAAATGTAGAATCACATCAGATAATACAGACCTTCAGTGTAATATAAGGTGTCAAAATCTACTTATCTACTTACCTAGATTCTTGTATTGACATTGAAAAAAAATCTCAGCACTAGGCAGGAATTTAAAATAAGTCAGATTCTGATTAAGAACTCTCTGTTTTTCTTTGTTGACTGTAACGAGAAGCTTGGTGACTAAGTCAGTGTCTCCACATCTGTATCATAGATGGTACAGATGGATGAAATAAGCTCCACCCTGGGGGTCTGAGCAAGCTTGTACATAAGGAAATCTCTAACTTACCTCCACTCCTCCCACAGAACAACCTCTTTTCTGAACACATCCTTTGTCCATCCTCCCTATTGAATGAATGATCGAAAATCACAAGCATGCTTTCATGTGATGTATAGTCCACTGTGTATTTTGGCAATGTGCCAGGCAGCAAAAATGTATGAAGACAAGTTCTGTCCTGTTGTCTGCAGCAAAGAATTAAATCGTACTTTCGTTATCCTGTGTAAGTTTGACTGTGTAAGTCAACAGGACAGGAGGCAGTTTACTACATACTTTTTGTTACAGACATACCCAGCCATTTACTATTCATACTTTCATGGTGAACCTGCATCATATTGTTGTTTCACACAAGTTATTTTACCTACTGTTCAATCTGAAAGAGAATCAGTAGAATACAGTAACATCTGAAAACAGGACTGCATTTTGTTAGATGTAGTCAAGGCTGACAAATACCGTGGAGTTCCCATAGCTCAGGAGTTTATTATCAGCTTATAAACAAAGAAAGCCTCAGGTTATTTAAATAAATGGACTGCTTAAGAACATTCAGATCAGTCAAGTGAATCTGTTGAGTATAAATCATACAGTACTTCTTCAGACAGACCTTTCTGTGAACTCTACTGAAATTTTCTTGGAAAACTGTATAATAACATGGATCTAATTAAAAAGGATTTTATGTGAGGCTATTTTTTTTTCAGAACAGATTAATGGTTAATGTTTAATATGTATGAGTTTTCATAGACAAAGCCCCAGATCCCAACCAGAAGAAAACTAAAATAAGACTTTAACAAACTTTAGGCACCTGTCTCTAAAATTGCACTCTAAAAACATCATTTCAGTTGCCATCTAACACAGATTCACCTAGGTAAATCCAGATTTGATGTGAAAATGCTTAGCTGGAAAATGTTTAACCTGCCATTTTTGTTTGTTGGATTTTTTGTTTGGAGAGGTCCAGAAGTTCCTGTCCTGGGCACAACTTGCTTCTTCCTAAGCCCTTTGAAATACTCTGTTAGTTGGGTAGAGCAACACAGAAGGGACACTCTTCAAAATGTAACTAAAATGTATGGGATCGGTAAGTACTGGTAGTACTGGGATCCTTGAAGAAGAGTTCCTTCCTAAAATATATTGTGACCACAAGACTGGCCCATATTCGTATGACGCCCCAATCTCAGACTGGAAATGGATATTTATTTTTGTATAAAATAAATACAACAACATTCAAGTTTTCAGATTCACATTTCCACCACCTGGAAGAGTAGCTAACCCACCATCCTGTAGTTTTGGCCAGCTGGATCACCTCCAGCCTTGGTGAAGTCTGCCCACTCTGCAGAAAGAAATGGAGATCCAGTGGATACCCTCAGGATGGGTAAGTGAGAGATTATCTCTGTAGATATGTGCTTTGGAAATTCATCCTAAAAAAATTCATAGTCACTCAACCGTAGAACTGTAGACTTTATGGCAAAAATATAGCTCTGATCTGACTTACTCTGAGATCATTCACTTCAGTTAAGCCATTCAAAATTAATTATGCCATTTCCACAACAACTGTGCCCTGAAATGACTGTTTAAATTCATCCACCCTCAGGATGGACACTAAGGTCACATTCATGCATGAGCATACCTTGATTTTCTAACTTGTCTTTAATTCCAGTTTAAAATACACCATGTATATTCTTAGGCACTCTCCTGATTAATACTCTTAAAATGAAATCCACTTCTTGATGAGTGTCAGATGACAACAATAGTACATAATCTATATTTTTGTGATTAAAATAAAAATCATATGAATAAAACATTTTTATTTCAAATTATTAAAATAGAAGAAACCATCTATTTTAAGAAAAATTTAGAAATCATACTTTTGAGATGGAATATCTAAAATAATTGACACTGTCTAAAACAAAGACCATTTTCCAGGCTGTTCAGAAGGTGAATTAGAGTACTGACTGAAGGCAGCTGAAATGCCTGGAAAACACTGGTTGCACAGACCTCAGACAAGATTTTGAGGCAGAGTGCTGGATGAAAAAAAAAAAAAAAACAGCAGCTGTGAACAGCAACAAAAAATTTATTTTTCTACAGTCCTAAACAACATTTGTTTGGTTTTCTTCTGGTGCTACAAAGGAGCTGACCATTCTGTGAATAGAATCAGCACTGACAAAGTCTTCAGAAAGAACTTTGTACTTTCATTGGAAATGGTTTTATACTTGATTCTTCTTATTCTTCTTACATTCTCTGATGTAGTTTTCGGAGAGGAGAAACCATTAATAATATGGGATAGCCAAAACCAACTGAAATTCATTGGAATATGTAATTTACAAATGTGGCCTTAATAGTTAGACCTCTTGCATTTTGTTTTACCAGCACAATTCGTGAATCACTTCTAGAAACACACATTCCAGTAGGAGAAAATATTATGTTTTGAAAGATAAGTAACGGGTAGTGAAACCAAATATTTGGAAAATGGTCTTCTTTGTTCATTGTTTCTGCAAATATTTTTGCTTGCTAAATAAGCACCTTCTGTGTTAATATTTTCTTTCCCTACGCAAGTTTAACTAACCTGGACAGAGCTAATAATTTGGATATTCCATGTCCATTATGCAAGCTAGCTCAATCAAAGCCTAAAACATTGTACAGTGGAGACACATTCTGAGTGTGAAATCAGAGAGGGTGAAGGGTTTATAATTCTACATATTAACAATTCAACTCCTAAAATGGCAAAATCTCCTAAGATAAATTCTTCTAAGACTGAATTTTCAGATTTAAATAGGAAAAAAGAAAGTCACATAAGACCCTTCTATTCTAATGAAAATAGAAACAAATTAGGACACAGAGGACACCAGAGAACAGCAATCTTACAAATATAAAACCAGTACTTTAGGATTTGCAATTATTCTTATTGCAATCCTCTTGATAGCTCTAGACAGCTACATTCAAACATGCTCATTTTTCCTTATTGTTTACCTGATCATTTCCATGAACGCTAAAGCTGTAGCTGTTTGGGTTAGCAACAGGGATTGCAGAGAGTATTTGACTTTCATTACTGCCAGCAGTTATCTCAGATTCAAGTTTGCAGTGCAAATAGAGGGGACTACAAATTAATTTTTATAAACTTTCTGAATCAGTTTCTTAATATTCTCATTCACTGAACTCAGAGATAATTTTTTTAAATAATTGGAAACAGGATGGTGACAGACAAAGATCTATAGAAGCTATTTTACTTTAAAAATAGAAGATTGTGGGACATTTTTCAAAAGCTATGTGTTTTTACTTACAATACATGAAAATGGCTATACATATAATGAGTTTTTTTCCCTGGTTTAACCTGTAGAATGGACTTCAGACTGCTTCACTAACTTGAATAGACTTTTTGTAGATAATTAGGTTATCTCACATGAATGAGACTAGAAAGAAGGAGGGAAGCATTGCACTGATTTAACCCAAATTACCTCAAATTAATAGCAAGTAAAATAAATCAATTGTAAGACCATATTATTGTAGCAATCAGTGAGGAACATTCAGGAAATAAATATACTGAATAACTGACCCAAAGACAAGAAAAAAACAATGCTTTTTGAAAGTTCATAGTGTAATCAAAGTTGCCATGGAATATTTCATTCTATAAAGACTCTAGCAGAAAGATTCATTAAAAGATTATCATATTGTACTCTGATCTACAGTTTGTGTGCAATTCAGAGAGGAAAAAGTCTGCAGAGCATATTGCTATGCTTCCTTACTCTTACAAGGTAATGTATTTTTAAAGGTTTGTCCGTTACCAAGACTTTCAGTTAAGCTTGTTGGGAAAGTACATCTTGCTGGGCCAAAGCAAGCGGCTTACAAGACGTTTTAAGTGGTAGCCCATTGACCAAGTTTTCACACTAAGTGGGATTATCACCTAAACCCAGATGTATTCGCTGCTTTTCCTTCATTGATCTTAAATATAGTCTTCAAGAGACTGTCTGGACTGAAACTAAGAGAATATGCTATAACAAGTATCAACCCAACACTGTGATTAAGGCCAAAAATACCTTTCCCAATTATATATTTTGGGCCTTGTTAGGGAAACTTGTTGCTCTCAAGCACAGTTAGAGGAGATTTGACATATAGACATAACTCTTCAGACCTGCTAACAAGAACAATCTCCCCTTCTCCAGTTTATTGTATAGTGATCAGGAAAAGGAGAAAAAACTCAATCAAACCTATCCCTAAGAAACTGCAGCCACGAGTCACAGAAGAATTGGTATGAAATAAGAAGCACTGAGTCATCATGAAGTTACAGAGTCTAATACATCCAATTTATCTGAGTCTGCAGACCACACCAACTCATTTGTATTGACTTACACAGGGAAAATAAGCCGGTAATGCTGCAGATAGAGAATTTGTCAAGTAGTGGTCCTTTGACAAACTTGATCTTGCCTCCACTTCCCCCCCCCCCCCCCCAAAAGACTCAAATGGCAACTTGTGGAAAAACTGATGAACTTAATCAGAAATTAGGACAGGCAGCAGAATAATGAAAAACTGTGTTACTTTTCTTTTGCAAATAAGATTATGCATTAGAACAAGTAGAATTCAGTATTTTTCTATTTCTGCATCAGTAAAACCTGTTCTCTCTCTTAAGCGCGTTCCTGTCACAGAGACAAATTAAGAGTGCAGAAATCTGCAGAGGTAAGAGTCGAACACTGCTTATTTCCATATAAAGTCCAAATTTTAACAATTTTAAGGTGAAGCAGTACATTCTGCAGAAAAGCATATGTATATATATGTGACCTCAGAGAATATATGAATATTAGTGCTTCACACTAACATTGAAATAATTTATATATTGCCCTAATATAAATATGTATAAATATGTACAAGTAAGCCATACAAGGCACAGACTTACTCGGGCACTGGTACGTGGTTGTCCACATTATACAGCTCTTATCACCCTCCCTGACATGACGTTGGCTCATGACAGCCAGCACTGCCCCAATGCCAGGCATGATTTTGGAGGCATCTCTTGCCAAGGACCAGAGGATGAGATTTCAGGGTAGAATGAAACGTATGACAAAGAGAAAATCTAAACCCAGCTTTTTTGTATCCAGCCTCTGTAATAGAAATTTCCATATGCAGTAGACAATATAGTTTTGCCAGCCAGTCAGCATAAGTTTCTTTTTAAAGTCCAGTTAATTATACAATAGCAGTGAGGACATTTTACCCCATACAGTAACATGCAGTTCCAGAACTTGTATCTTTGTGAGATGAATATGGAAACTGAGGTTTTCAAAGTATGCAGTGGGCTTGGGAGTAGCAAAACCGTGTCCCGGAGCACTGCAAGACAGGGAGACAAAGTGAGATGACCAGGTTTCTCACAGTGGCCTTAGCTGTCGTAGAGAGGTAATAGAAGACTAAGAGCTTTCAATTTAAAGTGCCATGCCAGCGCAGTGAATTAGTTGGGGTAAGAGAGTAAAGAATTCATAACTGGCTTATGAGCACTATCCATATTGTGGAATGGCTTTTGTTCCATCTCTAACTTATTTCCTCCTTGATAAGCAGAGTTGCTTCTCCAAGGTAATGTTTCTCAAATGCAGCTTCAGTTCCTTAGCTTTGGTTCTCAGAGCAGAGAGTTTATTTTCCTTTAACAAAGTATACCCTGAATAAAAGTTTGACTTCTGCAATCCATTCCTACAGGAATAAAATCTGAAATTCATGTGAGCCATTCCTTAAAATTGTGTTAGAGACTGACAGCGTGCTTCAATAAGCTTTGACAAAATCACAGGGAAAAGTAAACACAATAAATGATTTTTGGACAACACCAAGCAGCAATCTTTTAGCAATGTTAATAAAAAGGAGGCCACATCAAGGGAAAATAAGTTAGTTTAGAATGCTTCTCCCCCCCCCCCCCCTTTTTTTTTTCTGGGAGCAATTTAAAGATTCCACAATGTACTGTTTTTCCATGAAACAGTGAACTATATTCTGTCTGAATTCATGTTTTAAAGGCAATGGAAATATGCACATTTTAAACTGAACCTCTTATACTTTGTCTATAATACTGCCTCATTGCTCATTGTGGTTCAGCCTAAAATTAAGGCTTATTAGAAGAATACAGACTAATATGAAGAATAATATATAAAACAATAACTGATATAGAATTTTGTTGATATGTGTTGTTTTTTGTTGATATCCATTATCACTATTTTAAATAAAAAAAATCAGGAAATATTAACACCTCAGTAGCTAAAGTCCATTGTAATTACACAAAAGACTTGTTTTCTAATGTGCATTCTGGAATTCTTGGCATTGTATGCTATCTTTTTTGGATGTCACATATCAGAGCTAACTGAAAAAACAGCAAAGGTAGGTCTGCAAAAAGAAATAGTTAATTTGTCACATTTTCCCATTTCTCTGTATAATTTTATTGTTATTGAGATGTAATTAATAGTTTGCCCAAAATGTCTGATTGGAGGAACAGTCTGGGGTAGCAATTAGGAATAGCTACTTTTCTCATATTGCATGTGGACATTTATTTTGTGATTTTTCTGTTACCTTCCTGACTGTTAGGAGATGAATTAAGCTAAACTGGATAGAAGCATGCCATTTTCATTCTGTGTTTGTAGGAAATAATGTAGCAACAGCATAGCAAATGCGATGCCTGGTATGAGGGGAAGGTGATTTTTTCTTTGGAAGAAGATTGATTTCACTCATTTGTACTCCAACTCTCACGTCGACACGTTCGCTGGCACCATGACACGTGTGTGCCCAGCTACTGAATTGTCCTCATGGTTCCTGGGCTCTTCTTAGGTGTGCAGTCACATTTGGATATGTCTTTTGCATCCTTACAGAGCTAAGAGCCATCAGTCCATACTTTCCTTTTTCTCCTAACCTTGGTCTTCTGGGAAAAGATGTATAGAGATATCTGTTAATATCGCGATAGCCTTCTGCTACTCTTTCACATGTAATATAATGATTACAAATTGCAGTCTTTAGACCCTCAGGAGTCCTCCTGGTTACTTCAGAAGCATCTGTTAAAATTGACAAGGAAAATTAGAACATAGCTGCTATGCATCTACACACGTGACATTCATATGGGAGCCTGCAGCCTGACATTAAAAAAAAATAAAAATCAGAGGTCCAGAAACTGACAGACGTTTAAAATTGCTGTCCCAAAGCATTCAAAATGGCCTAAAAATCATACCAGCATTTGCATGGTTTTCCTCATTTCTGTTTATATAGCTTATCATCATTGGTTCAGGTCCTTATAGCTGCAAGTGCCTGACTGCTCCTTTAAAGGATATTGCATTTGTTAAGAGTGTGGAATAACAGGATTCCTCTGAAGTCACTACACATACTGTGATTTAAATTCTCACCTTAACCTTATTGATAATTTTGTTTTGCAGTTAAGTGCATCACAAAGAACTGAACCTGTAATCTAAACTCTGCTTGGCCCATACACCTTCCCTGTCTTCAGATAATGCCACTGGTTACTCCTGAGCAAACTCCTTATCCGCTGAGAGGGATGTAGAGTAATTAATTCAGCACAGTCTGTAGAGCCCAGGTTAAGTGTGAAGTAATGATAAAATGAAGCAGAAAAAGCATACTTTTCTATCGTGCCACTTTGATAAGTTATCCATAAAATAACAAACATGAGACCTTGTAAGGGTTGTGTGATACAAGAAGCATGCTGCGTTTAAGTTTAAAATGTAAAACCTACACAGAACAGGGTGGGGAGAACAGGAAAAAAGAGCAAAATAGATGTCAATCATAGGACTGGGTTTTTGCTGTTCCTTTGCAGGAACTTTGAATACATTTCATCATATTCCCCAGAACATACTGAGAGAAAGCTGAATGTGTGTCACACTAGTCAGCTCCTTTGACTGTGCCGACCACGGTGGGATCCAGCGAATCGTCGAGATGACTGGATATCCAGATCAGGATGTTTGAAGAGCTTTTCAGTAAGACTGACAGCCATGAATCTGTCAATCAAAATACGTATGCATATACATTACTGTCCCAGACTGGCTTTACTGCCTACAAGGTTGTGTAGGTACACCAGAAACTTCCACCGTATAGCTGCATTATCAGCAGGACACATATGCAGTTCCTTGCCTATGATGATAAGCTCCTGGAAGATAAATCACTTTGTTGCAAAAAAGTCAATCTCCCTGCTTTTCAAAAGCAACTGGTAAGAAGCTCACTACACTGAGTCTGCAGATGTCCTTTGGAGTAGGACTACTAATTAATGAGCATAACATGGAGTCAGATAAGATATTATTAGAAGCAGTGGCAGTCAGGTGATGATGATGTGGGGTAACAATTTAGTTCAGTGTCATCCTTTGTCAAATCTTATAGCTGTTTGAAATTTTAATAAACAAGTTCTATGCATCTTCTATGTTTATAGGTACTTTATGTGCTATTTCGCTATGAAGTATATAAAAATCCTCCTATTGATATCTCAGTTGTGTGGTGTCTGTATTGCATCTCAGTATCTTTATTCTTTAACACAGGGAGTTTCTTAGTTTCAGAAAGTTTATCATATCTTTCAGTGATCTGAAGAAAGAGTGAATATGTCAATTTTCACATACTCCTCCTACACTTCTTGCATTCTGCCTCATTTTATTTGATATAAACTTTTTTTTTTTCAAAATCAGGCTTTCTTCCTCCTTCCTCTGCTTCAGACACTGTATCACAGAGTGTGCTCTTTTCACTTTAATTCTTTTGGTCTGTAAGTAATTTTACACAATCATAATAAAAAAGAAATGCCAGTTTGGGGAAAACAAATAATCATTTTATATCTCAGAGTCTTTACTGCTACAATCGCACTGCCCCAAAAATTAACTGAGGAGAAAAAATTGCACAGATGAAATTATGTATCTGAAGAGACTAGGTAATTTTAATGATTTTAGGACATTTTATTATATGACATTTCTTCTGGATGACTTAGAATGGATGATTAAAAATCAGTGCAGAATTTTATTCTCCTAATTTTTAAATTTTACAGCAGGTAGTGGGGATGGAGAGTAACAAGGTGTCGTGGTTTAACCTCAGTCAGCAACTGAGCACCACGCAGCCGCTCGCTCACTCTCCCCCAGGGATGGGGGAGAGAATTGGAAGAGCACAAGTGAGAAAAACTCGTGGGTTGAGATAAAAACAGTTTAATAATTGAAATAAAATAATAATAATAATACTATGATAATAATAATAATATGATAATAATACTAATACACAAAGCAAGTGATGCACAGTACAGTTGCTCACCACCCGCCGACCGATGCCCAGCCAGTCCCCGAGCAGCGGCCCCCCCGGCCAACTTTCCCCAGTTGATGTACTGAGCATGACGTCACATGGTGTGGATTGTCCCTTTGGCCAGTTTGGCTGTGCCCCCTCCCAGTTTCTTGTGCACCTCCAGCCTTCTCAGTCGGTAGAGCATGGAAAACTAAAAAGTCCTTGCCTAGTGTAAGCGCTGCTCAGCAACAACTAAAACATCGGTGCGTTATCAACTTTGTTCTCACACTAAACCCAAACCACAGCACTGTACCAGCTACTAGGAAGGAAATTAACTCTATCCCTGCCGAAACCAGGACACAAAGAGAAAAATTCTCTTTATGAAATGTACTATGAAGTTTTGCATGCTTATGAAATTAATTCACATAATTTCCTGCAAGAGTATGGAAGCAAATATAGATAATACTTTAATAGTATTTCTTCAGCACAGTGATACAGGGGTTAGGAAAATATCAACATGGGTGTAGATCCCTGTCTTTATTTTTCTACCTTATGCAATTCTACCTGTATTCGTGACTTGTTTAGAAGTATCTAAAAAGTGGTTGCCATTGTGCCTCTAATAGGAGACTAAGAAAAAGTTGAGCAGCCAGGTATGTTTGACAAACATCTCAGCCTTGAAAAAGAAACTGCTTACGATCAGTTCCAATCATTAACTCTCTGACATTTCTAATGTGATCTCTTCGAGGGATGAGACCCGGAGGCATCAAAGTGGCATCTGAAACACTGCAAACAGTGTAGTCCTGCCTCAGAAGTGAAGTAGTGACAGAAAGAAACCTTAAACAGCATCAAATAGCTGTTACAAAAGCACTTGTCTCAGCTTTCCGTGAACATGAGAGAAGTAGTGTGTCTTTGCTGCAGGCATGCAATGCAAGAAAGCCATTATCCCCACAGTGCATTAAAAAGGCATATAAAGAATGGTATAGCTAAGACTTTGTGGCTCAGTGGACTCTCAGAAACCACTGGACTGTGCGATGTTAGACAGACACCACTACCAACTGTCAGAGCTGAGAATATCATGTACGCAAGATGGCCAGAAGCACTGTTTAGCAGGTCAGTTTTGCACAAAGATTGTATTTTTGCATTATTATTTGCTTCACAGAGAACATACCTGTGTAGACTACTTAATTCTTATGCATTGTCTTGCAATTTTCTGAGCTGCAATATGTCCAATTTATATAAGTAGTAAGTGACGATTGGTAGACAAACATGCACTTTTGACAGAATAATTATTTTATTTGAAAATATGCTGAAGCAAATAAAATTCACTTTCCCTGTACAGCACGGTTCTAATGGCTTCAACATAGCTCACAGTACTAAATTAACAGCTAATTATCTTTATCCTGAAACTTTTTAGGGCAGTGTTCTGGATCCATCAAAAGGCCCCTATGGTATTCCTGATGTACTACTGATGAGTATCATCTATGCTCATTTTAAGGCTTTTTCCTTCTATTTGTAGGTTCTTCCCATTATCTTAAGCTGGTGAAATATGGGAGACTCGACTAACAAGTCACAAGCCAAAAACACGAGAGAATGTATGCTAATGAAAAAAATTTGTATTTCTGGAAAAGTAAGTCTCTCCTTGGAAATACTAATTGGCAATGCAAAAAAAGATACTTTGTTTCAAAAAATAGACTGAATTAACATTGCTATGTTAATTTATCCAATTAAATATGGTCAAATATGCATTCACAGGGCTTAGGGTTAGCAGGTAGGGGTTGTAATTCAGTCAGTTAGAAACTTGAGTCTAGGTTCAAGGTCATTTTATACAGTTTTTGTACATAAATGTCTATCACCTAAAACCAAATTTACTTTTGAGGCTGTTTTCCTTGGCTAAACTGAGGAAAAAAAAAAGCCTTCATTAGTCTGCTAGTAACATAATTGCACTAACTTACCACAAAACCAAGACTAAAAAAGCAAACAAAATGGCACTGTTGCACAGTGACTCACATTCTTATTTCTTAGTTCTTATTTCTATTTGTCTTATTGACAAATGTTTAGTTTTGAGAAAATACAGTTTCTTACTGCTGCCAGAGGAAGCTGTATGAACAGTGAACCCCTTGCTGTCTTCTTTATTCCTCCCTAAGGTTTTTGTTCTTTGGACAACTTAATTCATATTTTTTAAAAATGAAAACGAAACCCACACAGATGAATAAGGTAAACTCCCAATAGCCACCTTTACTCAATAAATACAATATGGAAAGCTTCATAATGTAAATGCTCAGGTGTTGGATTTTGAAGGCTTCTGAAACAAAATAAATGGGGACTCAGTAGGAAATTTGCAACTGAATAGGGGCTTCTAACTCTTCTTCTATTTTACATCATCTGTTTAATGACAGTTTCTGAATTATTTTTTGCTTCCGAAAATGTAGTCACTGCAGTTCAGAAGAGATGCATCAATGAAAAAATGTAAGCTGCTTATGGTAATTTCTGTCCCATCTGTAACTGATGTTTACAAGTAAACAAAAATTCCCACTCCACTGGGGATGGAAAGCAAAGTCTGAGCATTTAGATTTTTCTATTTTGGATCCTATTACATTTTCAATATCTGAAATTCAATGTTTGTGTTCTTTTAGCTGCTCTCTAAGTCATTTAATAAGTGTAAAGAGACAATACTAACTAACTTACATAACAGCACCTAACAAACTGAATTTCAACTGCTGACTGAAATAGTCACAAAAATCCCTTTAAATGTAGAAAAAAAAATTAAATAGAGTGTCATGGTTTAACCCCAGCCGGCAACTAAGCATCATGCAGCCGCTCAGTCACTCCCCCCCGGTGGGATGGGGGAGAGAATTGGAAGGGTAAAAGTGAGAAAACTCATGGGTTGAGATAAAAACAGTTTAATAGGTAAAGTAAAAGCTGTGCACGCAAGCAAAGCAAAACAAGGAATTCATTCACTGGCAGGCAGGTGTTCAGCCATCTCCAGGAAAGCAGGGCTCCATCACGCCTAACGGTGACTTGGGAAGACAAATGCCATCACTCTGAACGTCCCCCCCTTCCTTCTTCTTCTCCCAGGTTCATATTCTGAGCATGACGTCACATGGTATGGAATATCCCTTGGGTCAGTTGGGGTCAGCTGTCCCGGCTGTGTCCCCTCCCAACTTCTTGTGCACCCCCAGCCTGCTGGCTGGTGGGGTGGGGTGAGGAGCAGAAAAGGCCTTGACTCTGTGTCAGCACTGCTCAGCAATAACCAAAACAGCCCTGTGTTATCAACACTGTTTCCAGCACAAATCCAAAACACAGCCCCATACCAGCTACTGTGAAGAAAACTAACTCTACCTTAGCCAAAACCAACACATAGAGCTTAGAAATACATGTTAATAATGAATCAGTTGGGACTTATGACCAATAAGCACATAAACTGAACATTCACTTGGTTGAATTTCCAAACTACTTTGCAGCATTTACTTTTTTTTTTATTTTAGTTTTAGCTGGATTTCCTATTACTAATCCAGAACAGGAAAATCCAAGCCATTTCAAGCAGTTTCTTCCAAATATGTTCATTTTTTTCTGGCAAGTTAAACCTGTCCTAGATTTCTGGAGCAGTTGATGCCCCTCTACCCCTGAACACCTGCAGCCCAGCTGCTGCCCATGCAGTAGTCCCAGCCTGGCCATGGCATGCCTGGAGCTCATGAGCACGTTCCCCGTACAGTAGTGTCGTGGTGCACAAGCCCTCTCATATAGGTGCTTACGGCTGCAGTGAGCCCACACCTTGCAGCTGAAGTCTCCAGAGGCATCTGCTAGACTCACTGCATCTTTGATGCACTGCAGCTCTGGGCCAGTGCAATAAAAATCCAATCTTTACCTTGAAAGCTGAATTTACTGTGCGTTTCCAAAGTAACTGCATAAAAATGTGCAAACCAGTCCGTCCAAGACAAAAATGTGGAATGTGACCCTTGTGCACTCCAGTTTGAGAACCAGCTGGGCAAACACCTAGAAACAAGTATCACTAATCCCCTGGGACTTCAGATGAGAAATCAGACACCTACAACTAGGAATTATTTTTCAAGACCAGGGTTTTTTGAGCCACTTTAGAGAAATACTGAGAGAGAGATGTTCAAGATGCTCAGCATCTTTTATAAACAGGCTTAAATATTACACGTAAATATTACTAGAGAGGTTTAAATGTCTGCATATGTGTCAACTACACAAAATCACGTAAAAGTCATCTGTACTTTGTTCAGATGTTTAACTCAAAACTGATTCTTCAGTTGCTGCTTCACGTTGAAAACTAGAGTGAGTGAAGTCTGGATATCATTAAAGTACACTGAAAATCTTTCTGAATGCCAGCTGTACAAAATATATCTAATAAATCATGAAACATACATTTTATTTATAATTTGCCCTTTTCTATATATTGATGTACTTAAATATGGAAAAATGAAACATATCCAACCATGAAGGATGATGACAAAATTTTTTGCAGATTTCTCTTTTGAACCATGGTATTAACTCTGTATGACTTTAAGTATACCTCCATGAGAGCAGACATGATACTGAAAAGTTAAATACAAGTTCTACATATCAAGTACAATCCTTTGTTCCCAGTTCTTACACTGTCAAAGACTTATGTTATAAAAACCTATTGAAATATGCACTGAGTGGGTTAAAATTATTCCTTCTGAAAGGCATTTTTCTCCCTACTTGTTAATGAAAGAACATCTGTTCTTAAAAAAGTGAATATCATTGTGATAGATACCACTAAATGTATTTCAAAAATATTTCTTGCACCCTAGATTATATCTGATGAGTTCCACTTACATACGAGTGAATTTGTATGTAGAAAGGCTAAAAAATGCTTAGATAATGAGACATCTGCAAATAGTTCATACATATGTGTTTGTATGCATATATGTTACTTATAAATGCAATTAACCAGATGTGTCAGTTATCAAAGAAAGCATTCTGGTTATATCAACTCCCTTTCTGTTTCCCTTTTGCTGCCTTTGCCTTTATTGACTGAAAGCTATATAATATTCCCTCCACATCCCTCCTCCTCAGACCCCAAACTTGCTGGATGACCTGCCACAGATCAAGGACAACATGTAGCACTTCAGCTGAAAAATGAAAACAGTGTGACCCTATTTACACACAGTAAAATTTAAGTATGAACCAAATGTTATTTAAAATTATATTCTGTGCAGAGGTAAGGACCTTACCAATTTCACACCAAATAATAATTTAAATCACACAGCAAAGGTCCTTTTCACATTAGAAAACAACCTCCTCAGAAGCAAACAGTCACAATAAAATGTAAAGCTCTATGTCATCAAGAAGGAAAAAGCCAAAACCCTTTGCACTTCTTCTAACTCAAAGGAAAGTAATTTGAAGAAAAAGAGTACATGATAATGGTAGATGGTTTAATTATTTGCTTCAATATTGGTCATTTCACTGAGGAGATTTAGTAAATGTCCCATTTAACATAGTTAACATACTAAATCATGGGGCATCTTTAAGAGTTATACCAGGGAAAAAACGCAAGTGTACAAGTGTCTCTCCATGCTACAGTCACAATGTATGCACACAATAAATTTCTTTGCTCATCTTTGATTATGATGAAACAGCCCAGAATGACCAGACTAGTTTGTTCAAAAGGACACAATATTGTCAGGAGCTGGAATCAAATCTGGAGAAAATGCTTGTTGTGAGAAAAAATGGCAGCCAGATTACAAAGCAAATTATAGCCCTGAGTGAGGACAGTCATCCAAAGGGTTGTTAAAGGATCGCCGCAGCTGGAGAGGTAGTGCCTTATCAGATTGGGTGCAGAGTCTTTATATCAATAACCTCACTCCCAGGAAGCAAATGGAACACACGTGGGGAAACATTGCCTTTCACAAGTTAAGTTTTCTATAATTGCCAGTCATCCTTTATCTCTTAATCAGAATTCAAACAGACGAGCAGTACTTTTCCATATGTACATCATTAAATCATATAAATGAAACCCCCAAAATAGTCATTTGGGGATTAACATACATTAAATGAATTTCATATTTTATCCCAAATTATGACAATCAGTCAAAATAAAAGGTTGTGTATAATGCTTAATTCAGAAAAGCACAAATTTATTGTATGAAGGAAATGCTGAGCACAGGCCAATTTTGTATGTATTCATCTCAGGTAAACCTCAGTTTCTAATTTTCTTTTTTTTCTCAGCAGGTGAAAAATATATTTTCATATACAATGGTGGAATTTTTTTTTCACACATTGCAAGAATTATATTGTTCTACCACACATTTTTAAAATTTCCTTCCCTTTCCGTATTTCTTTTTTTGCCATGCTCTGAAACTTACATTGAAATACAATTTCAAATGTGCTTCTGCATTTTCTTGTGCCAACACAATTGTAATTTGCTGGTCACAACACATAATGTTGGGATACTTCTAAAAAATATATAGAAATCTGTTATATTCATATATTTCAAACTAATATTGCACATAAGGTTGTAAATTTATGTTAATGATGCCAGAATTTATCATCCATGAGTATTATAAATATATAAGAAAATTAGTTTTGAAAGCTTTGCTTGCCTGAGTTGTTACGAGTTTTTATATATATTTCTGAGCTATACTCTGGTTCCTTTGGAAAAAATTCTCATGTAACCTTCTGGCACTTTAGAAACAGATGGACTTTCATTACTGTCTAGTTTCGTCCTTCTGTGTCATTTTTTTCTCCTTTGATGGGAAGTGGAATGGACTACCTAAATATTTATGACTATGTGATCGGGCCTCCTGCTAGCATTCCATTTACCCTTTAGCACTTAATCAGGATGGACATATTTAAAACATCAAACCTGAATCTTGGCCTTCCTGTAGTCAAAAGGTATTTTTCCATAGATTTAAACAAGTTCATGACTTCATCCTCTGAGGCTAGCTTCTTCAGAAAGTGTTCTTGTGTTGTTTGCTAGGAGTTAGTCGTTACCAAGCACTTCAGATACAACACGGTTAGCAAGGACAGTGTAAACAAATCTCAAAAGTAGTGCTAGGATGACTTTTGTATTAATTTCCAGATAGTCCTTTATGTCTCTTTATAACTTTCTAAGTTTGATATTTTTTGTAATTTTATTTTTCTCAGACTGCAAAAGTATCATTCACAATAAATTGAAAATAATCACTTTCATGTTACTCTACTACACTAATTCTACCACTTAATTTTTCTTTAAATTTTCATGCTAAGAATGTCTCTCCCTTACGTCTTTAATTTTATTCCTGTAATCCCATCTGCATACAGTCATGGGCTTTTACACAAATTAGCGATAGATGAGCAAGTAAGAAATGTTATTTTTTATAAATTCATCACAAAGTATAGCTCTTATGGATATTGACAAATGTCTTCTGTTTTTATTAGCATTTTGAAATTGTAGCCATGAAATACAGTACACGCCAATGGAGATAAGAAAAAAGTTGGAACCTCATTTATGCAAATTGTTGAATTTTGGTTTAGTTTAAATTTTATTTCAGATCTTCAGTCTAGACCAGAAAGAGGTTTTTGAATCCTGGACTAGATCTTAAACTAGAGAGGCTCAGTTTACTGTTTCCGTTCTGGGTGTGTCAATGGGATTTGATGGATACAAGACTAAAAGCACTACCTGGACATTAAATAATTTAACAAATTTATCATTAACAAAGACAACAAATTCACAGTCCATTTCAAATTACTTCTTTATAAATTGGGCAAGCTTTTTTTCTCTTTTTTTTTCCCCTATATAGAATTTCACATATGTATAGAAATATTTTCACACAGACTGCAGAGCCAACCATTGTATTTATAATGTGTATCGCCACCTCTGCTTTGAAATGTTGGTGTCTTCATTTAAGCTCTTAATGAAAAATTCAGGTCTACTGTCTGATGTCTACATCAGCGTAGTTTTGGATTTTAGAAAACTAATTTCAAGGAGCAAAAGTAGTGGCAGAAAAATGACCATGTGATTGAAAGAGGTGACATACAATGCGCAAAGAATGTAGGTGCCAGGATAGAAAACATAATTTGTAATTCCTTTGTAAATGGAAACAACACTAACCTAATGGCAAGATCTATTGATCAGTATAATTAACAGAATTATTGGCCAGCTTCATATAATCTGATTTTACTTTTCACTGATCCTAACCTTATACAACAAGATCAACAGTTAAATTTTAACTTAGCCATTTACGTATAACTCCATCTGACATGTCAGACTACATAGCTCACTGTTGTCACACAGCACAGACTCTGTACTTGTAAAACAGGCTGTTATAGATGCCTACAGATATAAGTATATGACTCCAAGTGAACAGCAACCAAATTTTTGGTCCACAAAGATTTATGTGGCAGCATTTGACTTGTTTTGGCCCAAAGGAAGAAAGAAGAGGAAGGGAAGGATATAAAAGGTTATTAGTGCTCTGTGTCAGTGTACACAGTGTGGAGATTAGGTATGACAGAGAGAAAGGTCCAGGAAAGTGAGAAAAAAAAAAATGTGCCAGTTATTAGCCTGCCCAGTGTAGAACACGAACGGTATAGAACATTCTCCATACAGCAAATCTGCCTGTGCCTCTTGTAGTTCATGACAAGACCTCAGCCAGTGGCATGGAAAAGGAATTTATAAGTTAAAGAAAAATTTGTAGACTCAGTAGCCAAATAACAAAGACCAAAATCTGTTTGATGTGAAGGATAGCCCCCATCTTCATATTATTTTAAGTATAGATTTCTGTCTGCTAGTAACAGAAGAGACCGACCACTAGTTAAACAAAAGAGCTGAAAAGCTAATGACCTCTGCAGACCTTCATATTGTTTGTTTGATGACCAAGAACAGATTCAGTTTTGCTCAAATGAAAAAGATCATGTTGCCCAACATGAAACTAACATCGTTTCTGAACAGAGGACCAAGAGGAATATATTTATATATTTGTGCTAAATTTTTCAAGGGTAAAAGTATCTTGAAGTCTCATTAAAATAAGGCTCTTGAAATAAGAAACATCATCAGATTTACTATGAAATAAAATTTTAATACTATTTACACTAGCACAACTTTTATTTACAATATTTATGGCATTTTATGTTCAAAATTTTTCTGGGAACTATTAACATCTTTTCCCTAGAGCTTTTCATAAATAACTCAGTATTGTACTTTCTTTAAAATTCTGAAAAAATGGTTATTAGCTCAGTGTTTCAATGAAGCAGCAAACTGAGATGAAGACTGAATGGGAGTAAAAGAGTTATACATAATATTATTTCTCTGTATGTAATACTTTCATTATAAGTCTGTCAGTCAGTTCAGAGGACTCACCAAAGAGCAACATTTGATTACTGTTCCTGGTCTCTAAGTTTGATCATTCTTGCTTTTAAACTACTACACACAGGACTACCACACCTAAGAGCTCAGAGGTGCTCTCAGGTCCTCAGGACAGGTGCTCACACAAAGTTCTTAATTGACTGGGTGTTGAGAAACAGGTGAGAATATATTCTTGGAAATAAGGCAGGGATGCAAAGAAGCACATTCTGAAAGTGGTTCACTCAGTAATTCAGCTAATACGGTATTTTGATGGATGATATTATTTCATTATTAATGTTATTATTAAGACTTTTTTGCTTGTTTAATGCTGCTGTATATAATTAGTAGTATATGGTAAAGGTTGGTTACAAAATATCTACAGTTCTTATAGTTCTCACTTTTTACTATTATAAAAACTTTTAAAAGACTCTTAACTAAGAAAAAAAATGCATGTGGTTGTAAATACTTCTAGAACTGTTATATTTTATATGTGCATACCCAAACATACACAGAGAGCATAAAAGAATTTGTACAATGCAGATATTTGCAAACATAGTAGGAATTTTCATTCCTTCTTTACAGCCCTCTTTTTATCATCAGCACCCTATTGTTTAAAAATGGACTACAGGGTCAAATGCTAAAATAAGGTCATGAGTTTTTCTGTTACTTTTCCTTATTTACAAATTCACGTTCAGAAAGTTGTTCTCTCTTTTCAGTCGTCTTTTTTACTTCCTATGCAAATGTTTTCTCAGAAAAGAGAATAAGCCATTAAGCTTATCAACTCAGCTACTCCTGTGCTGTGGCAATGGTAAATCACAGAAGTCTATGGCAAAAAAAATCCCATTGATTTGGGATAACACTTTGTTCAATATTTTAACAGCAATCTTTTTTTAATTTGTCATATGCATTCACTGGTTGCATGTATTGTTCTCCTAATATGTTATGATGTGTTTTGTAGGAAGAGTAACAGAACAGTATTGTGAATGAAAACCTTTTCTAATCATTTCCTCTGTTCATTACAGACAGCACATTGAAGAACATTCTTGTGGATCAAATGTTTTTTAACTATGTTTTAAAAAATAATAAAATTAGTCATCTTTGGTAATATAGGTAAATGTTATCCTTTTTTCTTTTACATATTTCTAATGCTTAAAATTTATTTTTAAAGTTCCTTTATATTTCGTGCCAATGGCACCAAACAGCATACAATTTTTCAGGTTTTACAGTATAGATTGTTACGTTTAAAAAAGACATTCAGACCCCCTTGAGTCCTGGTAAGAAATCATTACTCCTACAGATTAGTATGGTATTTAGTGCCTCCAAGACTCCGCTGAATGCTTGATTGTAGCTCAGTGTTTCTGCGAAAAATTTGAAGTTTTCCAGACCTGGCCAAGCTTCAACCATACAAAGATCACCCTTTTTCATTTTTGGTTTTTTTTTTTTTCCCTTTCTGTTTTCAAAATAAATTTCTCTTTGAATTTCTGCTTTGTGAGAAATTAAAAATAAATGGGTTTATCCCATATGAAATTTCTCACAGAAATCATGTTTTGACCAGCTCTTCCAACAGAACTACCAGGGGAAAAGTCTACAGAAACACCCAACTGCAAGCTGCAACAATAAAAGTGTTTGAACTAAAGCTTTCTGGTGCTTGTGTGCTCTTGAATTTTGTTAGCTTCTGCTACATTTTCATGGCTCTATTTACAATATCAGATCCAACAATTACCTCGATTCAATTCCAGATTGTGATGTGTTCAAAACTAACAATAACCTGGTGAGGGCTAGAAAACGTGACAACAAATAAGAAATATACTGGCAACTCAGACATCCATCACAACAGCCCTGGGCAGTACCACTGACTAGCTAACTGTCAGAGTCTCCAGACCATGATTCTGTCCTAAAGAGAAGAACTCTAGCACCAGTGGACTGCCGGAGAAATACTATTTGCAATATGCTGGCTTCCCCTGCTGGTCATCTCAGGGCTCCATGACAGTCCTTCCAAGCCCTCGTGAACAGTCCTGCTCTGAACAAAAAGGAAATTGAGAAAAATTTGTCAACAAACACTTACTTGGTCATTGCTCTATCTCCAACCAACCTTCTGCTGTTCTGCAAAGAGCTGTTGCCATTGTCCCTTTCTCTGTCACACAGCAGAAACTGATCTCCTTGCTGATATCTCATGTTGCATTGATGTTAACTGCTGCTTCTCTGTCAAATGATCAGTAATACCTGGATGCCAGCCAGCCAAGAAGAAATAAGCCACTGACTGGCATGAAGAGACCCACTGGAAGCTGGCAGTTTGGTTGTGGGACCTAGCAACTACAGCTAGCTGTGCCATGCACCCTACAGCTGGGCAGCAGGAAAAGAAATTGGCTTTCAACAAGATGGACCCAGAAGCAAAGTTAGGGATCATTGAGCACCAGCCTGGGACTGTCAAGCACTAAATCTGCAGAGTTAGGTAACGTGGATGGGCTCAGGCTTCAGTAGAAAGCAGGTTTCTACACAGGTATGACTATACCAAGTCAGCTATTTAGCAGTGTCTGAGACACCACAGCACACATGTACCATAGCTAGTGTGAATTAGCACCAGTGATACGTAGACAAAGCCCGAGTTACTGCTACCATTCTTTAAGTGGATGCCAAGCATTAATTTAGACTATTGTTTCAGATGATTTTCAACCTCTGTCTTTGTGTGCTGTCAAGTCATGCACACGATTGGTTTGGTAGATAAGGGGAGAGCTTTTGACACTCTCTCCCATAAGATCCTCATAGAGAAGCTGATGAAGTATGAGCTGGATGAGCAGACAGTGAGGTCGTTTGAAAACTGGCTGAACACCCTGGCCCAGAGGGTGGTGATCAATGGTACAAAGTCTAGCTGAAGGCCAGTAAATAACAGTGCTCCCCGGGGTCGGTATTGCATCCACTCCTGTTTAACATCTTCATTAATGAGCTGGATGATGGGGCAGAGTGCACCCTCAACAAGGATGCTGATGACACAAAACCAGAGGGTTGTGCTGCCATCCAGAGGGATCTCAACAGAAATGTCATGAAGTTCAACAAGGAGAAGTGCAAAGTCCTGCCCCTGGGGAGGAACAACTCCATGCACTAGTAAATTCTGGGGGCCACTCAGCTGGAAAGCAACTCTGCAAGAAAGGACCTAGGGGTTCTGATGGGCACCAACATGAACATGAGCCAGCAATGTTCCACTGAGACAAAGAAGGCCAACAGCATCTTGGGCTGCATTAGGAGTGTTGCCAGCAGGTCAAGAGAGGTGATCACTGCCCTTCATTCAGCACTGGTGAGGTCATACTTGGAGTCCTGGACTCCCCAGTGCAAAAGAGACATGGACATACTGGAAAGAGACCAGTGAAGGGCCACTAAGATGGTTAAGGGACTGGAGCACCTCTTCTATGAGGAAAGGTTGAGAGAGCTGGGACAGTTTAGCCTGGAGAAGAGAAGGCTTAGGGGGAATCTCATCAATGTGTACAAATACCTGAAGGGAGTGTGCAAATAGGATGGAGCCAGGCTCTTTTCAGCAGTGCCTGGTGACAGGACCAGAGGCAATGGGCACAAACTGAAACACAGGAGGTTCTGTCTCAACATTGAGAAACACTTTTTTACTGTGAAGGTGACTAAGCACTGGCACAGGTTGCCCAGGAAGGTTGTGGAGTCTCCATCCTTGGAGATACTCAAAAGCTGCCTGGACAGGGTGCTGGGTAACTGGTTCTAGGTGGCCCTGCTCAAGTAGAAGACTTGGAGCAGTTGACCTCCAGAAGTCCCTTTCAACCTCAACTATTCTGTGATGCTGTGATTCTGTGACATTCCCAGTGACATCAAGAGGAACTTGGATCAAGGGCAAAATGTGACATTTTGTATCTGTTCTTAAGAAAACTTTAACATTTTCTTTTAAGGTTTTCATATAGAGTCTTGAAAGAACAACACTAAGTTTCAATACAGAGGCAGAATCCTTATCTGAGCCTAAAAGCAGTCTCGTTTCAATAGCTTTATTCTCTGCCTATGTATTCTCCATGACTGAATTACACACGAGCATAGTAAAGTATATTTGAAGTGTCTGTGTAACCAGCACCTGAATAAGCCATGTCATGTATGCTGAATTTATCTGTCCTGTTTCACACTCTTTTTAAGGCCTAATAAAAAAACCAGCTTATTGAATTCAAAATAGTTATTCCTGAAAGAAGGCAGTAAAACTGCTTCTGAAAATAACCTGGAAAAACTAATCTTCTATCTGACTATTAATATATGTTCCAAAGAGACACATCACCACATCAGAACATACTATCCCCTGTATTTCCCTTAAATGCATAGGCTTCTCCATATTAACCCACTTGTAGCCGCAAAATATAAGAGTTTTTAAAGGATTAACAAATTTATAGTGTGTATAAAAGAGAATCAATCTACTATTATATAGGTTATTTATTATTGCATTATTTATTATCCTAGTATGTTAAATATCCCTGCTGTTTTCTTCTCCATCTTTCTTTGTCTTTAGCTGGAATTAACTAATCCCAGTGACTTAAAGCTACTCAGTTATGGGAGCTAGAATAATGATAGAGTTTGAATTAAAACAAAAGATAACTGTGTTAGGAGACATAATGAATTATGAATCAAATTGTTCTCAAAGAAATATGAAAAATAGTAGCAAAATAGTGAAGAGCTAGACCCTACAATGAGACAGCACATTGAAAAATGGCTAATCTTATTTTCTTGATGCCTTGTTTCAGCTATTGCATATGGTAATGATGACTAACATAAGCTTAAGAGTGAAGGTTATATAGTGCACCCAGAAAAATTCGACCATTACTATGGAGGTCATCATGCGGGAACTTGGAAATACGTATCAATATATGCAGAATTTAGTCAGCCTAGTTGGGTCTATTCAAGCAAAGGAAAAATACAGAAATTATTCACATCTTAATTAAAAATATTAAAGATCACCTTTAAATGGAAAAAGCACTTAATCTGTTGCATAGGGTGATGGAGGAGGTCTACAGTCCTGGCTCGGTCTTTAGTATTCTCTGTGACTTTGTAAAAAGTCTCTTCGTCTCACCTAATGTCAGACATGTATAATACAGACACTTACATCTGAGCTAGTTATCTGGATGTCTTTTACAGTTGTCTGAGAGAAACGGGCACAAATTATTTAACCTATTTTAAACACCTATTTTAGGATAAAATTAATTGTGCTCTAGAAATGCTCCTTTTCTCTGCATTGACTGTATCAGATATATGTGTTATCGGATATATATGTGTTAATACAGTTATCAAAGCATGAACTGACAAATCCCACCTTGCCAACCCTATTTCCTCTCAGACTTTTTTCGCAGTTACCCATGTAAGCTCTAAGATTTCTATCATCTGCCAAGTTTGTGTGGGGACTAATGTAACGGGGTATTGAATCAATCAAAGGACTACTACAACAGCATCTTTAAACAACCAAGGCCTTCTTCCACTTTTGAAATATCAGCATTGTTAATGTGTTTGGAAATGCTTTCTCCCCCCTCAGAGTTAGGATAATTTTATATGCTCTAGCCCATAAACCAGTAAGCAGTTTGCATCTCGGACCATTGCATGAAGGAGGAGACCCACTTCATATCATATGCTGTTTTCCCACACAAACTGGTTGCAGTTTTCTTAGTCATATCACTAGCACTATCCAGCATTAACCTGAACATCTGTACAACTGTTGCAAAAGTATTTGGATTCCTCAGACCCCTCTTTTCAAAAAAACTACCAACTTTTTTTTTTTCGTCACAGGGCCAGACTCTGTTATTTTTCCATGACATAAACTCATTTTTTTATTAGGAAAATATAACCAGGAAAACTCTAGCCTTACTCTTGCTCTAAAATTCCCTAAACAACAGCTTCTTACTCTTAGCTCAGGCATGTGGCTTTGTATCATGAGACACCTTTCAGAAGGTGACAGGTATGTCATTATGAAAACAATTTGGAAAAACAAACAAATAAACACTTTTGATTTGCAATTTTAGTTTCAATGTTTGCTTTTATTACCTACCTTCTTCTCTCAAAAGGTCTGATTCAATAAAAATTATTTTGACTTCAATGAAACTTCCCTTTTCACCCAAAGAAAGAAAAGAACTTCTGAAGCTTGCTCAGGCTGCAGTGACATGAAAGCAAGATGCTGTTTTTATTAGATTCAGGTAAAATCAAGAAGGTAACATGATTTCCATTTCTACCAAGGGAGTATTTACAATAATGCTATTTGCAGCTCTGTAAGAACACTGGGTTTGCATGCTATGGGAATGTAAATCACCTTGAGAGTTAGCTTTTGGCCTTAAGATACATTTTAGCATTTTCTTACTAACGTGATTGCATTAGGACTTTTGTTACTGGTTGAGAAATGTGACCAAAATAAAGTTGTTCAGGTTTGCAGTTGTGCAACTGCCCTGCCATTTGCATTGTACAATATCTTGGAAAGACCATCTTACCTTCCAGGTGAATAGCCATCCTCAGAGCTCAGTCATATTTATAGTCTACATGTTTTGCAGCATTTTTTATTGGACTTGTACAATACCAAAGGTAGTACTTGTGCTGCCTTTGTGGGGTTTTTTTCTACTTACTTCCCCTGACTTGTTCCTGAAAAGACTTAATACCTATGTCCTTGAAATTATTATACATTGGAAATAAATAGAGCCTAACTTCTGTCCTCAGATGAGCATGCAGTTTCTGATGATAGAATTAATAAATGTGACTCACATCCTCTTTATACCTCTGCAGCTCTGCAGAGAATGCTCAGGAAAAGCAGATGCTATCCTCTTTGCAGAAGTGGGTCTGCCAGGCACGGTGACATTTACTTGTCAAGATGAAAATAATGAAAAATTAATCCTGTTGCCATTAGTGGCAAAAGGAAAAAACCTCTTGAACAGATGGATCTTGATACACTTTAAAAAAATTGCACTTGTATTTTGACAGAAGGGAAGCCCACAGGTGCTTGAAAATATCAGGCAGTGTCAGCCCAGGTTAGGATGAGGTGTGGTTTTCTCCCAGTATGTTTCTTCGCCCTTACCATGCCTCCCTCATGTGTGAAATGGGGATAATAATATAACCTTTTCCTGTAAATCTCTGGAGATCTGTAATTAAAGATGATCTAGAAGAGGGAGAGATTATTCTCCCAGCTGGATCAAAAGGTGATAGATACAATGGCAAATATTTATTAATTGTTCATTAATATTTTTATATGTGACTACAGCACCTAAAATCTTTAAATACAGGACACAAGGCTTCTGTGCCAGGAAGTAAAAAAAGGTCTTCATCCACCCCGTTTGAATGCTAACACAAGAAAGAACAGATAAACACAAATGAACGGACAGAAAAGAGGAGGTATCTGCAGCCTAACTACTGAATAGCCTTTTACAGACATTAGGGATAAAGAGATTTAAAGAGATGTTGAATAAGAGAAAGAGGTGACTCTTCAGACATTTAGGGAGGACTTTTTCAAGCATGATAGACAACCTAAAAAGAAAAATAAAGACGCTTGTTTAAAAAATTTTAAAAAAGGATGATGGAGTGTGGCATTATGATCATATGATCCATTGTGATTGTCATTTGTAATATAAATACAGAACAAAACATGATTGGTAGAGAAAGAAAAGGCCATAAGGAGCTTTGAAACCTGGTGGATGGTATTTGGTAAGGTAGATGGAAGGATTAAATGGAAGGATGCAAAATAAGAAAGGTATGAAAAGAGAGACAGGTGTAAGGACCCTTAGCACTGGTGACAGAGGAGAAAGTGACTATGCTAGACTTATCTGGAGGGCATTGAGAGACACCAGACACCTATCGTCAAGCACTGATTTTTATCTTTGGTGAATATACAGTTCAGTCAACTTCCAAACAGTTCAAGAATCATCACTGTCTGATTTTGCAGAGAGCACTAAGATGTATATCAAAAAACCCAGTTCTATCCCATTGAAAAATGTCAACAGAACCTAGGATGAGACCATCAAGGTCATTGCCCCTCTAATGAGACAAAAAAAATCTTCCTTTAATATTTATACCTTACAGCTTCTAAATTCCTACAGGCAGGTCTATACTTTTCCATGTGTAGAATCTCTAGAAGAAGGAACCATAAATGTAAACAGAATACAAGTTAACCCTGATACTAATGGTAATTCCTTCGCTAATCAATAAAAAACAACAAAAATATATTTTCAAATCACCTTAATTTCAAGACCTGCTGTTGAGCCTCAAGAATATTAAAGTTGCACTTCTCTTGTGACTCATTTCAAAATGCATTCAAAAGCTAAATGAATTAGAATTTACAAAATGCATTAAAATTTACATCAGGCATTGGTGCAAATTTTGCATTTCAGCAAAATGGTAAATGAAAATGTTCAGTGAAAACAGAAGATTCAGATTGACTCATAATAATGTGTAACAGCACTTTCTAATAACAATGACTAATCTGAGATACAAAGAAGTTAAATGTGCTGTTGCACAACAACTCAGTGCCAGAACAGGGGATAGAAAGCAAGATAAATGCAAAGTGTTAGCAAACAGCTCTAAGTTTCTGTCTTGATTTCCTTCTTGCAACAGTTCTAGGCCTGTCTGTGAATGGTAAGAGTCACCTATTTTAATTATTCCTGACACTTTGTAAAGTGTCAGGGAGTACAAATGGGAGTACAAATGTGATCCATTTGACTGCCTTGTAACAGTGAAGCAGAAAATATTAAAAGGGTTTCTGTTTTTTTTTCTGTTCAAAATTTGGACCTTGCCTTAAGAAGTCCTGAGAATATGTAAAGATCTTTTTACAGCCAGAAGCAAATAAGGTATTAGAAAATTAATTTTAATTTTAGTTATGACAAGAAATATCTTGTATAAGAAAACAGAGGAAAATGAAATGTTGCATTCAAAGAGTGTTTGATCTCCTTCTCACACATTTTTTCAGGACTGTCCTTGAAAGTTAACAAGTGGGGCTATTTAGAGCATGATTTGACACTTGTGTCTTCTTCTTGTGCAGTTATGGACATTTTTATAAGAAATTTTGAAGCAGGTTACTCTTTTTGTCAAACATACATGTAATATACATGCTGCAGCAGGACAGCCCCAGCTAGGAGGTTTGAATGAAGTTTGACAAATTTAACAGTCCATGCCACCCTTGAGGTGTTCCAAAGCAGTCTTATTGTGATCAATAAGGGAATGGTCCTTGACGGCAGGTAATTATCATTGTAGGGACTATTAAAGATATCTAAAATTGCACATTAGCCTCAGTAAGATCAAGGATTTAATTTGTGTCTTTTTGAGGAAGGTATACTTGAGGTGGAAACAGAAGACAGTTGTAGTGCAGTGAGGAAAGTGTGCAATACTGTAATGCAAGTGTAAACTGCACCTAAACATGGGTTATACAGGCTTGTTTTGTGGCTATATGGAAAATGGACCAACTCTTATAGTTATTTTAATAAAATGTCATACAAATAAAGCATAAAGGGAAAAGTATCAAGATTTATTTAATAACATTTCCACCCACCAATATCTCTCATAAAGCATACTTTGCAGTGTTGCTAAGGAAATTTCAGAGTAAATGTCTGCACACAATGGCCTGCAAATGGTGATAACGAAAGATTCAGTCTGCTCTGAAGGCAGGGGGTAGCACACCGACATCTGCTCTAACATCTCTTTTCACTGTTAACATGCAAAATGCAAAGAAACCAGAAGGCTGCAAAAAAAATCTGGTGTGTTTAGTACAAATGACAAATACTATAAGGAAACAATAGTTCTTAATTTATTATCATGTTGGGGGCTGTTCCCTTTGTGTTTATAAGTGAATATAGTTTATAAGTGAAAACAGATTGCAGGGGTGTTTTCAGAAAGAACTGGGCAGATGCTGAACACTCACATATAAAAGGAAGAATTTCCTTTCCTAAGAAATAGGTTGTCTTAGATCAATGCTCATCTTAATATATTTATTTTCTGGTTAAGTAAGAACAGGATGACAGTTTCCTAACTTTGGCTGCATTACTTTTTTTTTAATTTTATCAACATTTTCCTCCAAAATAGGATGATTTTTTTGCAGAAATGTTTACATAAATATTTCCATAAACTCCATAGTTTTCATACGCTATTTTAAAAAAGAAATAGGAAGGTGAATAAGGAAAAGATTTTTCTTTAGTAATAGGAGGGCACGACAAAGAGGAATGCTTCACTTAAAAATTAAGGGCAAAATTAGCTATGGTTCTCTATTACAAAGCCTACTTATTGTGCAAAGAAAAGCTATGAGAAGGTCCATCTGAACTGTTAGTCTTACAAAATGCTTTTATGTAGTATTTGTTGTTAACTTTTTTTATCAAGTATCATAGCATAACATCTAGGCACCAGAAAAGAAAAGAAAATTAAAAAAAAAAAAAAAGAGGTTACCTGCTACATATAGAAAGGCAGAAGTTAAATAAGTATTATTATATTTTTCCAAGGTAACAAATAATTATTGTTTTTTCTAACCAATGCATCATTTCCATGATGTAATGCATATGTAGTTGCTATGCACTGCAAGCTTGGTTTTCTTTAAATAAACTACCCTGTTTCTTCAATAAGGAGCTAGAAACCTGAGGAAGAGGAATGAAACAGTCACAGCAGTTTTGCATGAGCTATTATTAACAGTTACATAATTTTTTTCATGAAACGATGCTACTGCACAAAGATAAATACTACAAGAAATCCTATTCTCATTTGAGAGAGCTTATAGCTAACTTCCACAGGAAAAAACAGCACTTAAAACCCAAGAGTATGTGATGGATCAGGAACAGCAATGTGGTGGTGTTTTTTTTTCTCTGTAGGTATTTTTAGCAGTAAGGCTTTAGAAGGATGAAACTATCAAAATAAATCTCAGCTTGAGCAGAATGAACTTCAGGGAAAGTATTTCACCCTAGTCAATCTTACACCTCCAGAGTGAATACTAAATATTTTAAGTGGAAATTAATGAATTTTGCCACATTTCCAAATCTTTCTTTTCCTTGGAGCCAGCACAGCAGTTCAGCGTACTGTACTTTCTGCTTCACTGGCCCTCTGTGTCCTCTGTTTCAGGTCCCGCTTGAGGCATGGTTTAAATTTTTGATGAGGAGGAGTTAGTGTCTGGATCTCAACAGCACTGACTTCAGGGTGAAGGCAGTAATAAAGGGTGCCTGAATGCAAGTGTCTGTATTACACGCTGAAATTAGTCATCCTTGTATTGCTGAAAATATTTGGATGATTCAGAAACATTAAGAATTTAAGGAATGTGTATCATGAATGGAAAGAAAATGTATTTTTATACACCTTTTTCTGTTATTACAGAACTTGCTTGTATTACGAATTAGGTGAGAATGGTGTTATTTTAAAAACCTGCATATTATTTTAGCCACAGAGAATTGGATGAGGTAGAGAACCGTTAATGAAGATAGAGAAGTTAATGTTATCGCATATCAGATATGACTTTGTTGGTGAAGAAGAGGAAATCGTGACATCTGGCAATTAGAATCACAGAATCATAGAATCATTGAGGTTGGAAAAGACCTCTAAGATCATCGAGTCCAACCGTCGACCCAACACCACCACCCACTAAACCATGTCCCTAAGTGCCTCATCTACACATCTTTTAAATACCTCCAGGGATGGGGACTCAACCACTGCCCTGGGCAGCCTGGTCCAATGTTTAACCACTCTTTCAGGAAAGACATTTTTCCTCATGTCCAATCTAAACCTCCCCTGGCGCAACTTGAGGCCATTTCCTCTTGTCCTATCGCTTGTTACTTGGGAGAAGAGACCGACCCCCACCTCGCTGCAACCTCCTTTCAGGGAGTTGTAGAGAGCGACGAGGTCTCCCCTCAGCCTCCTCTTCTCCAGGCTGAACAACCCCAGTGCCCTCAGCCGCTCCTCATAAGACTTGTTCTCCAGACCCCTCACCAGCCTCGTTGCCCTTCTCTGGACACGCTCCAGCACCTCAACGTCCTTCTTGTAGGGAGGGGCCCAAAACTGAACACAGTATTCGAGGTGCGGCCTCACCAGGGCCGAGTACAGGGGCACAATCACTTCCCTACTCCTGCTGGCCACACCATTTCTGATACAGGCCAGGATGCCATTGGCCTTCTTGGCCGCCTGGGCACACTGCCGGCTCATGTTCAGCCGGCTGTCGACCAGCACCCCCAGGTCCTTTTCCGACAGGCAGCTTTCCAGCCACTCTTCCCCAAGCCTGTAGCGCTGCATGGGGTTGTTGTGGCCAAAGTGCAGGACCCAGCACTTGGCCTTGTTAAATCTCATACAATTGGCCTCGGCCCATCGATCCAGCCTGTCCAGGTCCCTCTGCAGAGCCTTCCTACCCTCGAGCAGATCAACGTTCCCACCCAACTTGGTGTCGTCTGCAAACTTACTGAGGCTGCACTCAATCCCCTCATCCAGAGCATCGATAAAGATATTGAACAAGACCGGCCCCAAAACTGAGCCCTGGGGAACACCGCTCGTGACCGGCCGCCAACTGGATGTAACTCCATTCACCACAACTCTCTGGGCCCGGCCGTCCAGCCAGTTTTTGACCCAGCGCAGAGTACACCTGTCTAAGCCGTGAGCCACCAGCTTCTCAAGGAGAATGCTGTGGGAGACAGTGTCAAAGGCCTTGCTGAAGTCCAGGTAGACCACATCCACAGCCTTTCCCTCATCCACTAGGCGGGTCACCTGGTCATAGAAGGAGATCAGGTTGGTCAAGCAGGACCAGCCTGTCATGAATCCGTGCTGGCTGGGCCTGATCTCCTTGTTGTCCCGCTCATGCCTTGTGAGCGCCCTCAAGATGAACCGCTCCATAATCTTCCCCAGCACCGAGGTCAGGCTGACAGGCCTGTAGTTCCCCGGATCCTCCTTCTGGCTCTTCTTATAGGTGGCTGTCACATTGACAAGCCTCCAGTCGTCCGGGACCTCCCCCGTTAACCAGGGCTGCTGATAAATGATGGAGAGTGGCTTGGCGAGCACCTCCGCCAGCTCCCTCAGCACTCTCGGGTGGATCCCATCCGGCCCCATAGACTTGTGAGCGTCCAGGTGGCGTAGCAGGTCATTGACTGCTTCCTCTTGGATTATGGGGGGTTCATCCTGCTCGCCGTCCCTGTCTTCCAGCTCAGGGGGCTAAGTACCCTGAGGATAACTGGTCTGCCTGTTAAAGACTGAGGCAAAGAAAGCATTAAGTGCCTCAACCTTTTCCTCATCCTCGGTGACAATGTTCCCCCCCGCATCCAATAACAGATGGAGATTCTCCTTGGCTCTCTTCTTATCATTAATATATTTGTAAAAACACTTTTTGTTGCCTCTAATGACAGCGGCCAGATTGCAGTCTAGATGGGCTTTCGCCTTTCTCATTTCCTCTCTGCATGACCTAATGAGATCTTGAGTACATGACCTGTACTCTTCTTGAGTTGCCAGCCCCTTCTTCCACAAGCGGTAAACTCTCCTTTTTTTCCTGAGTCCCAGCAAGAGCTCCCCGTTCAGCCAGGCCGGTCGTCTTCCCGGCCCATTCTTCTTACAGCGCATGTGGACAGCCTGCTCCTGCGCCTTTAAGACTTCCTTCTTGAAGATTGTCCAGCCTTCCTCGACCCCTTTGCCCTTCAGGACTGTCTCCCAAGGGACTCTCTCAACCAGTGTCCTGAACAGGCCAAAGTCCGCCCTCTGGAAGTCCATGGTTGCGGTTTTGCTGGCCCTCCTCCTTACTTCTCGGAGAATCAGGAATCCTATCATTTCATGGTCACTAAGCCCAAGACGGCCTCCGACCACCACATCTCCCACCAGTCCTTCTCTGTTTGTAAACAGCAGGTCAAGCGAGGCACCTCCCCTGGTAGGCTCACTTACCAGCTGTGTCAGGAAGTTCTCTTCCACACACTCCAGGAACCTCCTAGACTGTTTCCTCTCTGCTGTGTTGTATTTCCAGCAGACGTCCGGGAAGTTGAAGTCCCCCACAAGAACAAGGGCTAGTGATTGTGAGACTTCTGCCAGTCACTTACAGAATGCTTCACCCGCCCTTTCATCCTGGTTGGGTGGTCTATAACAGACTCCCAGCAGGATATCTGCCTCGTTGGCCTTCCCCCTCATCCTTACCCATAAACACTCAACCGTACCATCATCACAATCGTTGAGCTCTAGACAACCGAAACACTCCCTAACATACAGGGCCACCCCACCGCCTCTCCTTCCTCGCCTGTCCCTTCTGAAGAGTCTATAGCCATCCTTTGCAGCACTCCAATTGTGAGAGTCACCCCACCATGTTTCTGTGATGGCGACTAAGTCATATCTATCCCTCTGCACAATGGCTTCCAGCTCCTCCTGTTTGCCATCCATGGTGTGTGCATTGGTGTAGATGCACTTGAGCTGGGCTATCGATTTTACCCCCAGTTGGCATGCTACCCCTAGGCTCGTCTCTAGTGAGCCTAGTTTTATCTCCTTCCCCCTTCAAACCTAGTTTAAAGCCCTCTCAACGAGCCCCGACAATTCATGAGTGAGAATCCTTTCCCCCCTGTGAGAGAGCTGAACTCCATCTGTCGCCAGCAGGCCCGGTGCCATGTAAACCTCCCCATGATCAAAAAAGCCAAAATTCCTCCGATGGCACCAGCCCCTGAGCCACGTGTTGATCAGGTGTGTTTTCCTGCTCCTTTCAGTATTCTTCCCTGCCACTGTAGGGATTGAGGAAAACACTACCTGTGCTCCCGATCCTTCAACCAGTCGCCCCAGTGCCCTGAAGTCCCTTTTGATCACTGCAGGACTTCCCTCTGCAACCTCATCACTGCCAGCCTGTATAACCAGCAGCGGGTAGTAATCAGAAGGCCATACCAAACCAGGGAGCTTCCTAGTGATGTCTCTGACCCGCGCCCCAGGGAGGCAGCAGACTTCCCTGCGGGATGGGTCCAGTCGGCATATTGGGCCCCCGTTCCCCTCAGAAGGGAATCGCCTACGACAATTACCCTCCTTTTTTTCTTAGCAGCAGCAGTCATAATGCGTGGGGCTGACTGCCTCACCCTAGGCAACCCCCTGGATGGACCTTCATCTACATCCTCATTTGCCTGGCCCTCAAGTTCCAGGGCCCCATATCTGTTGTGTAAGGGCAACTGGGAAGGTGAGGGAGGCCGGGCGGGGGTTCGCCTGGCACCCCGAGCAGGGACCTGTTTCCATTCCCCCCCATCGCTTAGGTCCCCTCCTTCTGCCTGGTGACAAGAGGGCAGGGGATCCCCTGCTTCTCACGGAGCCTCCATCTGCTGCCTTTGCCTCAGGCACAGTAGGGTGCAGCTCCACCAATCTATCTCCCTCTCACACTCCCGGATACTCCTTAACCTTTCCACTCCCTCCTTCAGCTCTGCCACCAGGCCGAGCAGATCATCCACCTGGTCACACCGCACACAGGTGGTGTCTCTGCTGCCCTCCGGTACGAGTGACACATTCAGGCACTCCCTGCAGCCAGAGACCTGGACAGCTGTGTGCTTGCGTGAGGGCTCTGTCTGGGTCGCCACGTTCCTTCTGGCGATGGCTTTCGGCCGAGTGGAAACCATAGCTGGTCCTCTTCTGGGAGGGCGACAACTACTAGTTGAGTAGAGAAACAGTTCCTTACAATGAAGCAGTATGGGGGTGAAGTTACTTTAAGGACTCAAGAGAAAAAGGTGGAGAAAAGAAGATGACTGAACAGAAGGAAAGTAGATAGAAGAAGATTGTCAGCAACAGCAAGTCAAAAAGACATGGTGGATTTACAGACAGTTTTGGAAATAATAGCTGTTATTATAGCTGAAATAATAATAATTGCCATATATTTGGGACAGGAGTTAGACAGGAATTGTTCCATCTGCCATGGGCAGGATCTGGAAGAGGTTTGGTATTATCTCTTTACAGAGTAATGGTGCAAGTAAAGAAAAGAGCTACAAGAAGTAGAGACTTACGCAGAGACATTGTCCTGATCCCACAGTCATCAAGGAGTCATGCTGCAAAGGTGTTTTAGGTTGCTTTGCAACTCATTTCCACTTGGCTTGCCATATCTTTCAACCATGTGGAAAGGCCATCTTTCCCCATACTGGTTTCTGATGACAGTTTGAAGAAGCCTGGAAAACCACTGGGTGTTTGGTTTTGTATTTGCTAATCTGTACATTATACAGGTGTTTAATGATGGTGTTAATATGCACATTAATGAATACAGGGGGCATGTAAAACAGGACAAATACTCAAATAATTTAAAAACATGAAATAAATACATTTCTTCTTAAATTGTCTATGCAACTGTAGTGAAGAGAACTTAATTACGCTAAGTCTTGTCTCCATAAAAAATGAATTCCAGATCAAGACATTTATCACAATAAGTACTATTAAAACTGCTACAACACGATAATTTATAGAGGAATAGGCATATTTTATTGACTTCACCTTCATATTATCCAAAAGACATATCTGTGTCTTCACTGGTTGATGATCAAACTTTTCTACAGCAAAGAGCACTAAATAATATGTTAGACTACATTAAAAACTCCTAAATTTGCCTTTGTAGGTAGAGTTGAATGGTAATGTTAATTCTTGGGTAAGGCAAAGTGTTTATATTAAGAATGAACCTATGCGCAACGATACGTATGTAGTGACTCTACACAAAAAATGCTCTGTGTTGAACTCTTCTCGACCTTTCCTATCTGTTAAAGACTAAATTACCTGTTTGAATGCTTCCATCTCAGTAGAGTGTGGAAGTATTTTCTTCTGTTTTGTGTTTTTCTCACCAAGGACATTCTGTAAAAAAAGTTGATTCTCACAGCTAAGATGCTGGTTGCACATGAGCTTCATGACTGTCAACTATTTTCATCCCGTCATTTCTGGATGCAACAGAAAAGAAGAAAAGAAAACAAGGCTCTCCCTTTTTCTCCCACCTTCTGCTGTCCAACCCTAGGAAAAGGAAGCCTTTTTCCCCATACCCAAGTCTGAGACCTCCCACAACTCTGGCCTTGGTTCACTCCCTTTTTAACAGGCAGAAAGGACTCCGACTACTTGAAAAGGATTTGGTACAGATATGTAGGGCTACTCTTTTCTACTAGATGCTCCTGAAGATATTTCCACTTGACCTCACTGAATTGTTTAAACCCACTGTACTCAGCACCAGTGTAGAAATTCACTAAAACAACTAACCTCTACGGGAAGGTTTTCATGGAGAAAATTAAACATAATATAAGAGTGGAGATTTTACTCTCATTTTTATTTCAACGTGATTTATCATCAGGCAGGATTTTTTTCTTCCCTCCAGCTTCCACAGAGTTACTACAACCTTTTTCTCCGTTGCCATGTGGTATGACAGACAGTAGGATTAATGACAAAGAACACAGGTCCTTTTGTTATTTAACAGATAATTCTATCGTAACACACTGCATGTAAAACACTAAATCTCCCCTGCAGTGCCACTGACCAGCTAGTCTGTCGGGCTCTGACATCTTTGCAGTTCTGGTATAGCACCAATGGTGTAACATGATATTTAGTTCCAACTAGCATGATCACATGTATTCAGTATTGGTCAGCGTGGACAAATATGATGACTACTGTGGGAAGAAGCTAGCAAAGGAGCAGCCACTCCTCAGCTACAGTTGCCACCAATGCATATTTTTTGCATTGATAGGGGTTTTCTTAACATCCTACTGGAGTTAGGTCAAAGACAAACAGTACTCCAGCCTTGTTTGATTTTTTCAGCTGCTTCTTCAGCCAACTACAGATCATACATTTCAAAATTCTTTCACATTAGAAATGGTAGGGTAATACCTGCACATGTTGTATTGGTAGGATGCAAGTTACTGATGCTAAAATTAGCAATCTGATAACTTTATGGGAAAGCTAGGTTTGCACACTTGTTTTATATTGATTTCATGCATACTTCTAATTATCTGTGCTGTCAATAAAATAAAGCATCAGCTCTCTGTCAATCAATGGACCAAAAAGTAATACACATTGAAAAATATTTTTTTTTCTATCAAAATGAATAAATTGATTTTGTTAATCCAAAACCTGCTTCCTTAGCTCTAAAAATAGTGTCTAGGTATATTTCTTTAAAAATGAAGTAAATACCTCTGAATGCATGTCTGACATCATTTTTTTTCCCCTGTAATTTCCTACTTACTCTATATGGAAAATCATTACAATAATAAACCCCCTATTTATTTTAAACGCCTTCCTACAAGGGAATTGCATGTAGTAATAATTTCTGTTGAGATAGAAATACTAACATAGTGTTACTGGCCGTCGGCTTTCTGTTACGAGTATAGTACCACTAATGACCTACTGAGTCTATTCCCTTCAGAGGTGAATTTGAGCAGAAATTTAAAATGTGTAGATGGGCACAAAAAGCTGTTTGGAGCGTGAAGATGGGGAGAAATAAGCTTGTCAGTCACTCTCATGATTTCCCCCTTAACTGACATACATCTGCGTTAATACATGGTTTTTCCTAAGTGCCAGTAATCTATCCAGGGGGAATTAAAGACTGAAAGAAAATGCTAAAAGGTAGGTTGCTGTCAATGACTGGAAACAGACTAGTTTATTGCCATATGAACATCAATCCATCACTCAGGGCATAGTATCTGGGGATTACAAGTGCTACCGATATTTGTCAAAATGTGTTTCCTCTTTTTACCTGTAGCTTTACTCCGTCTCTGTCCAAAATAATGATCCTGTTGATCCAAGTATTTTGCTGTGATGAAATGGTGCTTGGCAGGCATGAGGCTACTGGGGAAAGTGCTGTACACTGTAGTGCTTTGATGAAGTCTGCTCCCAAATAGGCTATTACTACAGTTGGAAAGAGAGCCATGACTAAGACCCCTTTCTTTTCACCCACGTTTTTATGACAGAAATATAAAAGGGGTTTCACAGATTTAGTAAGAAAGATGGGGCACTTTCACGGGCAAAACCATCAAGCTCTCTCGTACATCTTCACATTTCACTGCCACTTTTTTTCATTGCTTGTGAATATGAAGAACTACTGGTTAAAAACAAAACCCCAAAAACTCACAAGAGAGAATAAACTGCATTGGTCCTCTCTATTGGAAAGTTGCATACCTGTCAGGAGAGACAAATGGAAGCCAGAAAAACAGCTCTGGTCACTGATGCCATTTAACAAATTTTCATTTAATCTGGCTGAGGATTTACTGAAGAATTCAGTGACTTGAGTGTGGTTGAGAATACAAAACTTTGCATATCTTTCTTGCTCTTTTAATCACATATGACTTCAGGATTTTATTTCAGTTAATTTTGCTTTTTGAGTGATTATTTTAAAAGATTTATAGAGTGGTAAGCAGAACAGTAAATCACTGTTTTAGCGATATGTGTTCCTCGAAGATTAAATGGTAAAACAACAACAACAAAAACAGTTTCTGCACCCTCGGAGTTTTAATAACTACAGGTCAAATCATCAAATCAGAAGAATGGAAGTTCTTACAAAAGCTTGGTTTCTGTGTTGAAGTGAAATATGCCATTTAATACAGTTAAATTGCTACTTAAGACTGCAAAAATTCATACATTCCACTTTCATATTGAAAAGTGGGTATTTAAATAGACATATTTAAAAGAAATACACTAACTCATTTTAGTCTAAGTTTAGAAGTTACAGTGTAGTTTTGTTTATCTAAACTGTGGCTCCTTCCATAATCAACGGAGGAAAATTAGCATATTCATTTAATCAAATTCTCAGCTTTAGAATGAGACAATTTCAACTGTTTTACTATAAACTCAGCTAGGTTCAGATGTCTAGAATACAGACATCTACAGTTGGCCACAATGAGCCTGCTCTAAGGTTATTTCTGTACTGATAAATAACACAGGTAGAGGGAGCAACGTTGACGCTATGTCACTTTTCATCCATGTTTCATTAGGCTGTGCCTCTTGATCTTAGGCCAGACACCAGACCTGACCCTGTTTTATTTAGCAGTCTAAATATTCTACAAAACCATTTAGAGTGTTGAATGGTCTTCATTCTTCTTACATGTTCAATTTCAAAAACAGGTATCCAAAGCAACAAACGTACAGATGGCAAGATGACTGAGTTAAGAAAGAATAGAGCTAATTGGCATTCTGGTTAAACAAATATTTTCTTTGGTTGCTTGCCTAAAAAGTTTGAAGTGTCTCAATTGCATTACTAGTAGCAGCACACAAAATGGAAAACCTTGAGGAGTGAGAAAAAGAGCCAGCTGTATTATAAACACTGCAAAAAGACAAAGCATTTTACAACTTTGTCATAACCCTTGAAAACAGCGGGTGGTAATCAACGACTGCTGAATACAAGATGTCATTTTCAAGGAGACAGGAAAGTTTACATGGTTATAAAGTTTAAAAACAGACCAAAAGTCCATTTCCTTCAAATTGTCATCAGCCACCTCTATGTTTGTATGTCACTAATGAATTGCTGACCTTCTGCCAAGGCAACTTGCCATGGTTACAGCAGGAATCGTAAGATAAAGATCCCAGGTTTATTGCAAATTTGAGTGTAGGCACACAAGACTATGCTTGCACTGTAAAAAGCTTAATTTTATGAGGATAGTAATCTGACTGGATGTACATAACAGGAACCAGAAAGGAGGAATGAAATTCAGCATTTTGGCAGTACTAGCTGATAAGGATTCTGGAAGTAACCTCAGCAGGGTTTTACAGCCTTCTAGTTAACGTTACAAGTTTTCATCAGGCATGCAGTGCATAGCTTTATGAGCCAGTAGTCTTCCAGGTCAACCTCCCGCAACAAGCAGATCTGCTCTTATTGTAAAAGCATCTTTAAAAAACAAAACAAAACAAAAAACCACCACCAACAACAACAACCAAGAAACAACAACAACGAAAAAAACCCCAAACCAGGAAACCTCATATAGGCTGAAATTCAAGAAAAGAATGAGTTTGTAATACACAGAGAAAAGACAGCAAATTCCAAAACAACATGCTAGCTTCAGAGCTGGCGCAACTACAAATATCTGTCTGAAGATGGATATCCCCCAAGCAATGAATTATTAACATAATATTATGTTAATAATATCATGCATATTTGGCAATATACGTGTATACATTAAAAACTCACTTGTATTCAAGTATTTCTTTTTAAACAAGCCAACTTCATTATGATATTTAAGATCTTGATGCTATGAGACCTGATTGTTTCCTTTGAAGCTCTTGGCACCTGCTGACTTCAGAAGTGAATGTACTGTAAAAGGAATGGAAGTGTCACCCATGTTAAAATTATATTAAGCAAGAAGGAAAAGATTTTTTTAGGGAAAGCTTTGCTGTCATAAAATGAGACATGCATAGTTTTCAAGGATTATGTGTAACCCTGGGAGATAACTACTATTTCTGGATTAACTTTGTAACCAGCTGACATTTCTGAAGTTTAGAAATTGTAACTTTTAGTAAGCACTTATGAGCCAGGATTAAAAGAAGATGAAATACAGCTGCAAATAATTTAAGTAGCCAGCTCAGTTCAGGTTTCTGGAAATTTCTTCTTCCACTACGATGTTCAGAGTGTTACAGCAAGCATTAGCAGAGTCAGTGCATGCTAGAATTTGGACTGATCAGAACTTAAAGGTAAGGCAGCAAAGAACTTATTTGGACTCCTGATAATAATGGGCCAAATATACTGAGAATGTAAGCAAATTCAGTTCCAATAGAGATCCGTTAGTGTGCACAATTCTTAGTAGTTTTGTAGTTAATTGTTTTAATCTTATTAAATTAACAATTTAGGAATGACTACGTAAATTAAATATAATAACAACTAGGTTGACATATCATCTAAGTACCATAGAATACCAGTAACTCATCTGCTAGGAGGAAAAAATAGCAGCTTAAGTGCAGCAGGAAATTGCTGAACTTCCCACACAGCTTCTTAAAATTATTTGCTTGGTCAATTTTTTAATCACAATATGACTATGTAGGAAATTCTTCATGGGGTTCTGTAATGACAATACCACTGTTGTTAATTAACAATTAACAGGATTCTAACAGTCAAGATGAATTCTAATTCATGGCTTGCATTGTCAGTGTTCCTAGCATTCATCCACCCAAACATGGCAGAGCTGGAGCTGGTCAAAGAAAATTCAGGAGAACTTTGTCCCATCAGAATACACTGTTCTACAAACTTGAAGAGTACTTTGTGAGATTAGGTGATTTCACAAAAATTTTAATTTAGACTACATTTAGGAAATAAAATTGAGGCAATATGAAAACATTTCCAGTTAAATATTTTAATATTTACTCTCTTTTTGAGACTCTCTTTCTGAAATAAGTTTTCATTTAGATATTTTTAAATCACACGTATATTGAAAAGGAAACTTGAAACAGAAATAAAAAGGTTTGAGTCAAACACTTTTGAAAAAAACATTTTTTGGTGGGAATATTAAGAAAAGTTTTGTAGTACAAATTGGTATAAACTAGAAGAAAGCATTTGGTATGCACAAACTCTTCCATGAATGTAATTTCTGTCCCCCACAGAAATGTCCATTGGAGCTTTTTTAAACAGGGGCTTTCTTTGTAAAATTGTTCTTTTCCCATTGCATGCACCTTTCTCTTATTTCTCTGCCTGAGACTGTCAAAGCGTATCCCCATGACCCTATTATCTTGCTCATCTCTTCTTGAGAGGACAGAAGACTGGCAAACAAGGTCTCTTATTCTTGCTTATCATCTTCACCCCCATAACTCTGTAGGAAACATAAGAACTAGCCCTGCCCAGCTCACCCTTTGCTGGCCCATCCCTAAAGTCATCCTGAGGGAAAGTTTAGAGCATTGAGGATACAGCCGTGCAGCAGCCCACCTCCTATCACTATTGCCATTATTGGGCTTCTCTGGAGACCATCTGTTCAGTTTTAATAAACGCAGTGGATTATTAGTAAGTCACTAAAACCGGTAACTTTCTATCTTAGTGCTACATTAAATTAGCTCTGCATTACAGTAGAACTCTTATGGCTGTATCTATGGCATCCAGATTAATTTTAAATGAATTCATTGTTATTAGTGCAATTACACCACATAACAAGGAGTTAAGAAGGACATGACACTCAGAAAAATAATCATTTCCATTAAAACTTAAGTACAGTTACTGCACTGTGTTTCAAAGCCTTTTTATTTCCTTCACTGTAGCTTTTAGTTAGTAAATCCACATCACTCAGATACAGGAATATTTGAAGCAGAACAAGAGCCTTTCCATCCACAAATCCTCAACAATAGTTTGACCTGTCTTTTTTTTTCTCCTTTTTTTATCTTTCAAGAGCTATTTTAACTTATCTTTTCAAGGGTTTGTGGGCATCCTTCTACAACAGCCATCCTGTTTAAATTTATAAAGTGCAGAGACTAGCTTGGACAATAAAATCCAGTTTTCCTGACATGTCAGGCAGGCAAACATTGCCCCATTAAGATGCCATTCTAGAGCAGCTGCTGAACAGAAATGCATTAGGGTCAGGATTTCAGAAGGGTTATACTACCTCTGCTGTGCACAACTCCTTAAATGCTGTATTTCAGAGGTGAATAACCCATGTAATTATTTTTCTTTTGCCTCCTCAGCATATATTTATCCTAAGTTTTATTTCAAAGTTGAGATATCCTTAAGAGGTAGAGGTTTATACATATAAGTACAGAGTCCCTATGAATCAATTGAGGAACTTCTCCTTCACGATGTCAATCTGATTTTCTGTCTGAATCATCAAACACTGCAGGGATTGTCTGTAGCTTCCCTGGGAGAACTGGCACACACTTTAAATGAGAAAGCTGTGCCGTGTATATAAAAATATTATTGTATTTTTCCAAGTTTAGCTTCACTCCACTCACAATTCAGAGTTAAATCTGTATTGTTCAGAAGATGAGCTAATACGACACTGTTTCTTCCCATATCCTTTTCTGTGTAGACCTCACAGGCAAAACTAACAAAAAATCTGTCTTTCAAAACTGTGTTCTAAATTTCTCCAATCTTGGCAATTCAGATCATGAAAAGTTTTATAACTTAAGAATTGGAAGAGGGTAGTTTTAATCTGTTAAAGTATGTTGGTGTTAATGTTGTATGTGTGTAGTTTAAATAACCTGGCTTTTTAAATACTTGCATGCGAAAAATTAACCTTTTGTTTTCAAAGTTGAAATTTTAACAATGTTGAAATGTCTTCAATTTTTAAACATCAAATTATTCAAAACTTATCCTTCTTTGTGGATGTCTTTTAGTTTAGTTAAAATCCAAAGTGAAAAGATTTTGCTAGAAACTATTAAAAACAGCTTACATCATATCATATTTAAATATTGTCATATTCAAATTATCCAAGTAGAGGGCTGCATGGATTGTAGAGATAAAGTAAATAAGTACTTTTTCACTTCATCTCGATTTCTAGAAACAGCACTTCCAAAGAGATGGCTACTCCAGTTGCTACGTTGGCTGTGATTCAAAAGTCAATGTTATAGTAAGCTATCCAAACTATTTCATTCTGACCTGTGCTTTCATGCAGGTGTAGAGTAACTGCCAGACAGATCAACTGATGCCTCAAAACAGAAAACGCAGGAAATGACTTGAACTAATATTGTAAATGATAATAAGTAAATCCTTCATTTCAAGATCTCATGGAATAATCTAGCAGTGGGTCTGGTAATTTTTCCCGATTTTCTTGTCGTTTACTCTTTGACACCTTTTAAAATAAACCTGTAAACATCTTTGTGCTAACTTGCTGCTGTATGAATTCCTGAACAAATACAGTATAATTCTCAACATTCCAACCTGTTTCTTTTACAGACTTATATTGGGCCATAGACATTAAAAGGAAAAAATGAGCAACAATAGCTCCAAGCCAAAATATTATTCTTGTTCCAGCTTGCAATAATTTTCTATTCAGAAAAAAAAAAAAAAAAATTCTTGGCCTTTCTTTATTACATTACGCAAATACACATAACGTCCTTCAATATCCACTTATCTTCAACAAGACCTTTAGTGGAGAGGGCTTCTTAATTCTGTTTTGAGTATCCAGTATATACATCAGATTATTCAGCAAAAGAATCTATTAACTGTAATTTTTCTGTTTTGTCATCCCCTACAATAATAATCCACACATTGTAACAGTAGTTAGTGTATGGCCATAAAAACCAGGGTTTCCAAGGAAAGTTCTCTGTGGTTGGAATCTTTAAGTGGATTACAGACTATGCCCTAAAAACCTAAAAACAATTCTACTTCACAAGATCACTATTAAAAACAAAATGAGCAAGATGGATGGGTTAAAGCAGGAGATCAAATACATCTGATTGACTCTTTGATTTATTTTTTTTTTTTTTTTACAAACCACTTCAAGTGTTAAGTAGGCATATCTGAGGCTCAAATTCCCAAATGAGACCAGAAGAGACACAGGGTTTCATTTGGACTCATTATGTGGAAAGTTTGCTACTTCTGGTCTACCTGAGCTGTCAATATCATCTGACTTTTTATTCACTGACTTTTAAAGGTTTTTTCCTACATCTCTCCAAAGCTACAAAAACCCCAACAAACCAACCAACTAAACAAACAAAAAGCCTACAATAAATGAATGCTTTCATTATGAAACTGCTATTATAGATTTACTAAACCAAAACTGTATTATATGCTTTTTAAGATATGCATTCTCGATATTTTCCAATTATATTAATTAGGAAATAAACCTTGTCTTGTTTACTAACTCTGATTGTTAAATTTCACATTATACCACATCCTTTCAAGGTTTGTTTCATCATTAAAAAACACCAAAATTAAGAAATTTATTTTTAAAGCCATATTTGATTCAGGATATCTCACTTCTCCAAAAATTTGGAAGCAAATTAGGAGATTTAAATAAACATTTATGAATAACAATGCATTTTGGGGGAAAAATGTCCATTTCATTTCTTGGGGAAGGGGGCTGTGATATTCCTTATCACATCTCAGAACCTTAGATTTTTACTATTTTCATCTTCAACTATAAAAACATTGTTCATATCAGGTCTCAGGTGGAACTACATCATCTGAGATTGCAAGCATTCAGCTAAAATTACAGCTAATGTTTTCAAAGCAAATACAGCTGAAATAGTACTGTCTGTCCTCTAATCACCTTCCCCATATATCCAGCCATTACTTAAACTGATAGAATTGAATGGTATAAATGGGTTTAAGATAAGAATAGGCACATTCACAGAAAGCATGTTCATCAGTAGCTGTTAAATATGATCTAGATGCAATCTTCAGCTCAGGAAGCCTTTTAACCATCTATGATGGTCAAAGATCACAACTTTTTTTTCCCATTTGATTCTCTTCTTTCTCTGAGACAGGAATGGCTCCTGCTGAAAACATGTCCTGAACAAGAATCTTTGACTTCATCCACCAGATACTTCCTCATATTCTTAAGCTTTGGTTTTTTTCTTATATTTTATCCCCAAGACTGGGGAGGGGAGACAAGAGAGGAAATAAAGGTAGAGCACTACAATTCACTTCTTTAACTTCAGTAAAACCTATATCTGGATTAAATTGCTTCTTCTAATGGGTGTCATTTGCTTACAACTTTGCTAAAAACTGTCTGTATATATAATTGTACAGAAAAAAATAAAAGTAAACAGAAGGCTACTTCACTCCTCTCAATGCTAAAATCTACCAGAAAACTTTTTTTTTTTTTTTTTAAGGAAAACTGCTCTAAATCTAGGCTTTTGTTTGTTTATTTAAGATGCCATTTCAATGGATTGCTATGTCCTATGTCCCCCTTCCTAACCCCTGCATTAAAGTGGGAACAAGAGTAATATTTTCAGGAAGACTTGTCAGTGGCATTATAAAGCCACTTAGCATAAGGAAAAGAAGTAATGATACGGCATACTCTTCTGTATAGCTATCTTCAGTACTATCTACATAGCATCTTTATTTCTGTCAAATGAATCACATCTGGAATTATGTTACATTAAAGACAATAAATGGAAATCACAGACATTGCCAAAGGCATAAGTTTCATTACTACATATTGAAAATACTAAATTATTCCAAAAAAGTTTACACTACTTTAAATAATATAACAATCATCATTCTTTCAGATAGATTATTTTTATTTTAACTGTCCTGGAGGACTTTCATTAGCAGACAAAATACACAAAAAATAACAATAAAATTTTCCCAAGTCTCCTAAGAAATTGGCCTACAATTTAAAATAGCTTTGCATTTGTTGGCATTGGCTTTATGGGTAGAATTTTTCCAATACAGGGTGAACTGGAAATCTAACTCCTTTTGCAAATCTAAGACTTAATGCTTCTAAGCTTGCTATTTTAAGTTGCTCCATGTCATTACAACCTACTAGTCTTAAAACTGATTTGAAAGTCTGAATATCAATTTCCAGCTAGCAACTCTTGTCTCTATAGCTTAAGTGGTAGAGGTTTTACTTCTTGCTCTGGTTGTCTCCAATTCAAACTGGTCTGTGTCAAAAAAAATATTAGCAAACATTGCATAACTTTCTTAGTTTTAACTTTCACATTAATTCCTTTTGACACACATGAATATGGAAGAATTTCAGTCTTTGTTTGTTTGTTTGTTTGTTTGTTTAGAACAGATTAAGTTGAAAGTGGCACAGGAGCAACGCTTCCCATTCTATGATTTTTAATATGTTCTACAACATATGAGTTATTTCTTGATAGACTAATTAACTGGTTCTGTTTTGGAAAGGAAAGTCCATTCTCGCTTAGAGAACATTTTACTGCATTCTTTTTATGTTCTTCATAATAAATAATACATATTTATAAAGGTTGAATATTCATAAACAATTCACTTGACTAAACGTGTTTGTATTCTTTATTTTACATATAAATTATGATTATTGCTTTATCTGATTTTGTGTTTTCCATTCAATTACTTAGAGATTTGTGGCTGATTTCAACACAAAGCTGTAACAAACGTTCTCATTATTTACAGACCTTCACCTGATGCAAGCTGAATGACTGTTCAACCCACTTTGTAATTATTGAATGTTTCCCACAAGTCAATTTGTATTTCACTTGCATTTTTGTGGTAATAGATTTAGAATCCTGAAACATGATGGGCTTGCATGTTTTATTGACAATTATTATTATAATTTATAAGCCAGATAAATTGCTAATAGCTTGGGTCACCTTATAGGCATAATAGATTTCAACATGTGCATCTGGTTTTGACTTATGTTCTTGCATTGGATTAGAGTTGCGTACATTTTATAACTTTTTTTTCAATTAACTCTATATTTTGAACAATGTCCTATTCTTCATTTGCCTTTAAAGAAAATTTGGAAATTGTTTCAAGACTTGTCATTACTAGAACCTGTATATGTCATGAGGTGATTCTATCTTTTGAAAGACAGCTTTACTGATAACAACATACGATTCAACATTCTATTGTATCATTATAGACAATGACAATATTTTTATATATATGTTGTGTCAGATATAATGTCAACAATATATGCCAATATCATTTCTCTTGCCTGCCAAAAATATAATGTGCTGGAAAAAGATGAAATATCAGAACTAATGTCCAAATTTATTCTAACCAAGTTAAGAGCTGTTTATAAAAAACAGTAATGACAGATTCATGTACTAGAGGAATCTTAAATAGCTAGTGTAGCTGTGTAAATCTCCTTAAAAAGTTATTTTACAAATGAAAACATTCATCTCTCACAACAGAGAGAGAGTGATAAAAAAAAAAAATCATTCATAGGAGATGTCCTTTTAGGAGACTAAACTTAGAACTACACTTCAGTAAATCTTTGAGACTTGCAATGATTCAAAAATCTGAGAAAGACATTTTTTAGACTTCCCGGTATATACCAAAATGAGTTGTGTGCAAACTTTCATCCAAATACTTTCAAGTTTTGGGGCTGGAAATACAGATTTGTAATTAAAACTACAACTTTCTTTTTCTTACATGCTAATTGAAGTATAGACATACAAAATTGGACAGTACAAAATATTCAGCAGTGCCTCTGTCCTGGTTTCGGCAGAGATAGAGTTAATTTTCTTCCTGGTAGCTGGTACAGTGTTTTGGATTTGGGATGAGAACAATGTTGATAACGCACCGATGTTTTAGTTGTTGCTGAGCAGTGCTTACACTAGGCAAGGACTTTTTAGTTTCCCATGCTCTACCAACTGAGCAGGCTGGAGGTGCACAAGAAGCTGGGAGGGGGCACAGCCAAACTGGCCAAAGGGACATTCCATACCATGGGACGTCATGCTCAGTACATCAACTGGGGAAAGCTGGCTGGGGGGGCCGCTGCTTGGGGACTGGCTGGGCATTGGTCGGCAGGTGGTGAGCAATTGCACTGTGCATCACTTGCTTTGTATATTCTTTTTATTATTATTATTATTATTATTATTATTATTATTATTATTATTATTATTATTATTTCAATTATTAAAGTGTTTTTATCTCAACCCATGAGTTTTCTCACTTGTGCTCTTCCGATTCTCTCCCCCATCCCACGGGGGGCAAGTGAGCGAGCGGCTGCGTGGTGCTCAGTTGCCGACTGAGGTTAAACCACAACAGCCTCAAATCCACACGAGGATTTAATGAAGGATTAAAGCAGATATGTCCATTAATGTCTTTCTATAATTGCTAATACAATGACAATAAATATAGCTGTAAGAGCAACAAAAAAATTTCATATAATAAATTGATTGCTGCGTGAATCTTGGTATGCTGAGTGACATTACATGCTATTCTATTTTTACTTCTAACTGGATTTCAACAAAGCAGTGACTTGGGACCTCTTTTCTGTGATTACTCTGTTTGCTTATTCTCCCAGCTGAAATGTATGTTGCAAATGTTGAATGTATAGCAAATGCTGAAAGGCCAGTATTTTCACACAATAACAATATTTCACCTCAAATCTTGTCCAGTTCACAAACTTATATGATTAAAACCTTAGTGACTGGAATACAAGTAGCATTTGGCTCTGTATTTAGTATGTCTTAATTAGACATAACTGTGTCTTTTATGTTTTACCTTTCTTTATGAAAGAAGACTGTCCACTCTCTGGTTACAGTTTTAGGAGTTCAGTAGTAAGAGACTATGTGGTTTAGCCCTACTTGGATACAGTCAAGGTTAAGGTCTTGAATGTTTTAATGACCTTTGGCCAGACTGGATTGTGTAATCTACTTATTTTAGTTACCTGGTTTGGGACATTTTTGCTGAAGAGAATAAAATTGAATGTCCAAAAGTTAGATTCTCCTTTGTTACATCCATGTCCATAAAGTGTTCATGGTTTATTCACCAGAGTATTTATGTCTAAATCAACCAATATGAAAGATGGACTTCTATTTGTTTATGTTCTGGGCCAATGGGCTCACCATTACGTTATAAGATTTGGTTCTGATTATTACTCTGCCCTGACAAATCCCATATCTTTGATGTTCATTTGATTACTTGTCTGTACAAGTGTTGTCCTGTAACAAAAGGACAAACATTTCTTGCTGTATATTAGTGTTCATTCCCATCTGTGCATATTTTACATAGTCATGATTTGGACAGTAAGATACAAATCTGTTCAAGCTTTGCCAAAGGTTATTTTTAGCTTTCTTCGACTCTCTATTTTCTACTAGGTGTATGTGACTGGAATATTATAACCACAGAATGATTTATGTCACAAATAGCAAGTGTGATTTAGGAATGAATTATTACATTATTACATTATCAGTGATGGAATCTGCAGTCATATAAACTTTATCACAAGAGCAACAAAAGACATAATGAGAATATAGCTTTCCTAATTATTATGTCATTAAATGTAGGAGAGGAGGATGGTTTGTGAAGAGGTATTTTCTTTCATGGAGCTATCGTCAACAAAATACATCCTTTACAACTAATGGAATAAAACCAAACCCACACCAGCCAAATATTTTTTTTTCTAACTAAATAGGACTAATATTTCTAATAATCAAATTATCTTAGAGCTCTGTCCTGGCAGTTGTACCATGGAAATAAGTTACATAGATATTCATAAAATCTATTTGAGCACCTAAGATGGGACTTGGACTTTTGAGTGGTGAAACATTGGAAGAGGCTGCCCAGGGAAGTGGTGGAGTCCCCATCCCTGGAGGTATTTAAAAGACGAGCAGATGAGGCACTTAGGGACATGGTTTAGTGGGTGGTGGTGTTGGGTCGACGGTTGGACTCGATGATCTTAGAGGTCTTTTCCAACCTCTATGATTCTATGATTCTATGATTCTATGAACTGAGACTACCAGGGGCAGTGCTGCTCAGGGCTTCCAGCTGCTGAACTAACAGGGATCTTCACTACAGCCCAGGCACCTTAAACTTAGGCATCTTGGGCCTCTGTCTAGGCAGCTAGGAGGACAACATGTCTTCAGTACTGAAGGCAGCAGACTCAGCAGACATATGACCATTCGGAAACAGCATGAGAGAGTGAAATTGCCGCCAGTCCTTTACATCATAGATTAGTAGTTGGAGCAGCCCTACAAAAGTGGCAGACAAGTTCAATACCCTTCTGTCGTGGTTTAACCTCAGTCGGCAACTGAGCACCACGCAGCTGCTCGCTCACTCCCCCCACCCGGTGGGATGGGGGAGAGAATTGGAAGAGCACAAGTGAGAAAAAATTGTGGGTTGAGATAAAAACAGTTTAATAATTGAAATAAAATGATGATGATGATGATGATGATGATGATGATGATGATAATAATAATAATAATAATAATACACAAAGAAAGTGATGCACAGTACAATTGCTCACCACCCGCCGACCGATGCCCAGCCAGTCCCCGAGCAGCGGCCCCCCCGGCCAGCTTTCCCCAGTTTATATACTGAGCATGACGCCACATGGTATGGAATGTCCCTGTGGCCAGTTTGGGTCAGCTGTCCTGGCTGTGCCTCCTCCCAGCTTCTTGTGCACCTCCAGCCTTCTCAGTTGGTAGAGCATGGGAAGCTGAAAAGTCCTTGACTAGTGTAAGCATTACCTACCAACAACTAAACCATCGGTGTGTTGTCAACATTGTTCTCACCCTAAATCCAAAACACAGCACTGTACCAGCTACTAGGAAGGAAATTAACTCTATCCCTGCCGAAACCAGGACACCTTCTCACTCTGATGAAACTCAAGCCTACCACATCCTCTATATATCTCTAATCATTCAACCATGTCCTCTCTCCCTCCTGTTGCAGCAAAGCCACCTCGAGGCTAAAAACCCAAGTGGTATGGAGCCAAGAGGGAACCAAATAAAATCAGGCTGCACTGCAGCCCTGTGACTCAGATGGAAAAAATGAGCTTTTTGTCCTGGCCCTTGCCCCCCGGTTATAAAACCTCCTTAAATGATTGTAACCCCCCTCAGCCTTGAAATGCCTGTATGGCCTCAGTGTGAACAACTGCCTTGGTACAAGCAGTAATGCTCTCCTGTAAGACTGAGGTATAAATATGTGTTCACAGCACACACATATGCAAGGGTAAAAGGTGATTTCTGAACATTAGGAGTGCTATCGCTATTTCAGTGCCAGCAACCAAAGGGTGCAACAAGCTTCTGAGCTTGGGGGGAATAACTTTATTATCTAGCACAATAATTAACCAAAAAGGTCTTTGACACTTCTTTCATGTACCAACAGCTGCAGCAGTTGCTATTTTTTTATTAGAATGTAAAAATTGTTTACTAACATGTGGCTGCAAATTTCCTCAAAGATCACCTGCCACTTCTTCTGCCATGAGAGGAAAAATGTGTACGTCTCCATTATTCTTTCCCCTTTTGTCTTCACTTTACAGTAGAAAAAAATAATTCTGTAACAGACTTTGCCTCCCTCTCGTTTCAGTGCTTAATATCCACAGCAGAGATTTCACATACACAGCTCAGTAATTTTCAGTTTTTGGGAGTATGAAAATAAGACAGCTCCATACCCTGTTGCTGATTTACACAGGCAAACACTATACATTCCCTCAACAAAGATTAAAGGGTGTGCAAGCCTCTTTAACGGGCAAGTTCAAAAGAAAAATAAGCTTAATACATCTTCTTTACCTGATAGACTAGTATACTTACTCAGGCTAAACGATTTAAATATGCCAATTTGTCAGATGATTTAAATTTGAAAGGAAGCTATGTTCAGCCATATTATGAGAATATAACCAGGTTTTATATATAGTATTTCCCAACATGTTAGGCAGTTGTGAACTAATGAATCATCTTTGGTGCTATATAACTAATTAGCAACCAGAAGGAGGGAGGCTTTTGCAAATCAGGAAGGTCCTTGTGTCATTTCTTAAGCAAATATGCAAGTAAAAATTATAAATCTTTTAGATCTATTTAGATAAAATTTAAATGTGCATAAAGTTTACTGGAGGTTTACGTGTTTCTTAGTTTTTTTCCTGCTTTCAGCAGTCCTTAAGGTACGTGTCCTAAACAAATGCTCATTTTGATTTTTTTTGTGGTTATTAAATATAATGTTGCACAACTCATCTAAGCAGCAGTGAAATGAGTATGCAAGATGTCTGCAGGTTTTCACAAGACATTTAAAAGTCTGTCACCACCTTTACTAGTGTATAAATTAACAGGATTTTCAGTATTCCCAGGATATGGCCATTTTGACATTTCTTTATACAGTTAATCACAAATCTTGTCTCCAAAATGCAGTCCTTATGATTAGATTTCATTGCAGAAATTCTCCTTGGCATTAGAGAATGAAGTAACCCTTTCCTTAGATGATGGGACAGTTGCACAATTTCTTTACCATGGTCATTACATCACAAGTCCTATAACTTCGATAGGCTACAGTGACAGAGCACCACGTGGATGGTCCTTGAACCATCCTTGAACAGAAGCATTAGCAACTTTCCCTGTGTCACAGGTGTGCCTGTCTGCAGCCCTGCCTCTGGCGCTACCTCCTGGATAGACTTTAGATCCATGCTGTAGTCATGTCTCCAGCTCTGTCTCTGCTCCTGTCTCCTTTTGCTCCTGACCAGACTCCCTGCATGGACCCTGGACCTGGTTCACCACCTTGCCTCCTCTGGGACTGTTGGTGGACCTTATTACTTGCACCTGGCCCTGCCCATAGTGTTCAAACTCTGCAGGACTGTGCCCTGTGGATGAGGTTCATAGCCACCACCAGGAGCAGACAGCTCGTGCAGCTCCCTAGCCAAAAGCAGCAGTGTGGACTGCTGCATGACTATGTGCCACGATTTGAAAACCACTGTGCTATATTACTTAAATGAAGTAACCTAAACTATGCGTTAGTAGTCCCCATGTAGTTCAGGATATATTTATGTTAAAGTCATAGTTACTGATCATTAGGAACATAAATCCTTCCAACTATCCGTTTCTGCCTGGCCAGCCTGGTGCCTGAAAGGTCTGAGAGATATAAGCACCTTCAGGACACCATTCATTTGTTTCACAGACATCTACAGCAGATGGTAGACTTCACTCTGCAGAAATGTGACCAGAAAGGGAGTCCACGCAATACCTCTGAGATACTCATCTCCAGAGTTAACACCCAGGTGCTGGTAGATGAAACTCACCACCAGCGCACACTAACTTAGCTTATGGGAGAATCAGTAGGAAGTGCCTGGCTGGGTGTAAGTTCACACCACAGCTATGAGCACATCATCTTCCCCAGCTGGACAGGCCACATATGGCAATAATAGAGGAGGCCATACATTCTACTTGGAACATTTGAATGAATTTTGTGCCACTATTCTGATTTATTTTAAAGAAACATAAAAGAAGGAATAATGGGACAGGCGAGATCAAGAAGAAAGAACTAAGATTTTCGAAGTGCATACTCTGTTATGCTTATGAAATAATTTTCAGCTGCACATTTTCAAAATATTACTCCTTCATGGCTTCCTATCTGTAATTTTAAACTATTATGAAAACAGCAGTCAGACATACAATTCTGTAATAATCTGTAGATCAAATAACATAGAATTGGTCAAATCTTGCACTTTCAGTGTATTTTACCCAAACTCAAAGCTCTTTAGTGCTTTATATAAATGACTGATATACTTTTCTGTTGTCTCTATTAATATGTTGGTTAAGTGATGGCCAGAGAGGAGAATGAGTTGAATATTTCAGTGGAGCCTCCCTTCTGATGACTGCAATCACCCAATAAATTTTAGAGAAAGCTTTAATTTGCCATAGGTTGGCTCTAGGAATGGATGCTGTTCCCGGTGCCATGTGCATGGGAACTCCGCTTACTGTCATCCATAGTTCCTTCATCCCATCTAAATTCTGACTGAAACTAACATACCTGAGAGACACAAAAATGGGCTTGCCTAGTCAACAAGATGGTTTAGGAACATCCAAAGTTCTTCAGGTTCTTCACAGTGCTCTTGCTTTCCCTTAAAAAAGTCAACTCCTGGGTCATTCCCTGGATGAATAGGTGATAGCAGTTGATATTCTGGCTTAGAAACATATGACTTGACAACCGTTTAGATCACCATTGTATAGCCTGTCAGAACAAAGGGACCCAACTGCAGTAGCTTTATCCAGGAAGTCAGAAAACAGTTTCTGGAAGTCACACTGTAAGTCTTCACTGTAAGGTTAAATTTTTTTTCAGCAGGAAATTGTTGAAAACAATAACTGGTATGTGGATTTGTGTAAGACATGGTTCTAATTAATTAAGACTTTGCTGTGGAACATCTACTCAGCTGGAATCAGATGCTTTTTTAATGGAAATTAAATGCAGGCATAATGATTCAACTCTGAAAAATAAAGTGTGGGTTTCACCAGCAAGACAGCAGGATACATAATGAAAGACTGTTCTGAAAAATAACCTACTGTAACCCTGTTCCCAATAAGAATCAATAATTTCATATTCGCTTTATATATGTTGTAGAACTCCTCTATGAACAAAGCACTAGATTTCTTGAGTCCAGTCTATTATTAGGCGCTTATTCACTATCAGATAATTCAGTGTGCTATGGAACTAAATTATCTAATATGTTTGTGCGAAAGCCTAAGCACAGAAATTAGATTTTTTTAATCTTATTCTTTTCCATGGCTTTGGAAAGGGAAGAGTTTGCATCTGTCCTACATTTGATACTGATTGCATGCTACTTCTGCATATAGTGCCTGCAGATAAATCTCAATATTCAGTGAAATCTGGGAAGAAACATGCAATAAAATAAAATAATTTTTAAAAATCCCTTATAAAAATACCAGTTCCATGGGGGGGGTGAGTATGTGTATATGTTAGGGAAAGCAAACTGTCAGGATATGGTACTCTTACAAACTCTCTAGATATCTCTAAGCATTTTAAGAGTCAACAGCTGTAAGATGCAAGATGTAAATCCATATAATCCACATATCAGCACATAACAGCAACATTATTGTAAAAAGGGAATAAACAAGACTCAGGAGCCTGTTTAAAATTACAAAGCTGCAACGTGAACATAAGGATGGCCTAAATAGTGCTTTTCTTTCCTCTACACAGTAGAGAAAGTGAAATAATGAAATAAGATATACAGTACTGAACATAAAAACTGAGACATGACTTACTTGCAAAAGTAATTTATAACACAATTACAGTAAACACAAATCTATGTATCATGAAAGATAAATAAAAGAACAGCATCATTAAAATGAACCTTAGATCCCAAATTATTTTTGTTTTGTAGTTAAAGTTTATGAAATAGACTTTCAGACTTTCTTGGGTAAATTACAGAGAAATGTTATTAAGCCACTGAAACTGTTTAAGGTTCAGTGAATAGACTGAAACTCACACATGGGATCATATTTACATTCAAAGTTCTAACATTCAGGCACCCAGTTACCTCATCTTCCCACATTGAAATATTACTCTATTTTCCTCCTTCGGATTCGGCTCAAAAGTATTTGTTACAACCACTGCTGCTTCCAAATCTATTTGATGATTTACATGGTCCCACACAATTTCTGACATGTGATGGAAGGTGAGGACATGAAGACTTTTGCTAAGTGAATGTTTTCCAAGAGATTTTGTTGTACAGCACAAAAGGTAAAAGAGGAATTGCACATGAGAGGATGCAATGAGAATCTGGATGCAAAAAGTCCTTTTTGTATGGAAAAAAGCCTGGCTTTCAAAAGTATTAACAAATGCTAGGTGAAGATCTAATTCTGCTTCTATTCAGAGGATACTTAGGTAGGAAAATTTTTCCAGAAGGCCGTCCTGGAAATACCTGGCTTTGACTCGAAGTGGCATATGCTAAAAGGAACTAAGCTGTAAGGCTTAATTTGCGGAGAAGACATCCCTGGTAAAAGGTCAGCAAAAGTGTAAAGTATCTCTGTGTGGCCATCCAAGGCAGGAATTCCCCAGCTGAGGACACTTCCTAGCTATGAGGTTGTCCTCTAAGGGCTGCCAAACAAACCTGTGCCTTGGGGGAAGGAGGGAAAAGGTGTACATTGCTTGCCTAACCACAGATGGCAGGGGCGTATGTTCCTAAAAGGAGAAGGTTACCATCTTACAGGAACTCTAGACAGCATGACACACCCTACATGGGCACTCATGGTTGTGAAAACTACCCCAGCACCACCTCCAGCTGTTAGTGATGCAGAGATTATAAATGCAGGTTAAAACAACGTTAGTCCATCCACCATGAGGCTGAAATTTGGCACTTCTTTTTTAAAGAGAGGATACTAGATTCCATCTGAGCACCTGGAAACCATTCAGCAGTGGGAGCTTGTCTACGCTGTCCTCCTTCCAGTGCCATTCACTGATGCGAACGACCAGAATAGCTGCGTTAGCACAATCCCTCAGGCAAGCAGGAAAAATGCAAAGCTGGGAATTAATTTCTCACTCCTGTATAATCTAATTATTTTCAGCACATCATTTTCATATCCAAATCCTAAACAAATGTTCATGAAGTTATACTTTAACTTGAATATCCAATCTGAAATATTAAGATTTTTGTTGGTAATAAGAAATTATGGAAATCTTACAGGAAAACTGTTTGTTCTAGTGAGTCTCAGACCACGTAATTCTGCTACATTAAGATAAACATCCATCTAAATGTCACCTCTGAATGGTTTGAAATTATCACCATCCATCATTTTTTGTACACTTAGAGCAATTTCAAGTAAGTATTTTCATAGCAAACAATTTCTTGTATCATAAAAAAACCACATTTCTATGTATTATATGGTATTTTAAAATAAAGCTTACTGCTAAGTTCTGGAATGCTTTAAAAAATTATTTTTCCTGTCATCTTCAATAAAATACTTTACTTAACAATTTTTTATAATCTTTATCTCTTTGCATTTTAATTCTTCCACTGATTGTTACCAGGTCATGAATTTAAATTATAATGAACAAACAACAGTGAATTCACTGATTCATATGCTTTATGCTTGTTTTCATACAACAGACAACAGTAAGGTTAAATTTGATTGTTAAACAACAATGTTATTTTCTATTGCTCTCAAAGCACAAGGGAAGAGAGAGATCACAGGGCCTTCTGAGAATACTATTTTTGCCCCTTGGCTCATGCACAGCTTTAGCTGTGATTAATCAAAGACTAAATATGTTTTAGTTTTTCTTTCTCCAGCAAAAGAATCGTTAATTCTTTGAATCATGCATTTGTTCACCAGTCATAACCCACTATTATCCTTATCATACACAGGTCCTTCAAACCGTACACAGCAGTCATATTACATATGTAAAGATGCCCTTGCATGCTGTGCAGTGCATTGCAGAACACATCTGTGTGACAGAACATATGGACTCTCACAGAAGAATTTAAAGGGAGAGAATCAAGAAAGAAACCAGGAGATCTATATTTGTATATAGTTACTAGCATGACTGATGTTATCAGCAAATAAACAGGAAGAAAAGTACAAACTGTGGGTGTTCATCCGTACTACAGCCAAAGCTTAAGTCAGTTTCAACCTATTTGCACAAAGCCCTTTGAGTTCATAAGGCAATTGGATTGGCAGAATATATTTATTTCACAAAATACAAGTTAGCAGAGTGGCGTTTATCCTCCGTGCAAGTGTGTGTGTGTGTGCACGCGTAGCCATAGAGTTTCTTGAAAATGTATTTTTCAGAAAAATGCTTATTGAAAGGAATGTATCTGTAGGTTCTAAGAAAACAAATCTAGCACTTTATAACACAAGCTAATCCAAACTAGTATATTCATCTTTGACTTTTTATTATTTTTTTTCCCCACAATGATACTCCTTCTTGATTAACTACATAACAAAAAGTATAAAACACTTAGCTAACACAGCTCGGCTTTCTATGCACACTTAACTCTAACTGCTTACTTAGGTGCTTAGATGCAATCTCAGGAAACAAATATGAGATGTTCATCTTTAAAAATCTTAAATTGTGGCGTTAGTGAAATATTTTAAATATATCATTTAATAAAATTTAATTTTCCATGTATACTTCACAACAGATCCATCTCATCTAAGTCTAGAGACCTTGGTGAAGGCACCTGTGTTGAAGTGTGGCTGCTTCCTCTAAAGCCAACAGAAAACAACAGCTTTACTCACCTGAGGTCTGAATTGGAGTATATTTACCTGTACTGCCTGGACACAAAGGATATGAAGATAACTATGTAGTTAACTATACAGGTGAAGATAGAGTAAAGAATAAGAGGGCTATGACAATGATAGATTGCACCACTTAGTCCTCTAATGACTCTACAATAAAAACAGAATTTACTTTTCTATTAAAGGGCATCCATGTTATATATTCTGAAAAATAAATTAGGAGAAAACATTTAAGAGTTTCTCAGAAAATTCTGCTCTGAAAATACAGTTGCATTATGTGAAACAATTTATTACAATTTCAATGTGAAAATAATATACTATTCTTAAAAAATAGAAGAGGAAAAGAGACTTTTCCATGACAGGAGACCATAACAAAATGTGCTCAGAAATATTGAGAAATCCTTAGACCTTTCTCTTTCCTACTTTTTCACACAGCAAAAATGGGCAAGTTAAGCATAGACCACACATTTCTTCATCTTCAATCTTTTTTCCCACTGTTGGCAAAGTTTTTATGTACAAAATATTAGAAGACCTGCCCCAATTCACAGCACACACATGCAACACATGCATTAACTTTAATGGGATCTTGATGTATTGAAAAGTAATTAGTGATGCTTGAAGATGACAAGCCCTTTAGAGCTGTGCTGCAATGAAGTCAGCTACCTCTGTCCCAATGATGGACTTTGACTGCAGAATGCATTTTTGGGTCCTCACTTGATTAATTGTAGAATTTGAATGGAAATTTCTGGCAAACAGACAAAATGAACAGATTTGCTTTGGGGCAACATGATTTTGATCCGAACCTAGTCATATAGGGTGTCTTTATACTATCCTTGCATGCTGCTAGCAGTAAAGAATTGTCAATATTTATTGGATGAGTCCAAAATACTATATTGGTGATACCGTTAATTAGCATATATATTGTGTTACTTCAGTGGATTTTCTACATAGTTAATTTGTAAGCAATCTATAATGGTACATGTTAATTTGTATTAATTTATGCCCATGCATCATGTATCCATGAAGATTTATTTTTAAAAACTAAATGCAGCTTAACTTATTTATTATTTATTACTACCACATTAATTTGAAAAGGAAAAATTTAAGAAAAACAAATTATTTGAAATAAAAGCTTTGCAAAGATTTTCAAATACTTATATAGGAATGTAACAGTTTTGAGTAGAATAATATTCTTTTTAAAAATATGGACCTTTAAATTTGTAAATCAAGCATTACAATTTTAGGAATATTTCTCCTTTTTTTCTTACATGTACTGAAACAAATAATCCTAACCTTCTTTAACCTGATACTTAGTATCTTCATATTATGAAGATTTAATAGTTTCACTTTTATTAAATCCTTATTTCTTGCCTTCTATATAATAATTTTATTTCCCAGAACTGCATTTCACCAGATGTTATTAATTGTATGATTTTCATATGATTTTAAGCATTACCACTACTTTGTCATTAACTCTTTCCTTCATATATTTTCTCTAGTAAATATATGGTTTTTTTCTACTTTTGTAGAGGTTTCATAAGCATTTCATGTTTTATACAAAATGACTCTGAATTTTTTTTTTTTTTTTTTTTTTTTTAATTCTAAGCATTAGATATTTAAAATATGTCAACCTTCACCTGTTTTAAGCTGAAAAGCTTTGGTTTGTGTTTTCCACTGTTTAAATCTGTCACCTTTTATTTTAAGGGCATTAAACTGTTTCTAGTCCTAGTGAAATAGTCTGTTTCACAGGAAAACCTAAATGAATGTTATTGCTTGAATATATTTCCAGGATATTTTCAATATACCCATTTCTGACCATCTATTGGGTCAAAGGTTACAAAGGAAACTGCCTTGTATTTTTTCCTTATCTATCCATTGTCTCCCTCTTTTAATCCCGATGAACTTTTGCCCTCTGTTTTTACAGAAGTTTCAGGTTCAGAAGACAGAAATTAAAATATTATTCCCTTTTTGCTGAAGATTACATCCCAGATTATAAGTGCAAATTTTAGGCACCATGGGGCCAATAGTAAAACAAAAATACAAAGTTTAAAAGAACTTGGAGGTTATTAAAGGCAGAGTAACTGAACAGACATCCTAAATACTAAGCAACCAAAATATTTTTTTTTTTTTTAATTAGAAAACTTTTTTTTTTAGAAATCATCACTGCAAGAATGGGAAAGAAAACTTTAAATTCTCTCTCACTGAGGCAGCTTCATTTTTGCATAGTGCAGAACAGTAGTAGTTACTTCAAATAAGTAAGCAAGCACTTAGTAAGTACAAAATAGATAAGCAAGCACTGAAAAGCTGTTTTTCTGTTTCTCAGGGGTACATCTGGTTTAATGTTTCAAAAAATTCTCCATATAAAGAAAAACAAGGCTTGATTGATTTTGCATGCTCAAAGCTGGGGTTTGAAGTAAGCTAACAGCAAAGTTTGGGTCTGAGAGCCTCAACAGCCTCTATTCAAAAGAATAATGTCCTTAGTGCTAGCAAATAATAATATTTTAAGTAGAAGGCTGCTGTATTTGACATTGCCTATCTACACAGACACATTCTTCTGAAATAATTCTGCAGGCAATCTGGGAAATGCCACCACACTAAAGGTTAATTAAGCAGTAAGACATGACAAATCATGCTGTAGTGCAAATCTGTACATACCTCAAGAAGACAATGAGGCAGAAGGTAAAGCAAAATGCTTCTGGTGCACCAGAGCTATATGTTTATTAGAATGAATGCACAATGAATAAAAAAAGGCTTTCAAACATCCTTTTGCAGTTTTTAAATGCATAGGTAAAAGGTTGGAGAAAAATTTGACCAAACATATCAAAAGCGTTAGAGTACAATTCTGAACCAACACACCAAGGGCTATACAAACAACAGGATCTTAAACAAAAGGACAATATATCACAGTGCAGCAATGCTTCAGCTAGTGGTCAATGTACTTCAAATTAATGACAAGTTTCAGTGGTTTTCCTTTCTCTTAAAGCACAGAAAGTTATCCCGTGACCTTATAGCTAGAATTAACTTTAGAGGTATTCACTGTAGTAGCATTGGTCCAAGTCCTGAGAGGAGCTGAGATGACACTGACATGTTGTCAGATCAAACTATAGGGAAAAAAAAAAACAGTCTGTTTCTTTATTTCGGACTGTAAGTTCTACCTACAAAACATGGAAATACTTCCAGCAAGTGAATTTTTCCGACACTTAAGCACTTGTGACAAAATGATTTGATTCTTTTTTTTAACACAGATTTTGATTGCACTACTGGATATACCACACATCATGCCTTTCTCCACTCTAAACAACCTCATGTGATATATTAATTTTAATTATGTATTCAGTTAGAATCATAGTCCACCATGAGGTTTCATGCTAAGAAAAAAGAATATGTCAGTCAGAAAGAGCAAGCTTCATCAGAAATCCTGTGAAGTTGCTACCACAAAACTTTGCCAGATGCACTTATTCTTAGTGATTCTAAATTGTTTCAATTTGTTTACAACTAATTTAAAACTCATTCTTAGTGGTAAGTATATTTTATATGATTATACCACAGCAAATTAGTATATATTAAATCTCTCTCAATTCCAAAACAGCTAGGCTGTTGTTTGCTTACTAGTGTATAAATGTGCGGAAAGGAATTTATCATTTTTATTATGAATAAGCAAGAAAAAAGAGGGAACCAAACCTTCTTTGGAAAGATGGACAAGTGCTGAGGACACCAGGCAGGGACTGCAAACAGTTCATCTGCCAACAGCTTTTTTTTTTGATCCCGGCCAAATCATATAAACACTTATTTTCCCACCTGTGCACCATGGGTATAAATAGTTCTTTTTTCATACCCTTTTACTATCTATATATTTGGAAACTACTCAGTGAAGGAAATGTACAGCATTTCTAGCGGACATGCAGATATCTTCTGATACTGAAAGGATCCCCATTAATATTATCATGGTAGAAATGATCATCTACCTTCTGCTTTTCCATATCAGCTCTCTCTAAACATCTCCTTCCTTGCATTGCCATTCCAGTGTCTGTGGATCTCCTTTGGGCTGTTCAACCTTCCCTGTGTGTTGTACGGGAATCCCAGCTGACCAGGTTACAGGTTCTGGATCCCATGTTCCCCAAAATTAGATCCCACAGGGTTCCTTTGCACTGAGGTCCAAGCATCTCATTTCTACTGAAATCAAGAAGAAATGGCTGAAATTCTTATGAACGCTTACAAGTCAGGTCAGTGCAGAAGGTCATACCCACAACCCCCTGCCAGAAGTTACTGTCCTCAGAGCAAAGACAACAGCATGGGCAGCACAGATGCGCTGCAGCTCAGAGACGGGAATGTTCACTTGAACAGCTGTCAGTTTCGGTTTATAAGGCTAAACCTGACTGTGAATTGTTAGAAATGAGGTCTCTGATTCAAAACCCCCTTCTGTATTTTAGTGCAGCAACTGAAGGGTTTACTGTACCTAAGCAAGGGCAAAAACATATTCAACACATTCTATTGCAAATTTCACAGTGTTTTAACTTCTTCCTATTCACAAACTGACCAAAAACTTTAAAAATCACTTTTTTCACAAAATAAAATAATTTATCTTTATATGTTTACTGAATATTTGTGTGTTTGTAAAACAAAAATATTTAGTTGCAGTTCAATAACTTTATTCTTTTTAATACCAAAATATGTTTTGAGGAAGAAAAATCATTTAAAACCATAGCTCTCCATTCTAAAAATGTCAGCTGGGGTGATATAGCATAATCAAAGCTGGTCAGTTAAAGGCCTGGAGATTATATTCAAATGGAATTTATTCAAAATAGATACTTTCTGAATTATACACATTTACAGGAAGACAATATTTCTAAACCAAGTGTAATATGCTTGTTTTAAGTGCATCTTCCAGTCAAATTCCTTCTCTTCCTCTCTCCTAAAATAGCAATGGGATTTTGAGAAACGTGAAGGTAAATTGATTTGTCTTCAGAGATTGTGTCTTGTTTTACTCTGTAGTCTTATCTGAAGAATGCTTAAACTAGTTTTGTTGAACAGGAGTCTTGTTTGACGGGGAAGTGGCCTCTGTGGTGTTAAGTAAAAAGAAAAAAAAAACTAAAGTATACCTATGGAGAAAATTTGGATTATGCAACAATAACATGATGAAAATGTGATGATGTCGCAAAACAGGTATTTTCATAGCGAGTTATGTTTTTTTATATAAATTTACCACATATAGACTCCTACTAGCATTTTTCTGAAAGTCTGCATTAAACTTGTGTTTCTTTAGACATTCTCCTGCCATTTTGATAGCCTTGACAATTTTCTGTAATATCTGGCACGAGCTTCTTAAAGGTATGATTTTAAAAGGCTCTGTCTTCTTCAAACAAATGCCTGCTTGTTGTATTGGATTGTACCTTTTACTAGTTCTTCTCACATAGATAGTTAGCTTATTAGCTTTTTTGCAGGTATTATCAGTTAAGAAATTCTCAAGAGCTACCTTGCCCTTTGCCACCAATGAGACTATTTCTGCTGATTTCAACATAACCTAAGTAGCTGCTGAAGGCAGAGTCACAGATGCGTAGACTATTACAATTTCTTTTCCACCATCTGTCATTTATAGTTTCCAGGTTTTAGTGTTTCCCTGAAGAAAACTGTCTTCTACTTACTCCTGCACTTTGCAACAATTTTTAGTGATGCAGATCATCCTTGATTTCCTCTAAGCTTTCACAAAATCTGCGTCCATTCCCACAAATAACTGCACTTTTCAACCATCACTGTCATGCCTTAGTAAAGATCTTGGAGCACTTTATGAGGCACCGAGCAAGAATCATCTTCCTTCCCAGTCAATCCTTAACACCATATTTACATACAAAAAGCAGTTACGTGTTCGGTAGAAGAAGGCATCCTACCAGAGTATGATTTAGAACACTGAAAGAGGATTCTGTTTGCATACACTGCTTTTTACAGTAGAATAAATTATTACCTATAGCACAGAAAACACTTCCTCTGATTCAATTTCTTTTTAAAGGTAAACATTCAAATTTAAATTTCCTATCTGACATTCACTGACATTGCTACACAATTTGCTATGTCATTAAAATGGATTAATTTTCAGGGACTGGGTTCTGCACTTTTTAAAATCAAAACTGCTCTGAGAAATTATTTGCTATGCTTTAATACGCTTTCGGGGAATGTCGGGCAGGAGATGCCTTAAAAAGCAGGAACCTTTATTTTCAAAATAAACAGGTAAGAAGAAATATTTCTTAATCTGGCACTGCACAAATATGTGCAATATTTGAGCTGTCTTTTTCGTTTACGGAAAAATATAACAAATCTCTAGGTAGGAAAGTTATTCTATGTAGTGCATATTCTGGTACCAAACTATTTTTAGGAATAATACTTCATATTTTTATAAGTCCCTTGAACGAGGAGTAGGGAGCTTCAGCCTTACAAACAGAATTAAACTTGATCATACAACCAGCCTTTGTGATAGGTGAACATCATTGCCATTCTTGCATTTCAGAGCAGAAATTGACACATACACAAGTGAGAAATGGAAGGTTAGAATAGAAAGGCCAGAGGCAAGACAGCAAAGGATAACATTCACCACAAGCTCTGGTTGAGACACAAATCAGTCCTTCTCCACACTGAAGTTTATTGCACAGGGTTCAATTTTGATCCAAATTGACAGAACCCATAAGTGTTTTATCTCTATTTCCTGTGTGTTTTTTCCAAAAATTATAGAGACAGAAAGCTCTTGTACTCTAGTCTGATCTGCTTTACAACACATGCCCTTGGACTTCCTCATAGCTGCTCCAGAGAATATCTTTACCAAAAAAAAGAATTTAGAAATCCTTGAGAGTATAGGACACGGAACTGAAAGAGGATTGCTCCCTCTGAGCTCCACTCCTTTCTACTGTAAACAATGCATAACAAATAATTTCCTGAAAATATCAAGCTCCATCTTGAAAAACCTGTTCTTATTTCATGTCAAATTGAAGGAAAACAGACCGATTTTTCTACTAATTCTTGTTTTGCTAGACTGAGCAAACCAAGTCCTGCTAGTCTTCTCCTATGTGTCTTCTGTGCTCTGATCATTCTGATAGTGTCTCTCTAATAATTCTGCTCTGAATTTTCATTTCTTGGGTATGTCATAAGAAGTTTCCAATTTTTTACTTTACAAGACAGACAAGAAACATTTTACTATCAGATTTAAAGTAATTTTTAACAATTAGGCCTTGCAAATTGTCAATAACTGTAATGCAGATGGTACATTTCTGTAACCAGAAAATTATTCAAAAATAACAAGAAAAGAACCGAAAAATTTTGAAACGGAAGAGGGGAGATCCCAAGGAAAATTTAAGAGTTAGAAGACTTTATGGCAATCAAATATTTTTGCCTCACATCATTCTTCTGAAAATTGAACTTCAGCGTTATCTGAAAACTCTTAATCAAAACTGATGTGGAGAATAAATTGTTGGTTGCCACCATCAGCAAAATAAAAGCTGACTACAAAATAATTGCATAGGGATTTTAAGATTCTGATTGGGTAATAAAACAGAGAATTAAATTCAGTGTTGATAATACAAAATTAATTACATAGGCAAAATCCAAATTCCTCATACATAGTGAGGGGATCTGAACGACCTATTACTGCTAATGAAATAGATCATGGAGTTTAAGTAGATAATTCTATGAAAATGTCATCTCAATGCTCAGTAGATATATAAAAAAAACAATATTAAGAATTAAAGAACGGAACAAAAAATGTCATTATGCCACTACATAAATCCCTATGCCCTTCCTTTGAATATTGTCATCTGATCTCAAAATAAAAGTAGCAGAACCAGAAAAATTACAGAGAAGAGCAGCATAGATGTTCAACAGCATAGAATTGCTTCTTTTATCATTTTAGCTCAGCAGCACTGAAGACATTTTCTTTCTTCTGTTTCCAGTTCCAGCTGGGATGTACATAACATGAAGGAATGACCTTAACTGAATGTCACCCAGATGCTCTGTGGAATAGGGCAGCAATAACCAGACTGGCTCTGAAAAAACTTGCTGACTTGCAGCAGACTAGTAGTGGAAACAGAGAGCACTACATGGGGTAATTTATCTGCATCTTGTGCCTCAACATGAACTTCCCTGCTTGCAATGAATTAATACACTCAAACTTATGGTTTATTTCCAAACACAACTTTGCATAATTACCTGTTTACTTGCAGTATCCTCCTCTTGTCAAGTTATTTACGGAAAATGAAGACTAACAATCTAGAAGACTTTTTTCTTCCCCTCATCATTAAGAAATATATGCCTCCTTTTCAACGGGGGGGAAAAATCTCCTTTGCCATTTACAAGGGTTCTTTCTCTTTATGTGTCTGTATTTTATCCTGAAAACAGTTTTTACAGCTTTAGCTCAGAGATTTTGTTTATTTGTGGTCAGAATAAACTGTGTTGGTCTTTCTGTTAAATCAGATGACAACCCAAAAAAAAAGTTGAGGCAGATCTAGAGGCATAAATATGAAAATCAGGCCCTTTGGACCAAATCTTGCCTTTTAACTACACCTTATCTCTAGTATCAAGTTAATTTTCCACTTTGATTAACATTAACTAGAGGAACAACTATATGTGGCAAGTTAATAGGTAATAAACTCATTAAGAGACAGACATTTTTGTTTACATAGAAAACATAAATGTTAGGGATGATTGTTAGCTTGAATTGATAAAAAACTTGCTCAAGCTTTACTCTGTAACAAGCTGTCTTGAAGCAGGAAACTTTTCTTTAAAATAAATAAAGAAAAATCAGACACACACACAAAAAATTCTACCCAGGTTCCAGATTCGGTGCTGCAAAAAACAGAGGCCAGAAAATCATGCAAATGCATAAGGTTTACAAAGAAAAACATAAAACCTATCATATACTGTTATTCATTGAAAATTAACAGTATTTTGATGCTGTAGCCAAAACAGGCTAAGATTCTGTTTGCCTTAGACACAATAGAGATGCAGAGGTGCTTCCCTTCTGAATAAACCAGAAAGGATGGCAGGAGAAACCAAAAAAGGGTAAAGTGGGTGATTTGTCAAAAAAAGCCAGTAGCAGAGCCACAGACAGGATCAGGATTCTTGACTCTCAGGTCAAATATTCATGAATCACAACAGCTCCTCTGCCACATACACCCATCCAAGATGCAGTCAGAGTGACTGCAGATAAATATAAACTAATCAAAACTCAGTGAATAGGTAGTTTGTGCTCTCAGATCAGTGTGTTTCCAGCAATAACAGTGAAACCTGTGAGTCACAACTCATTATTTGTACTTGTATAAATGAGATTACAAGCAGGCCTTTTGTTTTTTTCATATAGGCTGTGACCTTTTTTATGGGAAATAATTTTCTGCTCTGAAACTGAATGTTCAAATAAACTAGCTGCACATTTAAAATAAAAATAATTGCTGTTGCACTTTCTTCACTGTACATTGAGCACGGGAGGATTTATTAGTGTTGCACAAATCTCATTTTTCATAATGTTCTGATCAGAATGAGGTATTCCTTTGCTTGTAGAGTTTAATGTTCCCATAAATTCCAGAGTGATTAACTCCAGAAAGTTAGACAAAACATAAACACAGCAGAGAAAGGCCTTGCTTTTTTTCTTGGCAGTTTCAGGATCTTAGGTAATTTCATTTTCTGAAGTCAAGGAGTTCAAGCTAAGTTTCCAGCATTCCAACTAAAAGCAAGCAAGCAAGCAAGCTTGATACTGACTTTCCTTGTTCAAAGGAAAAGTAAATGTTAAGTTTGCTGCTGCTTGATCTGCTAAGAACAGTAAACACTTATTCAAGCCTACATTTTAAGTTTTGCTTTCTGAATGTTTTTTTTACCATTTACCCTATGGTTTTCCTCTCATGCTGTAGGTCAAACTCAGCCAAAGATTCCCCGAGATTTTTCACAAGATCTCTCACAGAGCATGGTGAAGTATTAGAAACCTAGTTTTTTGCTAAGCATGGGACAATATTCTGGGAGAAAGGAATAAAGTTGTGTTATTTGTGTTTTATCTTTCTGCATAAAATAAAGTCATGCTACAAGTTCAGAAAAAAACTAAAAACCTGTAGATAGTCTAAATTAATTTGCTTTTCAAGATTAAGCTCTTACATACCTACATTAAAAGAAGAGTTCTGCCACTTCCAGGACTAATGTGCTGAGGAAACTGTAGTTTTATTTTAGTGCAGCTATTCTTATCTTCAACCTTATACAGGGATTCTAACCAAAACAGTATCCACACTCAGATCCTACTTTTGATGTGAATTTTACGTCTCTAACTAATCATTACTTTCTACAAAATGTATTGTGCTTTTGAAAGAAATGTGACAGATATATTCATGTAACATTTAAATCTATTATACTGTCTACAAAATGCTGTAACAGTGTGTTTATGGGATCACTGCGGGGAAACCAAGAAGCAACAGTTATATTGCATAATTTGTGATAGATCTGTTAAAACTGCCAAACAGTAGACACAATGACATTGGGCAACCAGCAACAGTGAAGGTGGCAAAGAAAAATATATACCATGCATTGTTGTGCCATGGGAGACTTTAGAAACTTATGGCAGGGTCCTCCTGCAACCTCCTGGCATCTTCCTCCATCTGCTCCCCCCAGGTCTTCCCGTGGACACTAAATACTGTTTTTAACAATATGTCACTGACTGAACCTTAAAACTGCTTGGCACTGCTTTAACCTGCCTTTTACTCTTCATGAAGGAGGCACAAGCCCTGCCGTGGTTGAAGTACTAAGCATCTACAGCATGAAAAGGAACGTTTCAGTATCCATCTGAGCTGCTTTGTGAATCCTTTTGGTCCTGCAGGACTTGCTATCTTTAAGAGTTTTGGTCTGCTACATTTCAGAATTCTTACTAGAACTCAATTTCTCTGACATCAGGTTGTATCTGTGGGAAGATTTATGTACATAAATCTGAATTTAGTCACTCAATTTAGGAAAAAAAGGATCAAAATCAACATTATAACAAAATTATTTCCTCATTCCCTTTCAAAAAATAATAATATTTAATGTGTAATATACAAAATATGTACAATTAAAAGCAAAATCTAATGAAAACAGGGAGCTAGAAGAAATGAAATTGGGAGTTTAATATGTTATGTTAATCTGACCAGCGTTTCAAGCCTACTTTCTGCACAAAATCTATATTCTGTGCGGTCAGAATGGCTTCCTTGGCTGCCATGGAAGTATTATTACAATCCTTATACATATGTAAGCCTATGTATATGGCTTACAGAAAAAAGTTAGGTTATATATTGGTCCTGCAGTCCTTTGATATCCTAATAGCCCATAGAAATGACAGTGATATTATAAATTACATCAGTAATACTAGATAAGATGACTACCTAGTACCCATGGTTAGGTCTAGCCCCTCTTCTGCTTCACTGCTACCTTAATCAGCACTGCTTGTCATAAACAACATACGGGCTGAATTCAAAGTAAGTGTTTTGAGGGTGGGGTTTTTTTGTCATCATTGTTGTCTGTAACTAGACCAGAGCAGAAAGTGGTGCACCAAACAAAATATTACTAGCCTTATAAACTTTGCAGTAATGTTACTAAAAAGCTGAAAATGTTCATAAGAATCCAGCTACTGTGGAGCGTGGAAGATGCTCAGGGAAGATGGAGCAGCAACATGCTTTATAAAAAATAAATACAACCCTGCTTCTTAGCTGTTCAAGACCTATACTTTTGCCACCTCTAAAAATCAGACCAATAGAATGATTTATTTATCTTACATTTTTGTTTCCTCCAACTTTCTGTTCTCAGTGTTCCTAGTTCTCTAAAACCTGGATGGATCAAGATCTGAAGTCTGGATAAAGAAGAAAACAGTAACTCGCAAAACCTAAGCATGGTATAAAACTCTTCTTTTCATTTCAATATTAATGTATTAGGTGATTCTAGACATAAATAATGAAGATGTTATATTAAGAAAGCCACTACATATGAAAATATCACAGTTTATCTTGCAGAATCACTTACCCAACTGTCATGCAAATAAGGAATTTTCTTCATTTTCTCTTGCTGGTAAGTAAAATCAAAATGCTCTGCTCATATAGTACCAAACATATTCAAATCCCAAACCTTCATTTAGTCTTACTCTGCTTCTATTTCTTTCATTTGAGTACAGTCCCTCCTCATGGATATAAACAGCCCAAATATTTCTGTTAAACTCACAGTATTGCCATGTGGCAGATGCAACTGCCTAATTCCTCATTTTCTCAACTCTAGAAGAGACATTCACTCTTTTGACTCTAAGCCAAGAACAAAAATGTAAAAAGAATATCATGTAACCTAGATTTTTTAAGGCGGATTTTGGATACTTAAGACTAAAGTCAGAATTTTCTAAAGCCTTGTTCAGTTTAACTCTAGCCATCTTTACTAGTGACATATAATTCTATATGTAAGTATACTTAGAAATACCCCACCTTCGAACTATGCCCTACTTCGATCCAGAAAGCAGGCAGCACCTGGTTGACAGAAGGCTTAACCTGCAAAGTTTAATATGCATAACAGCACTGAATTTAGCCAAAAATAGAATATTCATGACCTCTGCTGTCAAAAAATGACTGTGGTGATGACCGTATGATAGTCTCATGAATAAAACTCTTCCCTACATGATAAACCTTTATTCTAATCCTGCTGCAGCCTGACAGTACTTGTATTTCCTACCATTCAGAAAAAAACTTCAACCTTCAAGGCTACGTTATATGTTAGGAATATCCCTGTTGCCTCAGCTACTTAACTTTGCTTTAATGTTTGATACCATAGCACTATGTGGACTGTACTAGCTCAAGTGTCTCAGCTCAGTTTTGCTTTGAATAGCACAGACATGTCCTGAGGTTTCGGTGGAATTTCTCTAATAGGTATATAAGTTCTAAAAGTCAGGCATTTACTAATAACAGGACTATAACACCTATAAATCTATTTTAGCAATAGCAAAATATAGCCTATATTCAATAATTTATACTATATCGAGCAGCATTTCATTACTCTTACTTTTTCTTTTCTGATAAACTTTAATTCTTTACTGCTCAAGGCCAAGTTGTATCCATTGAACAATCAACTTTGGACGGTTTCAGTTTTCCTAACTGAAAGCAACTGCAACCATCCTGAGCTGAGCTTTCAGAATCCTCATATTACAGTAAGACAGACTGAGCTTAGAAAGTAAATGTTTTGGGCTGCATTAACAGGAAAGTTCAAACCCTTTTATAGAAAGAATGGGTTAGTATATTGTATTCTTCCATGACGTCAATGCATCCGCTACACCTACACAGCCCCCCTAAGACTTGCACGCAATTCATAGTCATATCAACTTAACATTCTTCCCTCTGCATTATTTATACAACCACTAGAGCTGTTACACATGGGCAGCTTCAGCCATCAACCAATGAAGACTATCACCCTATAGAGCTAGGGAATATTATCCTAATTTTAGAAAAGGAAGATTGAATAGTAGAGAAATTAATCACTTGTCTAAATCAAACAGAAAATCTATAAAAGGTGGAGAACTGAAGCCATATTTCTGGGGCTATAATCATAAGAACATCCTTTATATTTATCTAGTGAGTCCACACTGAGATTTTGTACTAGGCTATGAGAAGCTGACAAACACTTCCTTGTATATTGAGTCTAAATCTTCTCTGAAGACCATAAATTCCAAATATTCACTAGGTATTTAGAAACACAGAAAATATTACAAATTTAAAAATAATAATTAAGAAGATTCTAAAAGTTAACTGACAGAGGTACATGGTACAGTAATTAAAATTGACTTTATCTCTGCCTTGTCAGGTTTCAAAATTAATTGCTTGTCCAAAAGTGTCTACAAGATAGCTATTGTGTTATGGAGATTGATTTAAGCACAGCCACTATCTGAAAGGAGAGACAGCTGGCTTAACGTACAATACTTCAATATATGTCAAAACTAAAATCAGAGAGGATTTATGGTTTTATTTTTAAAAAGTTACAAAACTTTCACTGTTGAGCATCATAGGAACAGTTTCCTGCAGTAGAGAGACTCCATAATCTGGTCACCTAGACCATGGGATGTATGGAACACACCATATTTCCCACTCTTTCTTTCAAGAAAACTTTGAACATCCTGATGTCATCTGATTCATTGAAAGATATATAATGATCATTTTTCATTCATATCAATGATGTGCTTCTGATCTATTTCAGTAATAATTAACATTATAGAGAATCTGTACAGTATTTTCATAATGATCCTAAGAACAGAGACATATACAACTGATCTGAGCAACAGCTCTAGAGGAGCTGTGAATTTTACTGACCCATTGTCTGTTATTAACTTCCCCAGAGTCCTGAAATAGAATAAAACCAAGAAAAAATTTGGACTTCAAACTATAGAGAACCTAATATGATACCCATACTCAAAAACAGAAAACAAAAAAGAAATTCAAGGATGTAAGTGCTGCTTCTGTAGTTAAGGTCTCTGTGATAGGGAAGGTGAGCAAAACAGACACAGACTAACCAAAAAACTGATATGAATTTATAAAGGGAAACCATGCTTAACAAGCTTGATGAAAATCACTGAAGAATAATGAAAGTTGACAGCAGTGACAATGACAAGTTTACTTAAACTTCAGGAAAGCTCTGGATACACAGTCTCCTAAAAGACTGTTACACACGGTTAGCAAGTGCTGTATGGCTTGTGATGTGACTTAAAAAAAAAAAAAAAAAGCTGTATTAAATCAGCATAATTCTGTTAGTCAGTGAAAGGAGTAACCAACTCTGAGGTACACAAAAAGAGGGGATACTGGGGGAATCCAGTTTGCATCTTTTTCACAAGGCTTGACGTTGCAAGAGTACATAGTAGGTTTCTTCTAAAGCACGAGTCCCCAGAAAGCTCTAAACTATGTCAGAGAACTAGCCTAGGTAAAAATGCTCCAGCAAAGTTAGGTGTGGCTCTCCCTAACTCACTTTCTCTTTTGATCTGACATTTTCTCTTTCACATCAGTTTTATACCTGCATCAACAGAGAAGAATGAGATGCATCTCCCGTCCTGGGGACTACCTGCAGCTGTGTGACAGAGTTAGGCAAACAGAGGTATATTTAAACAGCTCTTTTAACGTTCCTTTCACAGCAGCATTGATCTTTCCTTGGCCACGAATGAAAATTTGGATCACGGATGTATGGTTTTGAAGCATAAGTAGCATTAGGAAGGTTAATATTCAGTTTGAAACCAGGGTTGCTCCTGCTCAGTAGAGTCAAAACGCCTTGTCATCTGGATGGAGAACTCAAAGGAATACATAGGTGCTCAAAAACAGAAAGGGAAACAAAACAAGGAGAAATACTGCCTTCATGAGGGAAGTAGCCCTACTTCACAAGTGTCTATCCTAAACTAATTTCCCAAGGTGTGCATGGTTTAATCTTTACAATTATGTATACCATCTGTTTCTTGAATTCTTAAGTATTCCATGGCACTCTTTCTTAAGAGTTCATGTTTTAGCTTAATTCTTCTGGTCAAGTCGCTTCTCCCTGAAGTTTTGGTGAACTGAGGACCATATTCTGTCCAAAATATCACCTAATGTTACTATGTGGTATTAAAATAAAATATTTTGGAGACAAACACTTCCCATTTTGGTTGCATTGATCTCAGCATTCAGTTTATAAAGCTCTGGAGGCACTGTCTTGATGTAGAAGCTATATAAATGTAAACCACTTTAATAATTTCTGTTACAATATAAGCATTCCACAATTCTCATAATATACATTTCAGAATTATTTGGGTGTTTTTTCCAACTTTCTTCAGCAAAAGACTTTCCTAGTTTAACCTCAGGGTCAGAGTCTATTAAGCAAACATGATGCAAGTACCTGATAAATTTCACAATATCATTTGCAAGATATTTTTCATTCATATTCAAGTAAGAAAATGTTTCCATTTTCCAAGCGTTTATTCATTTCATAATATAACACATAGATTCATTCTTTGGTTTCCATTTGCTAGAAGAAACTCATATTTTAAATGCATTAATTCTACAAAGCTTCATTTGTAAAAAATGTACACTCATGTTAAGACAAATGGCCTAGAGCTTGAATCTCCATTTCAAATGGAAATACAAATGTTTTTCAAAGAACAGCAGTTTCCACCAGATTCTTTATGTTTCTTTATCTACAAAGCTCATTTAAAAATCCATTTCAAAACCATAGATATGGTGCTGAAGAAAATCATCAACCTCATTTAAGAATGCAGAGACATATCCTGAAATCTGCTTTCCTATTTTTCTGTATAACTTAATATCTGAGAGAGTAAGACAAATTGAAATTGCTCATGTATCAAAGTAAGCATTACATACAAGACTTGCATACTGCAATAGGTTGCTTCATAAGTATAGCAGTGAATTTAAATATGGCATGTATACATTAATCCCAATTTGTAAGCTTTCAGCCGGGTCCAACCTTGGTTTTAATGAACATTTCCTTAGAAGTAACCAACAAAAAGACTCTTAGATAGAGTGGATAGGGCAATGATTTCTTCTAGGGCAATGATTTCTTCTACAGACAGCAGGAAACTGAAAATGCCGGTACCCTAGCAAGCAAAAGGATAAGGGAGCAACGTGAGTGGAGCATGCCATGGGAAGGATTACCAACATGGAGAAATCACATTTTTCAATGCTCTGAAGTAAACCATCTCCTCCATGAATCTTGCAGGTCCTAACCATTACACTCCAAAGTAAACTTTGTAGCTGAACTAACAGTCAAGTACATCCCATTGCACTGGCCCAGCATCTCCTGTTAAGCTTGTACCTGATGGCCTAGAAAAAACAGCTGAGGAATAGCTACGGCTATAGTTATGGCCATCTTGGTGGAAAAGAGTTGCTCTGTTTCAGAGAAATGCTCACATATATGAGTCGCAGGGGAGAAAGTTGTTACTAGCTTAAACACTGCAGAGCAAATAACATTATTTACAGCCATTTACTAAATCATTCTGAATAATGCCAAAAACCTGCAACCCTGAAGACTAAACAGGGCATGAAATATAATATTTAACAGTAAATTCAATGAACTCTTGCCAATTTGATTAAGAAAATAACATATCCATAAGTCAAAAAAGAAATCCATTATTGTAAGGAAGTATCTCACTCTCATATACAATACTGAATTTTGATTCACTGCTTTTTTTAAGATCTCACATATATGTAATCAAATTACACAAAAATCACCAACAGATCAGAAATTGTCACTGATTGATCAGAATAATTTATCAGTGCCATGTGCATCATGTATATTTGGAAGCATGTATATTTTCACTTGATATAAAGAACAAGCAAGGACAGGTAGTACAGTTCCCTTACATGGAAATTCTCCGGGCATCTTATGCTTCGTAATTTATCATTAGGCTGATCCAGTTTATGTTTATGTTATCCCATTGTTTGAACAGACAACGATAAATTGGATATCATGAAACTGGAAGAACACTGTAGAAAATCAGAACCACAGTATTTATTATGTGATTATTAGCACTCAGTACACCTAGTCTGATAAGGTGCACAGTATCTGAAACTCTGCTCAGCATTGTATGAAATGAAGCTTACAGTTTTGCTAGGGTGTTTACACAATTATTTTTTCCCATGTTTTCCATATTTATGACCCCCTAGTCAAGGGTCCACTTGCCATTCTATGAGTCTTTTCGCTTTTCTCATGTGAAAAAAAAAATTGGCCCAAAACATGTATCACACATTAGGCTCCACTATCAGCCCACAGAAAAGAATTAAGGTCTTTTTTTCCAGAAAGGTGCAATACCTTAAAAGCAAACAATTGCAGAGAAACACTAAACGATACTGTTCTGTAGTAGCTGTGATCTTACATCTGTAGGCATTTTGCTACTTGCACACAACTAATGAAAAAGTGAGTACTGACTCTCAGTACGTTAATTTTCTAATTAAATATGGGTTGCTAACAGCCCCTACATACTTATGTTAGACACGTTTTTACCCACACACTTTGCTAATCATTTTTAAAACTTTACAAAGTGCTGTAAGAAGGTTGTAAGTGAAGAAAATTGGACCCTGGATAGAATAATTTTAGAATAATTGAAATGTTGAGCTCATTTAGAATAGCTAAATACTTTTTCCTCCTTTCCTTCTACAGTCATAGCTATTTTACTAATTAAGTATATAGATTCCATAATTAGTACAGTATTCATAATTCATTACAATTACATTTGATATTTCCTAGTGCCAGTTTTAAATATTCTTTATAGTTTTTAAAACAATATTTGATGCACGCTTGATTTTTATCAGCACACTAGCATTGCAGTAGCTGGACCAAACCAATATACTTACCATCAATAAGACATTGCTTAATAATATTGATATTAAGGATCATTATTTTCATCAATTCATTTAAACACCATATTAAAATACAAAGTAACATCAAAAACTTAAAAGGATTTTTTTTTGCAAAATATGATGGATATCATTTTGTAAAGCATATGCTGCATATTTTGGACAAGGTTACCAAAAGAAGGGATGGATTTTCTGATGAGGTAAATTGTCATAGCAACAATGAAGTCATCATCTGTGACCAGTTAAACACCTGACCCCGGCTGTCAAGGATGAGGTACTTAAATCTGGTTTTATGTCACCGTAATCAATGGATTTAATCTATAACCTTGTAACATAAAACAGTGGGAGATTCTGGGCATAAAAAGAACTTTGGGAAATTAGGCTGTCAATGTAATCATAAGTACGGCTGGCTGCAAAATATTTTTTGCACTCATAGAAAATCTCCATAATTGAAATAATACATTCTGATTTGGACACAATTTTCTGCATCTTTTGGGTCACAAAGCTGTCCTACTGCATATAGCTCTCTGTTGTTAAAGTCAAAAATCATACAAAAATAGTAACAATATATTTCACAAATGAAGATATTACAAATTGCCATCTGACAGGAAGTTAACAGTGGAAAAGAAGAAAAACAATTAGACCTTTCTGATCTCTCCTATTGGAAGCAACTTGTTTTAAAACATGCTGCATGTTAAGCTGTCCTGGTTTCGGCAGGGATAGAGTTAATTTCCTTCCTGGTAGCTGGTACAGTGCTGTGTTGTGGATTTGGGATGAGAACAAAGTTGATAACACACCCATGTTTTAGTTGTTGCTGAGCAGTGCTTACACTAGGCAAGGACTTTTCAGCTCCCCATGCTCTACCGACTGAGAAGGCTGGAGGGGCACAAGAAGCTGGGAGGGGGCACAGCCAGGACAGCTGACCCCAACTGGCCAAAGGGACATTCCATACCATGGGACGTCATGCTCAGCACATCAACTGGGGAAAGCTGGCCGGGGGGGCCGCTGCTCGGGGACTGGCTGGGCATCGGTCGGCGGGTGGTGAGCAATTGTACTGTGCATCACTTGCTTTGTGTATTATTATTATTATTATTATTATTATTATTATTATTATCATCATCATCATCATCATTTTATTTCAATTATTAAACTGTTTTTATCTCAACCCACAAGTTTTTCTCACTTGTGCTCTTCCAATTCTCTCCCCCACACACCTGGGGGGGTGGGGGGTGGGGAAGTGAGCGAGCGGCTGCGTGGTGCTCAGTTGCCAACTGAGGTTAAACCACGACATAAGCCTAAATTTTTTTTTTCTTAGGGAATGTCAGAGGTAAACAGCCAGACTCCCTGTAGCAGTCAGTACAAATCTTTTGGTGGAAATGATGAGCAATGCTATTGTACATTTAGATTCCAGAGGAACAGCAATCAGAAAGTATTGTTCCATAAATAATGAATGACATGCTTTTCAGAAGAAAATTCATGCTGCTGTTATTTCTTCTTTATCCTATCTTGGTAATGAAAGGCCCTTAGACAGTAACTGTTTCAAGTTCCCACAGGGCATTCAGCTGCATTTTAGAAGTTGGTGTCCTGAGGATCCTTTTTTCAATACATTTTAGCAGGCGTGCTTCTGGGAAGAAAGAAGTTAGAGGTTTTTCTTCAAAATATAATTCTATTGAATCATAAGTATTTTGCTCCAGATAGATTAAGTTTAACAAGCATTCATTAAATTAAATACAGGATTCCCATGATTCTTTGTGTGAGTTCACGATGAACTGCTCTCCTGGTCGAGAGCATGGAGCAATCCCTACATGTGGATTGTTCCAATGTTGAGAAACATAACACTTCCCTGTCCTGGGATAGCATGTGCTGAGATGAAAAAAAAAGGTAATAACTCTGAATTCCAGTCCTAATATGCTTATAACAAAGGTCCCTACTACAAAGGGGAAAAAAATCAACCCCCCCCAAAAAAACCCTAAAAGCTGTTAGGTACAAAAGCAGGAGAGGGTAATTAGGCTATTAAGAAATCATAAATCTTGACTGCTTATGTTTCAGTCACAGTGTACCTGCTAATTATCAAATGTTTTGTAGGCACAAATACAGAGGTGCATTGTAAATGGAAATTTAAAAATATCCTTGGGTAACTGTATGCAAAAATGTAGATCTTCAGAGAGATGTGGGAGAAAATGTAAAAGTATCACTTGAGAGTTTGATAAATGGACTATCAAGATTTAGATACTTGAAGAAAGGAAGTGGAATCTCTGCAGTATACTATGGTAGAGGTTGGACTCACTTGTTCTTAGAAAAATAATATAATTTCTTGATAAGAATTTTGATAAATGAAGCACAATGTTCATGTATTATACAGTGTGATTGTTGAACACTTCTTTTAGATAAAAGTAGCAAGTGCTTTCAAAATCAAAGTATCAGCTGAGTTTAGACATGATTATAGAACATCCTGAAATGCCATTTTGTTTTACACTGGATGAAGATAATAGCTCTGAATCTTAAATTAGGGAAAAAAAAGGGTTACCAAAGGGAGCAACTCACTGTGAAAGCACTTGTGATATACAAATTCTGAATGACTTTTTGATTTTGGTCTTCACTGAACCTCTTTTTGTTTCTTTACATATTTAAGCATTCACAAAAAGTTTCTGTTTGCGTGAATATAAAGAGAATCATGCTTTTCATACAGTCAGCAATAACTACTCATATTTATGGCATGATGGATGTTGGCATGTGTGAGTATTTATAAATGCATGTTCTCCTATATATAATGTTTCAGTTATTCAGATGGTGTATGGAAATAACCATGTGATCATGGAAACAATAGACTTCTACAACTAATCACACAGCAGCAACAACCAGCAAAGACATAACTGGGAGAATAAGAACGCAGTAATGACATACAAGGCATGTGAAAGGTCTGTCTAATCCAGTAGCCTGCTTTCAAGTGACCACGAGCAAATGACTAGAGGCAAGTATAAAGATAGATCTAAGGTACCAGGGTGCTTTTTGCCAAAACTGTCCTCTCTCTCACAATTTGTATCCCAGGGTCTTCCTGCGACTGAGGCACTTTTCATGTATTTCATAATCTTTCATGGACTTTTTATCTATGAATTTGTCTGTTCTTACCTTGAACATGAATAGGCCACTACCATCTATACTATTCTGCAGCAAGTATTGCTGATTAACTGCATACACATTACGTGTTTGAACCTGCCTCCTGATAGCTCCGACGCCCTTTAGTTCTTCTGTTGGAAGAAAGAGTGAACAATTAACACCTTCTCCATGCCACTCATGTTTTCATAGACTTCTATCAGATCTCTTAGTCATTTATTTTTTAAACTGAAGAGTCCTAGTCTGCTTAATCATTCCAAGTACAGAGGCCCCTTTATAATCTTTATCATGTGTGTCACTGTTGTTGAGAAATCAATGAATTCAAGGTCCGTACTCCTCCAAAGATTTGAGAATATATTTTGCTTTATGCATTGTGGGTAATCATAGAGTTTCTTTAAGCCTACTCACAGGTTCTGAAGATAAAGAGAAAATGATGATGAATATTTTCAGAACTGAAGCCAATCAATTGTTTGTATGCAGGCTGAATAAAAAGGCTATATTCTTTATGAAGAAATTAACTCTCTTGCCCTTAACTCTAGCAGTTATCATATACAAAACATTATGAACCTGCTGCCAGCGACTGCTGGCATGAAGAGTTGATTGGTGTACAGACAAACAGCGCTATGAGATTTTCCTTTTCCCTGGACTCCACTTCAGTACTTGGCCTCAGGGTTTCCTGGAACAAGACAAGTTTCTGTTTTAGCAACATTGAGTCATACTCTGCCTTCTTTTCCAGCCATGCACACACCTCCTGGGGACAATGTGACCCACTGAATCTAGGAAATGAAGAGTCACGGAGCCATTACAAACCAAGAAAACCTGATCTTATGTTGCCTAACTTGCTTTGGTATCTGACTTATCTCAGTACACTGTTTTCTTTGTGAGTTCATTGGCTGCTTTTCCATGAGCATGTCAGGTTTCTTATTTCTCTGCATTTGTCCTTAGCAGTTTACACCTTTTAATATTGTGATATGGGTTCATTTTAATTAGGTTTTTACAAAGGTTATAAGTATGTTCATATTCTGGTAGAGCATTTGCATAGTGCCAAATACTTGTTGAAAAAGTTAGAAATCTCTCTTTTGGAGACTGATTTTCTGTTGATTGCAGATTTGTATTGACATCAGCTGAGTTCACAAAATATCAAGCTTGGTCAAATTGCCTTCTGTAGTCACATCAGCACCTTTCTTTTCCCCAGCTGGACCATTCAGGTGTATGTCTGTTCTCTTCAGTCCTTTTGGAGATTGCCCCACTAAAATGAAGATGGACCATGAGCAAACAGAAGTTTTACTACTGGATATTTGCTTGCAGATTGAGTCAAGTTCCTAATATAGAGGTATCATCACCACCAGAGGAAAAAAATCACTAGCTGGCAGTTTTGTTTACAGTATTACCAGAGAAATTATAGGCTGAAAACATATAGAGACAAAAGATTTCTCTCCATCTCACAAGCTGTGTCTCTGAAGCATGTAGTGTATTGGCTTCTGAAATATCACTGACCTTATTAAAACTCTTTTGGGAACAAACAGAAAAATCTTATTTTTAAATTTACCCATTTCATTCATATCCATCACTAACTTCATGCTGAAAAACAAGTACAGTAACTTCTTCTCTCCAGCATTTAAATGGAATGAGGATGTGTAAAGATCCTGGCTGCCATCTCTAGTGGAACAGTGTTCCACATCACTCAGTAGAAAGATTTGAAAGATGACACTGATGACATTAAACTGGGTAGTGAGGTGGACACGTCAGAAAGGAGAGCCATCTTACAGAGAGACCTGGGCAGGCTGGAAGAGTGGGCTAGCCAGAACAGCATGAAGTTTAAGAAAGGCAAGTGCAAGGTCCTGCACCTGGGATGACACAACCAAAGAGCCCAGTACGGTCTGGGATCCGTGTGGCTGGGGAGCAGCCTCGCTGAGAGGGACCTGGGGGTCCTGGTGGACGACAAGATGAACCTGAGTCAGCAGCGTGCCACTACAGCAACAAAGGCAGATCGGATCTTGGGCTGCATCCACAGGGGCATTGCTAGCAGAGATAAGAGACGTGATCATCCCACTCTACCCAGCGCTTGTCAGGCTGCACGTGGAGTACTGCGTCCAGTTCTGGTCCCCGCAATTCAAGAAAGGTGTGGACAGACTGGAGAGGATCCAAAGGAGCGCCATGAGATGATCAATGGTATGGAGAACCTGCCCCATGAGGAAAGACTGAGGAGTTAAGTCTCTTCTCCCTGGAGAAGAGAAGGCTCAGGGAGACCTCACCACAATATTCCCATACTTAAAGGGCATCTACAAAGAGAATGGAGTCTCTTTCTTCTCAAGGAGCCATATGGAGTGGACAAGAGTTCAACAGGTACAATTTGCACCAGGAGAGGTTTCATCTCGATATAAGAAAGAATTTTTTTTACAGTGAGAACAATCAGTCACTGGTACAATCTCCCCAGGGATGTGGTAGTCCCCATCAATGGAAGTTTTCAAGATGAGATTGGACAAGGTGCTAGAAAATCTCATCTGTGCTCCCTTTCCCATGAAAGGTTGGGCCAGGTGATCTTTCAAGATCCCTTCCAACCTGGGCTGTTATGTGATTTTATATTCTATGTCTGGGCTGCTTTACACCAGGACAGCTCAAGTCAGGTTTCGCGTACACTTCTGAGAGACTTCAATGGTTTTGTTTCCTGTCCCACAGCACAAGGCTGAGACAAAATCACAAATGGAAAAAATGCAAAGTTTGTGTTGGATCAATAATGTGAATTTGTGTTTCTAATCTTTTCAAAGTTACTTTTTAGAATTTTCCTAAAACTATCATAAATTTGGGAGGTAAGGGCAAATTAATTTGGTTTTATTTAGAAACCCTTAAAATAGTTTAACAAAGTCAAAAATTTCTGGAATGTTTTTGAAATATACAAAGGCATAGAAAATTGTGGAAAAAACTTTGATGAAAGCATAGAGGTAGAGAAAATCTTGAAAATTCCCCTGAATTGCTCTGGATTCCAGAAAAACTCATCTGCCTCGGTGGGAATGCACCTTCTACAGTGGGAAAAGGATTCAAAGGTGTTCTGTTTTCTGAAAAATATGCACCATGTATAAAGTCAATGAAGTTCACAGTGCATTACATCAATACTGATTGTTAGAGTTAATTGAAGCTCCCAGTACTTTGAGTAAAAGAGACAGCACTACAGAAAAAGAAAACTAATTCTTTTCATTTGATTCTGAGTCCAAACAGATTATAATCAAAGCCCAGAGCAAGTTTTTTATGATTATTTAATGATGGGCTAATTTGCTTTAGGCCACAAAGTTTTCCAGCCACATTTCATTAATCTCAGAAAATGCCACAGGCTACAGTTGTTACTGTTTAATTAAAAAGTATGTCACAGTTGCAAAGCTACAGAAAGCTCTAAAAATTATCCTTTGCCAAGCATTTACATACCCAGGATAATCTGTAGTCAAAAGGAGGAGTGAAAGAGAAAGGAAGAGCTAAGCACCAGATGCTTTAGGCTGAGGTAACCTATTTTTTGTCACTGTCATTAGATAGCTCTAAATTTATACACTCATGCAGCTTCTACACCACAGTTTTTCATGTTTGTGGCTGATTCTTTATGATTATACTGGCCTCAAGTGAAGCTAAAGGTAAGACTTCTGTTACCTTTTATGAGAGTTTGGTTGTACCCAGACAACCATGAAGGTAAGGCACAATTTTGCCTCTAAAATTCAAGAGAAGAAGATGTCAGGATATCTCTGAAGTAACACACACACTCACAAAAAAAGGATTTAAAAGGATTTCTGCAATCCTTATGGCTCTTAAAATCTTCTGGATGAATAGAAGATGGTGCAGTTCTGCAACTAGAAAGGTACACATTGATATTCTTCATAAGAAAAAGTGAAAACACAAATATGCACTTAAAAATACAGATATTGTTTCTTTTATAAAGCTGCAATAAAATCCATTCTTTTTTTTTTAATAACATAAATATCAAAACACCAGACTGTAACAATTTTAAAGCTGAAGTGACAAACTTTTTCTTATCAGACTGTAGAGTTTCTTACACGAAACTGTTGCTAACTGAAGAAATGTGACAGTTCTTTGGTCAGAATACCGTAGCAAATCTAGTTGCTAAACATTAATTCACTCAGAAATAAAATTAAAACTTAATGAACATCTATGGTTTCTTTCACATCTATTTCTTTTGAGAGATAAAAATTCCAAGAAAATTGGAATGGGTTCTATATTTCATTTCATTTTTATAAATCTTCATTCTATTAGAAAAAAGTTACATTTAAAAGCCATTAAGATAAGAGGTATTGAAGAAGAAATTATTTTGTATAAATGCCCATATTCCCGTAAGCACACAGAGCCTGGCAGTCCATCACAAAAGCCAACATCACTGTTTCTTACTGTAATTTCATCAGAAAAGTGAAAGTACAGCAGTACTATCTACTTCATCACCGGTTGCTGGTAAGCTGTTTAGGTCAAGGCTGAGACATACCAAACATGGTTTTCATTTATCCAGTGACCACTTATGACATCCCCGCAATGTACAGGAGCCTTGAACTAACTCTGTGTTACATGAGCATCTTGTTTACTGCCAAAGCAGCAGAAAGGAGCCTTAGTATCAGGTGGGTTCTCAGGAAAATAAATGTGTTGCTCCTTACTCTGTAGCACATTTGTTCATGAAATTATAGTCCAAGACAAAGTCAAGCCTAAAAGAAGAGTGCAAAATTGGGCCCAAGAAGGTATTTTCATTCTTTCCTGCTATTCACGCAATATAGTAGAAGTAAGGAAAAAGTCTATGTGTATCTGTACATATATGTTGTTTGTTTGTTTTTTTTTTAAGAACAGAATCAGAAGTGAAGTTGGTCTGTAAGAAAACTCAAATGAAGAAGTCAGCAGACAAAAGCATATAGAAAAAGAAAATAGAAAATATAACGAGGTTACCCAGAAGGAAAAAAGTGCTAAGATCTGGCAAGAAAAAAATAAAATGGCATACACTGAGAAAAACAGTAGAACAAAAATAACCACAAAAACATTAAAAATGAAGGCAGAACACAAAGGAAAACTCTTCATAGGAATCAAAAAATATCATAAGCTAGCCACCAACACACACACTTATACACAAACAGAAGGAAAAAAAACACAGAAAATGACAGTCCAATATACAGAAAAGAAAGATCAAAAGAGATTAAAAGGAAAATGGTTTGCTGAAGATAAGGATGCAGCAACCTGACCAAAGTAAAAAATGACAAAACCCACAGAGATAAGGAAAAGTCACCACAGAAAAACATAAGAAATGAAGTGCTAGAGATCACTAGACAAACAAGTAATCAGTGAGAAAAGAGATTTTAAGAAAAAATCAAAAAGAAACTACAGTATACAAAAAGACAAAATACTGTGTCTTCAAACTTGCTGCCTAGGCATCAGGAAAAGCTTTGAGTTAGATTTCTCCATCTGCTGGCTCTATCTGTCTTTTGAACTTGAAGTGCATGATGTGCATTACCGGAACATGAGAAACAGAGAGCTTCAGTCTTGCAGGCAGCAGAGTTGCCCTGAATGAGTTAAAGAAGCACCTCATTATAATTGATCCTACAGGAACTATTAGATGCATGCAATAGCTATTTGCTTTATACCTCATTAAGAATGATACCAAAATAAAAAGACAGTGGTTAAAAAAAGACTGCAACAGAAAAAAGACTTCTTCCTGTATTAATCTTGCTAATTCTATGTAAAATCCATTAAAATGAGCATAAATGTGAAGTTTAGCCATCCAACTTTTCCACAGTTCCTGCACAGCTTACAGAAATGCAATTACTCTACATACTGGTCTACATACAGCAAAACAGCTGTTCTTGTTGTAATGTATCCAAATCAAAGAAACCTTTGAGTGCCGTAGCATTCCTGGCAGACAGAAAATAACAGCTGCAAATTACCAAAATTAACACTTTCCTTACCTAATTCATCAAAGCTAAGCTGGGGTCATTCTAAACTGTCTAGGTAGGACTAGTCAAAGAAGCTGAGATCTCGTGGGAAATAAAATGGGTGCTGATGACTGAGAGCAGAGCTCTTCTTGCAAAAATCCCTCACAACAGTCTGAACAAGGAGTCTCACACTCGCCACGTACAGAAACCATCATCCTGGGACATGGATAACCGCACCGTGCTAATTTTCACCATGTTGAAGATGACAAGTGCCATTTTCTTCAGAATAGTATATAGCTTTTTTCTTTGGAAATACTTTTAATTAAGGTCTCACGTTACCTTTCCAACTCACCTTAGTAGGTCTACAGCAGCTTTTGTGCTTTGGGGCCTTAGATTTTACAGCAATAAACCCAGTATACAGTCATGGTCCATCCACGTGCAAACTGGGATCCTCTTAGCAAAGTATATTGGTCTCTTGTCAAGGCAAAAATTCACTAGTAAAATACTAATCCTCTCATCCCACTGCCTCCACAGCAGTTCCAGCACAATACCACGGCAGAGAATTCACAAAACAGGGGCAGGGGCCAGTTTTTAATCCCTATCTCTCACACAAGCAAGTACGGCTCCTACATGCAGCAGCCTGAGCATATCTTAGAAGTACAAGTGCTCCTGAGGCCAGTGGGGACAACTTTATCCTGAATTTTGATCGCTCAAATTAATTCTAGGAGAAGGACATCATCTCTGAAAAGGATGCTGCAAGACCTTCAATTCTGCTGGCACAAAAGTAATTGCAAGAAACTTAAGGACAGATTTTGTAAATTAGGCAGAGGGATACACATACTCAACAGCAGAAATGAGGTCTCTAGTGTTTATAAAACAATAGAAGAAAGTACAAGATCTATTACTGGAGATGAGGGGAGAAGCAGGAGTGAGAAAGAGCGCAGAAAAATACCATATTTTGCAATAAAAATACCTATGTTTTCCATGGCACAGCAGAGAGATAACTAGGCACAACTGCTATATAAAAGTGTTTACACTGAAGCTTGTATGTACAGAGATATAAACAAAATTTTCATATACAGATAATGGGAAACAAGGTAAGCAGTAATTTTTACAACATTACTCCTATTATGGGAGATGATATTTTCACCTGAAGAAACTCCAAGCAACCAATTCCTCTTGAAGCTGTTTCTGATCCTCTAACATTGCAAATATAAACCGCCTCCAGGAGCAGTTAGGACCTTCTTTGCGTAATACACAACTTGTGAGGCCCAGCACCTCTTATATTCAGAGGCCAAGTACCAAAGGAAATTTGGGGTTGGTCCATCAGCTGTGACGGTGGTTCAAAATGGTATTCTGGCAGAGCAAAATGGTAAGATCAGAGTTAAAGTGTGAGAAGGAATTGGAAGAAATCTTGAATTTGAAAGGGTTCTTAGGTCTTTTGAAATAGCTGTGAACACTTTGCTTTGAGGAAATACATAAATGGCAGTGTTTAAAATTGACTTCAGGTAGTTACTTAGCTCAGTGTGTAAGACTTGGATAGCGTGAAATAATTCTGATGGTGACGTGTTAATATGGATGTTGCCTCAATCATGTGCAGAAACATTCAGAACAGATGCTCTTTTCTGCATTAGGGATTTTTAGGTACTTTTTTAAAACTCTGCAAGGAAACATGTCCTGCTCTCCAGGCTTACATCTCAGAATTCTTTTTAAGGAGGAGGATGGTTTAATACCTAAAAAATCAAGTACATTTATTTCCTCTTCTCCAGGGCTATCTTTGCATTTCATGTTTGACATTAAAGAATAATCCAAGAAAGTACATAATCACTCCTTGAAACTGAAGCTTAAAGGGGAATGCCCTAAAACCCATTCCACAAGCTCCTGCTCCCTCTGGTGCCTCTTTGCCCTTTGCTACCAAATTAGAAACTTTAACAGTTTTTTGGCTTTGGGGTTTTTTTTATTCCATCCCCAACCTCAGACTGTGATAGCATAGCCTCACAGCCTGGTGCTTTGCAGTATCCTGAGAGCAAGAGATATGGTTTTAAAAACCTAATGATAGGAAGATAATTGTACCTGATCAATCTGTTCCTTGAGTCAGGGCTTGAACACCACCATCTTTTCCTATTGTGTTTTGGAAAGGAACTGAACAATTGTTACCTACTGTCTTCCTTTACAGTGAATACTCTGCTAAAATAGCTCCAAATCATGTTGCACTGGACCTGATGGAGGGGGAAGAAATGAATTCTTCTTCCTCCCTGAAGTTCACCATTTTCTCTATGAAGAATACAGACAGATACAATAAACGCCTTTCAAGGGAGACAGAAAAAGGAACCTTTACATCATGGATTTTGATAGTTATTAAAAATATAGAAGGTACTAAACTAACCAAAGCTGTAAATGCTATCTCTGGGCAATACACAGAAAAGCACATGCATTTTGGGGAGCGGAGAAGGTTGCCTTTTCTATATCCATTGTCTATATTTTTCTATAGCTTATTCTGTTCCTCGCTTTTCCTACTACCAACTTTACTACTCTTTGTTTTTATCTGTCATTTACCAGTCCTTTATATTTTATTCTCTCTGGTCAGTAATAAAAAACCCAACAGTGTTATCAATTGCAAATGACTACATATGGAGAATGTCTTCACATCCTTACAGTAAAGTGTGCCTACAGTTATAAATTACATTATTTTATGGGGAACATTTGGCTAAGCAGATCCCACTTCATGGTCCGCCCTGGATGGAAAGGGGAGCTGCAGCATTTTCATCCTGACCTTCATTACTTCCTTTACAACAGGCTGCCTTCACAGAATCAGACTTGCCATAATTTAGTCATTCCTGTTTGTATCTTGCAAAATTATGGTAAAATTTGTCTATCACCTACAACAGTCTTAAACTAACACTATTTCCTAGTTAAGATAACAAATGTTACTGTTACCTAAACTAAGATCCAAATATCCTACAGACAATCACAAAACCTAACCTTAGGCAACTATTTCAGGTGCCTAAATTAGGAGTTTGGTCTTTCTACACAAATTACGCTCATCAGAGAGCAATGGATTTGAAGCACTGAAGTCAGATCTTGTTAGGAATAACCTGTATAATGAAAATGGATTCACAAGTTAACAGCCTAAAACAGTCAGAATATTTTTTGCCCTACCACTGGCCAGCAATTATTCTGGCTCATCTAAAAATCAGGTTGACTGGGATCTATCAGGTTTTTTTCAAATAAAAATACTATCAGTTTTTTTGTATATCAGCATGGTATTACTGTTAGTACAAACCTTATGATATTGCTGCTACAAAGCCCCACTCCTGTTTTAGAAAGTTTGAGAAATCTAGCATTTTGTGAAAAGCTCATTGGCCTATCATAAACTTTTTATTATTAGAGTAAGAATTATTTTTCTAATTACCAGGGTGTTTTGAAACACTAATTAGTCTGCACACTGCTCCTCTTCAGTTGTGCCAGTTATTTCCATGATGATTAATACATTGATTAATAAAAAATCTACTTTTAGCAGACTTCACTACTGCAAATCTGGTAGTGAAGTCTATAGAACTCTGAATTTTCCATAAATTGACCAAAATAAAACACTGGGTTAGGCATCAAATATGATTCAGTGGGAATTTTATCACTGAATTTAATGGGTGGAATGCTAGGTGCTACCGATAAGCCATACCAAATCCATAAAAGCAGAAACCTAAATATATTAGAATAAAGAAAGATTTGAGTTGAAAAAATGCATTGGGTAATCAAAAGCAAAGGTAGAGGTGCAGGGGAAAAATGTTAAAGGCCAGATTACCAGCTGATATAAAACTGCATTGCCCTAAAACACCTCTACTATGCTAAAAAACATTTCTAAGTATTTTACTCTTCAAATCATCATTGAGCTGGAAAATTAGATACACATATTATTTCTGAACAAATATCAGCAAAGCATTACCAGTTTCAGATCCAGAGCAAAAGAAAACAAACAGCAAAATAAAAATTGTGTAGGTATATCTCTATTCTAGTTAAAGAACTAATAGGGCAAGAAGATGCAACTTTAAAATACACATTTTGAATACATGAATTCTAAGGAACATCATTACTGAACAAAGACACATCAGCATTTAAATTAAAACACTAGGTCTGAGAAAAGAATAATGATAAAAATAGGATCCAATACAATTCACATTGCGTTTGAGGTTGTTTGTTGTAGCAATTCTGACTCTACAGGCAGAACATTCATATTCCCAGTAGATCTCAAAAGTTTGAAATGAATGTTACATTGCATATGCTACTCCATTACCATATCTACAGGGAAAAGTCTGAGTAATAGTCCTTTCCAACCAATTCCTTTTTACTCATGTATGAATGATGAAAGTGGCAGGGCTATGAAGGAGAGGTAAATGGCAGGAAAAATACAGAATTAGAGACATACAGGAACAATAGCAAAAAAAAAAAGGCCTTGTGAAAGACTTATGTACCAGCATCAGAGAAAGGAAGAGATGAGAAGGAAAAAAACCCAACCTTTTAGCAAACTAGAGATTTTGAAGGATTTCTAGGGGCCACTCTGAAATATGGTCTGAAAGTGTTGGAGAGTAAACTTGAATCCAGTCTGTGTTGAAGAAAGTTTCTGATAAATAGATTAAAAATTGCTATCTATGTAATCAGAGAGTAGAAGGGGGAAGGAAAAAAAAAATAGTTACTTTGGGATTTTGAGTAGTGCCATTGCATTAGAAAAACTCCACAAAGTTCAAAAAGTTCTACAGTTGCTATCAAACTCTGCAGGCAGGAGGCAGATTTATTTACATAAAAGTCAGACGAAACATTAGACCGTGCATGCTTAGAAGCAGATAGATGGAATGGAGTCACAACTCCAAATGAATATTAATCCACTACTATGGCTAATTTTAACAGCTTGAAAGTCAACAAACACATTTGTCTTAAGTCCAGAAGGAATAGATGTGCTTTTGAAGTGAAATGATGAAATTATTGCAGGAAATAAAAAGCTAAATATTGTAGTGAGTGTTAGAAAAATGAAACAATGGCTTGTCAGATATCTAAAGAGAAATGAATGCAGATAAATTATAATTAAATGTGAGCATTATAACAATTTTTTATGCTTCAAAGCTATGCATTACACCTCATTTATCTTTACTTATTCACTGTTCTTAATGGGCAAAATTGGCCTTTACTAGCTATTATTTTCTAATGTTATGAAGATGGGTTTTTTTCTCTGTGTGTCAAAGCACAGGTCACAAAAATGTTGTCCCTGACCTAAAGGTATTAGTGCCTGAATGGCTGATGAAACACAACAGGAAGCAGTAAACAGGGAGTGAGTTTCCTCTTAGGTTCCTACTGAAGCCAGTGGAAACTACTGCTGATTCCAGTAGAGCTGAAATTGCCTCTTAAACCAGTTCTATACTGACATTGTTGGACTTACTATTTTCCTCTTGCTTTTTGGTCAATAAAGGAGAGATTAATCAAACTAATTGGCTTTTTAAATTTTTTTAAGTAATTTTTAACTTTTTTGTCCCATGAACAAGCAGGTTTTCCAACAGAACTTAAATGTGCATGAGAGTAGCTTAATAAATGGAGAGAAAGGCATTCCATCCTTGAAAAAGGCAATACAGAAAAATACGTTAAAATATGAAAGAAAAAATATGGAGTGCTCTTCAGTGGAGCAATCAGGAGAGAAGTCAGCAGAGAAGGGCTGAGGTCTGAAGTCAGGTTCTGATCACCATTTGCAATTGACAGAGGACATAATAGACTGAGGAATTCAGATTGGAGCGCTGTGTTATTATGGCATGAGATGGTGTTAAATGTTGTAGTCTTAAACACCTTGAGTTCCTTTAGAACAATAATACACTCAACAATCATTATAGCATGAAAAATATCTATGGACTTCTTAGATATCATACTTTTCCACAACTAAATATGGTTCCTACCTTAACAGCCACCAAAGCACTCCAGAGAGCTTGTGTCTAAACTCTCTATGACCGGTGTGATGGAACCTTCCATGAACCATTTAAAAGGTGAAAGTTATTAAGGAACAGACTGTATTTCTGATGGATAATAAACTAAACCTAACTATGATTACCAGGAATTTTGTCAATAGATGAGACAAGCCTTCAGCTTATTCAGTTACAGAAGTTTAACACCCACATTTGTACATTTTTAAATGTTATCCTTACTCTGTTGAACAAACATGTATCTCTGTTCTGCTAAAAAGATAAGTACGTGAACACTCCACATGACTAACTGTAATGATACCTTTAGATTTGTTCAGCTTTTACATAGCTCTAAAGGTCATGTACATTCATGAGGTGAATGTTGTGTTTGAAGCCATCTGTTGGTTTTTTTTTTTAAAAAGCCCTCCAGTTAAGGTTTGTAATACTTCAATATCTAACGCTTAGTTGACAGCCTTTAAGTTAATTAAGCACACTTCACCAGTAACAAATCTATCATTATCTGGTTCACAACACGTTGCATTTTTGATAAGGCTTTCTAGCTACATATTTTTAATGAACTTTCATGTCACTTTCTGATTCAGAGGAGTTTATGCTGCACAGCCTCATCTGACCCCATAAGACTCTGCCCACCCACACAGGCAGACCATGTGCTTTAGGAGATTATTCCTATGTTAACAAGGGGAGCAAGATACAAGTAATTTTTCTTTTCAGTTCTCGGTTTTATTCGTTCCTTCTTCCTCCGCTTCCAGAACTGAGCTTCTCCAAGGACATTACTACACACACCACCTGAAGTCCTTTACCAGCTTGAAGCTCCCCACAGAGTGGCAATGTTTTCATTAGGCTTATGATTTTGGTCTCTCTCTTCCACTTCACATTCCTGTTAAACCTTCACTGTACTCGCACCCTGACTCCCAACCCCTTGAATGAACTGCCAGAACCTGAAGAAAATGCGTTCTCATTCTTTCTCTGTAACTTCATCTTTCCAGCATCCCGACATCAAAATGACAAATACTTTTTTCAAAACTAGATTTCACATAACCATTAAAGTGAGCTAACACTATTTCTCAACTTTGCTTGAACTTAAATTTACCCTGCTTCTTACAGGGAGTTACATCAACTTCGTTCATTTTTAAGAGTTGTTCAAGGTCAGCAGCAGCTCAGAAACAGATTTCACCTGAACAAAGTATATGTACCTTCTTTCTAGCGACATTTCTTTTCAGAACAATTTTGTAATATTGCAAGTGAAAAGCCTGATAAAAAACATAGACTTCGTTTAAAAAAAATGCAGGCTTTATCACAAGTCAGTCAATTGCTCGACTAAGTAATCATGGATTTTTGTTTTCTTTGTCATGCTAAAGTATAGTTATAATAGCTATTATTACATTTTATTATTCATTTTGAGGGAACAGTCCACATGCTTAGGCACCAGGTTGGTCCCATTGTGCCAGGTGCGGCACAGCATAGCTCAAAGAAAAATGGCCAAAACCAGTGTACAGGGCAGAGCTGGTTATTGCAGGCAAGGATGGGGCATGTCTGCCAACATACTCCCCAGGGCTTCACATGCCAAGGTTAACCTTCAAGGAAATAAATTGGACACTTCCACAACCAAAGGAAATAAAGACAGTGCTTCAAATAGGTATGACTGAACTACTTGCCTGGAATTTTGTATCACAAAGTGTGAAGAATCACGCAAGCAAACCAGGCACTGAAACTGAAAAGTTTCAGCAGTTTGGAGTCTGAGACCTGTATTTCAGGAATTTTATCAACAATATTGCTACAGAATGGGCAGCATCCATGGATGCTCTGCTGCAGTGCTGGCCTGGGAAGACTGTCTCTGGTTTCTGCTTCCCTGGTGCTAATAGAATCATAGAATCACAGAATCATAGAATCATAGAATCATAGAATGGTTTGGGTTGGAAGGGACCTCTAAAGGTCATCTAGTCCAACCCCCCTGCCATGGGCAGGGACATCTTCCACTAGATCAGGTTGCTCAGAGCCCCGTCCAACCTGACCTGGAATGATTCCAGGGATGGGGCAAATAGCTTCAGTCACATTATCTGGGATGCACACTGTACGTTTCTCTGCTTAGGACTGCATCTCTTTTGCAGTTTCTGAAAGGGAAACAGGCACATTAGCAATGCAAAAGATGCCTCTCCTGCCTTCTTCCCCCCCCACTTCATTTAAGGGAGGGAAAACAAACAAACAAAACCCCAAACCTGTTCATAGCTTCTGCTGCCACTTCTGAAGCACTTTCGGTTCCCAAGGCACCTGAAGAAAAACTTGCATTGCATTCCCAGTGTTCCCAGGCACCAAGCCACCACTGTAGCTGATTACTGGTATCATATTCACTTAAGGCTGTAGTAACTCAGGAGGAAAACAAGCCTCATATATTTCTTAAAACCTGCAGAGAACTCTCCTTTATTGTAGAGAGAATGAAAATACACATTTTATGGTTGAGTTTATTAAAACGATTTTGTGAACACTGGAACACTCTGGTTTAGACATGGAACTTCTTTTCCCACAAAGGTGTTTTGCTATTTTTAAGAGTTCCTGTATTTAAATACATCATGCACATTTTACAAAAATCTAAAAAAACATCTATTTTTATGGAATTCTCTCTGAGGCTTTTGAGAGAAATGGAGCTATTTGTTCTAGTAATCTTGCATGTGTTTTTAGAAGAACCAGTGTATCATTACTTCATATTGTATTTTCAAACATGCTTTTTTACTCTGCACAAGAATAAAACATATCTTTTGTTTTTCACTTGTTGACAGTCTCTCATGCCATCACAACTCAAAAAGGTAGGTTCTTTTTTTTTTTCCTCATCCAGGTATCAGCAGCTTTGTTCTTAGAAATTACTAAATTAAGTGGTAACACTTCAAGTAGTTACCTACTCATATGCACACATGTATAGCTACTACTTTCATACACTTAATAACAAAGAAACTTTTGCAGTATGAGTAGCCCCAAGTCATACTCTTTCCTGCTCCATTTAGCTGGGGAAATTTGAGATGGAATTCAATTAATTAGATTCAGCTTTGTGCTGTCCCCATGTTAGATTGAAGCTAAAGGTTATTTCAGATCTTGCCTTTACAATCAAAGCCGTGTTGACATCTGTCTTGGCTCCTGACCAATTCTCTCCAGCCCCATCTCATTTTCAACAGCCTCAACAGGCAAAGCTCTCTGCCTGTCAAAATGTATAGGCTATATGGTGTTCCCCAGCTCCTGAGCAACCACTGGCTATTTCTGGTGCCTGTGGCTCAAATGATCATACCTCTTACAGTACAGTTCTGGATGTTGAAGTACCTTCCAATTCCTATTTTAGATACAAAGCAATGCTTTACTCTTATGCCCTTTAAGCCATAATTTGAGGTTCTAAGTGGAACTAAATTATGTTTTGGCTTTCCTGCATGTAAACTTCAGCCTGAGTAGAATTTCTGGTTTTCACTGTTGTATCCAGTAACTGTAACCAGTAAAACAAACAAAACCGGATCCTACCGCTTCTCACTAAACTTCTGTGTTTTACCAGCTGAAAAAGTGATGTGCTCAATATTTAGCACAACTTTCATAAAACTGTATAATTTCATTGTAATCAGCTATAAACAAGAGTTAACTGTATTGCAACAATTAAAACCACAAAATTAACTTTAGCTAATTCAGTATTTTCAATGTATAAGCACAGAAATACCTCACAAAAAATGCTTCGGTAATCCCTGAAGATATATTACAATCTGATTAAATACAAAAATGTGTAGGAGGCAAAAATCTGGTAAATGAAGGAAACACAGCTGCCAGAAACACTATACCATCCCACATTTCTTAAAAAGCTGACTTTGACGAGAATGGGTACCATTAGTGTATTTTGTTACAGTACTTGTTAAGGGTTATTTTTATTAAGTTTAGATGCTTGTTTTCCATATTTTCCTCCACTTTCACACTATCATGAAAATACTGTAGTATTACATTAAGGGAAATCCAATAGTCTAGAAAAAAAAAATAGTGCTATTCACCTCGAACATTCATTTACTGATAGTAAGAAAAGAGTTTAGTAATATCAGGTGAATAAGAACTGTAATTTACTCTTGAGATGAACATCATGCACTGGAATCTGTTGTCAGAAATTTAGTTTTATATAGCAGCCATATTTATTGAGTTTATGAGGTAAAAAATAGTCTTTTAAAATAAAGCTACCAGATGATATGTGAATTCAGGACAATGATTAGGTTTTCATTTTATTGCTTAATAAAGCAGACACATATTCCATATGTATCCATAAATTGGATACGTATTCCATTTCTATCCAATTGGAAAGTGTCCAAAACTATATGAATCTTGAGGAAAACAAGCATTTAATTGAACTTTCATTCACAGACACCACAATTTCTTCTCTTTTTTCTACCTTTCTGGTTGTGTTATGTACCTGATGCAAAACAGATGCGAATATTTTTCCTGCAAAGTCTAGAACGTGAGCATTATTGCAAGCCATGACCAGCTACTACTGTGGAATTTAATTTCACACACTCTTGTCTTTTTCACTGTCAAAAAATATATTAGCCCTTCAAGTCTCTCATTCTTTAAAAGGTTTGTTTCAGATAAAGCAGTACTAATCATTAAGAACAATATTCTATACCACATCTACTAGTTTAGGCCGTTTTGGTCTCATTTTTACTGTCCTGCTTGTGCCTTGAGGCAGCAAATACGATAATCGATTTTGAAACATAAGGTACTTTAAGATTGAAAAAAGAGACATTGTTTTTTAGCAATTTTACAAAATCAGTTCTGGTTGGTAGCATCTACCAAACTTACAGCTTCCTTACCCTTCCAACCCACCTTCGCATTCTCAGTGAACTTAAATAAATGGATGGTCCAGTTACATCGGAGTCTCTGTGTTTCTTCCATCTAACTCCTACTGTGAGAATTCAATAAAATTGAGACTTAAGGCTACAAGAGCAGAGTCCTTAACTAGCTGAACTGAGACTTGCAAAAATTGTAAAGTAGCTACCATTTCCTAGGCCAGATTCCTTTTTTTCCATGGGGAATTCGGGGAAAACCATCACAGACAGTTTCCATGGGAATTTCCGTGGGGATTTGGGGAAACTAGGCTGAGTAGTGATCAGCAGCCTGGACCCTCAAAAGTTATCCAAAATATGTTATGGCATCTGGATAATCTTGTCCTTGGAAATGGATGAGTGAATCAGACACTAGTTAAACAGAAGTTTTGCTATGAAGCATATTGGTATGAGGAGTTCGTCACAGATAAAAGAGCCTTGAAGGGAGAATCAAATCCCAAGACAAATGCTAAACAAAGCTGAACAGTATGGTAATGAGAATTTTGTGGTGTCAGTAGAAAGAAAGAGGATGGACAAAATGTGGCAACTGGGGGACTTGTGTGGGCTGTCCAGCAAATTCAGAGCATTGTGAAACTCTGCCAGAAAAGGCAGAAATTCACCCATGGTATGTTGCTTTCTGTGGGTGTTTCCCTAACTCCTACACTGAAATTCATGGTGTGGCTCCATATAAGAATTGAGTTCATAATTTTCTGTCTACAGATGTTCCATATTGTTCACTTAAAATAGCCTCTTTTCACAGATTTTTAGGGCATAAAACCTGTTCAGAGTGTCCACAGTAGAAGTGCCACATAATTCAACCAGAGCAAATAACTTAAAAATCAAATAAAATAGTCTCAACATTTTTTGTACAAAACATCCATTTCTGCAAAATATTACATTAAATCTAAAGCAAGGCGATTGACATATTTGTGACATGTCTTCTGTAGTACATAATGGAGCAGAGTTTCAAGAAACAATGGAGAGAAGAAAATGTCCTGCAAAGGACATCAGATTCATTTATTTTTCTTAATTTTGCCTGAGTGTCATTTGGTGTATCTTCTCTGAAATCAAACCAAATTTGAACAACAGAATACAGAAATTGAATCACAAACATTCTCCCATTAAACTTCTTGAAGCTGTACATCAAAGACTTAATTAAATATCAGTTTTTTCATTAAATATATTTATTTTTTCATTGCTTGATGGGGTGGAAGATGGACATACTCTTATTCTAATATCTGGCACATTTGCTAACATTCACAGGAGATATAAAGCCTGACAGAGGAATGATAGCATGAATTTACAGTGATACATCAAAGCATTCTGAATTAGTTCACATCCAGGGTAACAACAGCCACTTTTCAACTAGATAAAGGCTAACAATAAGGAGGTAAGACACATGAAGTAATAGATTCTTATTGTAGACTGAAAAATAAACCCAGTGGATCTCTAGTGGAATATTTATGTGTGGACAACTTTGTTATTATAATCAAACACTGGGAAATCTGGAGGATTCACATGTGATGGAAGAGTAAAAGGTAGGTAAATGCTGAAAATTTACAAGAAGTCCTGTTACCAAGTGTTCAAGTTAAGTGGCATGAGAGTGAGCAAATCATGCCTGCGTGATTTAATAACATAAGTATACAGATGACAGATTAGGACTATGGTGTTATAAATCAGAGCAATTTTAGGGAATTTTGGATTAACTGGAATTTTATCATTAACAGAAGGCAGTAAGTATTACCAGATTCAGGACAGTAATGGCTCTGAAGCTGAGGACAAGCTTCAGATGACAATCAACGCATACAGAGAGGTGGCAATCCACCTCTCAAAGCCCAGTCCTAGAATCCAGAGAAAAATTGTCACTTATCACCTGTGCCTGATGTGGACTAGACAAACACAAAAAACCTACATATAATAGAGCACTATCCAGCTGAAAATGTCAGGAAGAGAACAGAAGAAATACAGTTGACAAAGAAATTAGAGGCTGAATCAAAGAATATCCAAGAAAATTAAGTGGCCTAACAGATTGCAATGAATAATAGTAAAAGACAGATACCTATTATGCAATATACTTCAGTAATTCTTGTGTTTGTAGATCATCAAACGCTTACACAAAGAGCAGCAACAAACAAGGCCATGAACATATCGCCTTCTGCATAGAGTGAGGAGAAAGAGAAAAAAAAAACAAACCAGAAAAACAAAAACAAAAACAAACAAGCAAACAAAACAACAATAAAACAGAACTAAGTTTTTGGGAGACAAAAGTTTGAAGTAGATGCCAGTCTTCAAAACTAGAATATTATCTGCTTCTGTCACATCTCTGTAAATCACTCTTAATTAGTACAATTACTTTAATTTTACAAGCAGTCCATACTTGTAAAGCTATGTGATTATGTACATGATGACATTTTTCCTCTGACAACTGTAATTTCATCAAAGTGTTTGAAAGATATTCTTTTTTTCAGGACAAGAATGAAAATAAACTCAAAACTCAGAATGGAATTATCCTCTGGTTAGCTAGAAATGTAGTACAGAAAAAAAGAAAACTATCCAGTTTAGTATCATGGTGCTTTTCCATTTTCTTTCTTCTTTCTATTAGAAAACTGAGAAAGGAATGATTCAGAGTAAACAGGTATCTATTTTTCTCCTTTTCCTATCGGAGCACTATAAGCAGTCATCCCTCTGACTTTGTATCCAACTTCATCCATCAGCAGATTGCAAAAGGGTACAAGAATCTCAGGCACCATCAAAATCAGGATTCACATATGGTTCACATTAAAAAAAAAAAAAGCACTAGTTGACACCAGAGAAGGGCTCACTTCCAAAAATTTATTCATATTTAAATTAAAATGTAAGCAGTTTCAAAATAAAGGTTGCATAACATACAAGGTTCTCCTTACTGATTCTAGTTTACAGGACTTTTTTCTTCCCCCAGTTTGTGTAGAGATCATTAATGTGACATGTCAAGATTATGTCTTTCTGTTGAAAACTAATCAAAATAATTCAGTCATTTCTGAAAGAAAGGCTAGGGAATAATGCGCTGCTTTGCTTATTACTTTATATCAGCTGACCTTTAATATTTCCATAGAAGATGCCCTCAATATCTTAGTTTATACCACAAAGAGTTTTCCCTTGATTTTCAATGCTCTTCTTTAGTAAAAGCAATTGCCTTATGTTTGTGAAAATCACAGGAGTTTAAGAAGATAAAATTAAAATGAAAGCAATTTAATCGCATAAACAACCAGGATCTTGATGAAAAACTGGAAACACAGCTACTAAAGAAAACTAAGAAGACTGAAATAAGCAAATGGCCATTTTAAATGGTTGTGAAACTAACCTCTTTTCCACAGTGGTGTTTAGCGTGCCTCTGAGGCTGCCTTGAACTGCAGCAGATAGGCATTACCATATGAGTGCTTCACTTCAGGGGTTGCCTTCCAGATCAGGCCACCTGAAGCTTCACTCCACAAAAGCTGAGAGGTTAGTTTGATATCACCTCGCCTTCTAAGGGCTAGTTTTTCTGCCAAGTTAACTGAGGGGGCTGGAAACTAACACACACCTGGGAAGTTTTTGGAGATTTACCTTGGTCTTCTGTCAAGACTGATCTCGCTCTCCCCCTCCCTTTCAGTGTTCTTTTTATTTTTTCCCAAAGGGAATGGAGACATAAGCTTATACCAGAGACGACCAAGGAGACACAAAGCCTTTTTTCACCCTGTTCCTCCTAACTGAGGTCAGAGCTACAAAACAGAAATGCAGGAAATGGGACAGGGACTTGAAAAATGTTGTCCCATTTCTTGGTTTGTGGATGTGAAAGTTGTTGGCAGATAGAGTCGGTGCTACTGCTGACACTAAAAATCTGCCAAAATCTGTATTTCAGGTAAGATTGAAGTGCCTAGGGGATTCAGTTTTATTTTAGATTCCGTAGTGTTGCTTGAACTCCACCTTTTGCTCTTTCAGTGGCATGGTTTCCTTGTAGGCTCTCCCTCTGATCCTTCCTGTGCAAGGTACCTAGATATTCCAGAGCAACTAAAATGTTTAGACACCTGGGTCTCTCCACTAAATTCTTTCTTGAAAAATAAAGAACCAAAAAACGTAGTTCACACAGCTGCAGAGACAGAATTACCCTAAAATCCCTTCCACAAGTGATGAAGAGTCAAATAAGGTTTTCCTCTCAAATGAAGCTGCAGGCTTCTGTTTGTAGGCAAAGGCACTGGGAATAAGAAGAGAAGAGCTGTTCTCTGCATGCCTGAGAAAGCTGGTTGATTTGAATATGAAGATAACAAACATTTATCTTGGTAAGTGGCATAGGACGGAATTAAGCACTGTTGGATAACAACCTTTGAGAATAAAGAGATAGCATGTAGAGATGTTACTTTATTTTTCTCCTTTTAATTATGTGCTGTAGGTCATTACATCTTCTTATCATACTCCCACAGATTCAATTCTTAATGTAACTTGAATGTAATTGCCTGTTTTACCAAACCAGATTCAAAGTTAGTCTTTCTTTAGCAAATTTTTATTGCAGGAGCAGAGGAATCAGACAATATGGTTTGGGGGTATAATTTGCATGCATTATATCAGAAGCTACATTCAGTTTCCTGGGAAATATAACAGAAATCGGACCTAGCTATTGCTACTGCTCTGTGTCACTCCTGAAGGCAAACTGTCATATTTCTTCACTGTTTTCTGCCATAAGCATACATAGGGCAAAAGTCATAATGTAGTTTACATAAACTCCTCTCAACGCAATTCTTGTTAAGCACTTTACCTATTGACATTTTTCTGAAAGCAGCTAGGCAACATCCTAGGTCCAGACTGGAATGAATTTTCTGCATCAGATGAATGTTGACATCAGCTTTTGACAAGAAAAAGCTCTGAAATGTCATCTTTGAGAACAACAGATCATTAATTGATAAGGCATATGTCTTCCTAGAAGGGAAAATTTTAGTCCACATAGTTCGGAATCTACTGCGTATGGCTTCTTTCAAGTTATCCTAAAAATATAAAAAGGATACTAATTCCAGAATTCACTGTACCCTTTGAAATTCCCCTTCCCACTTCTAGCCTAGCTACAATGCATAGTTAGGCTAACAGCGAAAGCAGAAGTTTGTCTCAGCTACTAGCTCATTAAAAAAAGAACTGCAACAGAGGCTTAAGATAAAAGAGGAAGAATATAAGTATTACATGGGTATATATGACCCAATATATATTCAGAGAGTGTACAAGGTTCATAGTTGTTGGTCCAGAGAAGATGACACTTAACGATGTGACTGGAAATTCTTCTCCAAATGGGAGCAAACAACCTCTCCACTACTGTGATCTGACATCTTGCTGTTATGGTTGCATAGCCCTAGAATACATTATATTCTGCTCAGGCTATGCAAGCTCATTTAGAAATTAAATCTTCTAAATCATCTTAGAAGAATTTTTAGAAGAAAATGTAGAATTTTCAAATTTCAACTGACTTTTTGGGAATGAAGGTGAAGGATTATGATGCATAAGCAGAGTTCCTATCAGCCTTACTGCATGAAGGTAAGGACTCAAATGGGGATAAACACAAGTAAAAGCATATCTGTAGACACAGAGAAAAGGATTACAGTTTTCCTGATTAGAAAAGTGACTGCTATAGGTGAACCTTTTGGTGAAGAAAGGGATGAGCACACTGACTCAGTAATACAGTCCAAAGAGTGGTTCAGGATACACAACTGGGGGAAGAAGAGAAAGGAAGGAGTAATATTCAGAACGGTATGCCTGTCCTAATATCCGCTAAGGGTAGAAAAGCAGATCCATTTTGAGAAAAAATACACTGTCAAAAATCCTTCAAGTAATATTCCATACAAAAAAAAATGGACGTTTTTAAGCCTGGAATACAATTCTGAAGAGGGATGATACCACTGAAGATAGGCAATGATTATAAAGAGACGTAGTAAGAAATCGGGCTGTACAACGAACACATTAACAGCTCCAAAATCTAAAAGGGATCTTAAAAAGATAAAGAAAGGTTCAGACTAAGCCTAAGACTACAGCACAGTCACATTAGGTTTAATCGGAATGACCACAGTGCAACTAGCAGGAAGCATAGAAAATCAAGGGAAAATACTAGGAAACAACAGAAACAAGTAAGAAAGGTAAAGGAAAACACAGGTGCACTGAATGGAGAAAGGAGATGATGGAATAAGGACACCGGAAAAAGCTCAGCATATTCAGGATGTTTCTAGCTGATGTCACCACAAGAATAGTTATCATTAAAATCCTTAAAAAAAGAAAAAATAAGAATAAGGAAAAAAATAGATCAAGGGATATCTGGATATCCTTGTATTCAGGTCAGAGGACCTGGTGATATTTATTTTGATAAAATTTCTGAATTATTAATGATTATATATGAGAAGTAATGGGGAATGAATGAGACCCTAGAGGATTGAAAAAGAGCATAGATACTATTTGTCTTCAAAATATGGCTAAAATGAGGACAAGCTGTCCTAACTTTAATATCCAGAGAGATATCTGAACAAATTACTAGACGATCAATATGTAAACAATTTGGGGATTAGAACATGGATTTGTCCATAGCACACGATATCAAACCAATTTCATTTCTTTCTTTGAAAAGGTCATTGAATCTATCATAAAAGGAATGCATCAACTGTAATGTAATTTGAATTTTGCTGGACTCCCACATGAGATTTAAGCAAAGAGAGTATGTTTTAAATAAAACTGCTCTGAGCGCACAGCTAATGTAGTTGAAAAATCTTATTCAAAAAAATTGTAAATGTTGTAAATGTTAGCAGTTAAACTTTGGTGAATTCTTCACAATTTAGGCAAATGCAAAGTGTTTGGGAGGTTATAAAAAAGTGCCAATATAGTTCTCCTTTTAATATATTTATGAACATATTTTTGTATTATTTAATGTCCTTTTTACTCAAAATTTGTTTTGCACCTTGACTGTTTTTTATTTTGTCCCTACACACTTATGTAATCCTTTCATAGTTTGCCTTAGAAAAAGTATTATTCTGCATTACCTCTTTCTGGCCTTCACATCTTGATGCAGCTAGCATGGCTATTCACTATGCATCTTAATTTGCAATTGTATGGGGAAATTTTGCAGTTGTGCATACTCTCAGTAACTTTCATCTCATCTGAAATATGGTATTTTCACTATTTTCTTGTGAGATTTTTCCTACTAATTCCTTGGTTGTATTGAACTCTGTTTTTCCAAAACCTATAATCTGTATTCTGCTGTAATCGCAAACACCTTTCCTGAGAATAAATGAGTGCTTACATTTCGCGATCACTTTCACACAAATTACCTTCAGCCTTTCACATTCTCAATCAACTGCATCCTGCTATGTAGCTGCTCCTTAATTACATTCCCCCACCATCTGAAATACAAAGACGTCCCCATCTAGATGTATTGCCTAAGACTTTTGGGGACTGTTTTGTTTTCCAGTATATAGCTGCTAATCTGATAACTTCCAGGACACATCCATTATTACTAACCTTGTTCTTGGACATTTCCAGTAGTTGCTGAAGTAGCTTATAAATCTTCTTTTCTTCCTAGGCAGCAACCCTAAGAACAAATCCCTATATCATATTTTCCCTCTTCTTTTCTATCATCTCCTTCACTGAAAGGGATTCAAAAAACTTCTGTCTCATCTCTTTCAAACTAAATACAAATTATGTCTACATTAGCAAGTAATGCAGTGCAACAGGAGTAGGTGTAAAGAGCAAAACAGCTGGTTTTTGGATTTAGCATTTATACTATACAAACTCGGAAATTTTACTTTGGACTAGCTCTAATCTGATCTCATAATCTGAAATCTCATTAGCAGGTAGGATGCATTAGATGTTGTTGAAGTCTATCTTCTGGAGTGATTTCATCTACATAAATCATTTTCCTTGTGAACACAGCACAGCATGTTAGCCATGGATGATCAACAAAACCACTTCATAATTATACTCTTGATCCAAAATAGGTGTTAAAATAGGACTACACATACAGAGATATTGCTTCATTTTGTCTTCTCTTTTCTATTACTAAACCATGGTTCGAGGCCTGTGTTTCCACAACATGGATTGTGGCATGGCATTCATTCTGCATAAAACTCTTAGTTCTTGTTCTTTATTCTACTATTTCTGACATTTCTACAGTAATTAAGTTACTTGATGTTTATATGTTTCCTTGTAAATATGTTTCCTTGTTGATAAGCGTGTATTTAACTTTGAGGTTAAACACTGCAGTGTCTAAGGAAACCTTTCTTCTTAAAAAATCCTCAAAAGGACATGCAGCAATGACATTAATGTCCTTTCTACTTGGAAATATTTTTCTTATATACTAAAATAATAGTTTACACCAAATTTCAATTCTTCTTTTCCTTTGTAGCCCTGCATTGTACTTAGCAGTTAACAGATGGGGATTAAAAACCTGTATCATTTGGAATATCACTAATGTTCGTGTCAGCATGATGATGGACCTCAGATCTGAAGAAAGGTAAACTTATGACCATAATATTTTAAGTTTCCATTCTAATACATACTTTGAATATTAGTATCAGTAGGATCCCAGAGATGCTATGAATAAAGAACTACGTATGAATAGATATTTTTTGCCAATTATTTTACTCTGCTTTAGCAACATCAGGGTGGATTTGAGCAGGAACTTTCATTTACAGCAGCTCAAAATATCTAAAAAGACTCATGTATCACAGTAAGTCATTTTGCCCCCAACATGTGAACTATTTTGAGTAACGAGAAGTACAAACTTTGTTGCATAAATATGGAGTAAAAGCAAAGATGGAGTGAAGGTGTTGGCAATAGCAATATTTAGTCAGCAACCAGTAGTTCAACTGCCAGCTGAAGTCTCAGATGGAAAATGCCTAGTAGCCTCTCCTACATAAATCTTCTGCTTGTCCTATGACTACAAGCTCATCTTTGAGGGCACCAGCCTCACATTTGCTTTGTATTAGTTTTTACTTTCAATATAATCTTTCTCCTCTACTCTTGAGCCTTCCCCTCCTGCCACTGAAGTTATTCTCCACAAGAAAACTTATAACCAAACCAGCTGATTTCCCCCCACTATGCTTTTAGTACAAATTAACAGGCTAAAATTTCTGTATCAACTAGTTTCATCAAACTCATATCTCATATTTATTTGTTTAGCTAGTGGTGGAGTCTTTCCCCTAGACATAGATAAGAGTTGGTTGCACTCCCATAATTTTCAGGGACTGAGTAACGAATTACTTTCTTGCCTGACTGAGAGCGTGGATAACCCCCCTATGATTCCTGCTCATGGTGAAAATTACACCTGTCAGTAGTAAAGTGCTGGAATTACAGGATGCATTAAATATGGAAAAAAATGAGTGTCTGAGGAATTTATTTTTTTAGACTGATTTGGAGCATCTTCCAATACTGAAGAAGCAAAATAACTCTGATACTGGTAAAACTGAAGGAATTTTTTTTCGTGTTTCATAAAGTGAAATTTTCTTCTTGCTTTCTTTGCAGTGCCAAAAAAGTAAAATGTACTGCCTCCTGTTCATATTGTACATTGTACTGTAAAATGTTCTTATTTTTACAGTGAATGTTGGATTTTGCCCTAGAGATTCCAGCTATTTATGTATCAATTTCTATTCGCCAGGGAGTAAAACCATTGATTTCACTTTATGACAATTATTGAGGTTTTGTTTCCCTTGCTTCTAAGGGAGTTTAAAAGGACAACTAAAAAGAAATACAAGAAGTGGAGAAGGAGTAGATGGTAAATCATTTTGGCTGAAAGACAACCAAATACCTGTTACTCTGAGAGAAGAAATTTAGTTTGTTCTTGAAAAGTAAAAACAGTTCCACAAATCTGAAGGGAAGGTCTATTGACATCTTAGCAGTCCCTGGTGGTTTTAAAAATATGCTGTTAGCTAAGAATTATCTATAACTGAACACCTCAAATACTGTGTTCAGTTTTGGGCCCCTCACTCCAAGAAGGACGTTGAGGTGCTGGAGCGTGTCCAGAGAAGGGCAACGAGGCTGGTGAGGGGTCTGGAGAACAAGTCTGATGAGGAGCGGCTGAGGGAGCTGGGGTTGTTTAGCCTGGAGAAGAGGAGGCTGAGGGGAGACCTCATTGCTCTCTACAACTCCCTGAAAGGAGGTTGTAGCGAGGTGGGGGTCGGTCTCTTCTCCCAAGTAACAAGCGATAGGACAAGAGGAAATGGCCTCAAGTTGCGCCAGGGGAGGTTTAGATTGGATGTGAGGAAAAATGTCTTTCCTGAAAGAGTGGTGAAACATTGGAAGAGGCTGCCCAGGGAAGTGGTGGAGTCCCCATCCCTGGAGGTATTTAAAAGACGTGTAGATGAGATGCTTAGGGACATGGTTTAGTGGGCATGGTGGTGTTGGGTTGACGGTTGGACTCGATGATCTTAGAGGTCTTTTCCAACCTCAATGATTCTATGATTCTATAACTGAATTCCTATAAGTTCACTGAATATTGTGTGTACTGATTGCAGAAAACAGCTAGAAGACAGGGCAGACTTTCCTCATCCTCCTCTCTACAGAATTTTCTTTTAGTAGTGGTATTTATTGTAGACACCACAGCAATAAGTTGACTTGATTCGGGGAACTACAGGCCTGTCAGCCTGACCTCAATGCCGGGGAAGATTATGGAGCGGCTCATCTTGAGGGCGCTCACAAGGCATGAGTGGGACAACCAGGGGATCCGACCTAGCCAGCACGGATTCATGAAAGGCAGGTCCTGCTTGACCAACCTGATCTCCTTCTATGACCAGGTGACCCGCCTAGTGGATGAGGGAAAGGCTGTGGATGTGGTCTACCTGGACTTCAGCAAGGCCTTTGACACTGTCTCCCACAGCATTCTCCTAGAGAAGCTGGCGGCTCATGGCTTAGACAGGTGGACTCTGCGCTGGGTCAAAAACTGGCTGGATGGCCGGGCCCAGAGAGTTGTGGTGAATGGAGTTCAATCCAGTTGGCGGCCGGTCACGAGCGGTGTTCCCCAGGGCTCAGTACTGGGGCCGGTCTTGTTTAATATCTTTATTGATGCTCTGGATGAGGGGATTGAGTGCAGCCTCAGTAAGTTTGCAGACGACACCAAGTTGGGCGGGAGCGTTGATCTGCTCGAGGGTAGGAAGGCTCTGCAGAGGGACCTGGACAGGCTGGATCGATGGGCCCAGGCCAACTGTATGAGATTTAACAAGGCCAAGTGCTGGGTCCTGCACTTCGGCCACAACAACCCCATGCAGCGCTACAGGCTTGGGGAAGAGTGGCTGGAAAGCTGCCCAGCAGAGAAGGACCTGGGGGTGTTGGTCGACAGCTGGCTGACCATGAGCCGGCAGTGTGCCCAGGCGGCCAAGAAGGCCAAGGGCATCCTGGCCTGTATCAGAAATAGTGTGGCCAGCAGGAGTAGGGGAGTGATCGTGCCCCTGTACTCGGCCCTGGTGAGGCCGCACCTCGACTACTGTGTTCAGTTTTGGGCCCCTCACTCCAAGAAGGACGTCGAGGTGCTGGAGCGTGTCCAGAGAAGGGCAACGAGGCTGGTGAGGGGTCTGGAGAACAAGTCTTCTGAGGAGCGGCTGAGGGAACTGGGACTGTTTAGCCTGGAGAAAAGGAGGCTGAGGGGAGACCTCATCGCTCTCTACAACTCCCTGAAAGGAGGTTGTAGCGAGGTGGGTGTCGGTCTCTTCTCCCAAGTAACCAGCGATAGGACGAGAGGAAATGGCCTCAAGTTGCGCCAGGGGAGGTTTAGATTGGATGTGAGGAAAAATGTCTTTACTGAAAGAGTGGTTAAACATTGGAACAGGCTGCCCAGGGAAGTGGTGGAGTCCCCATCCCTGGAGGTATTTAAAAGACGTGTAGATGAGGCGCTTAGGGAGATGGTTTAGTGGGCATGGTGGTGTTGGGTTGACGGTTGGACTCGATGATCTTAGAGGTCTTTTCCAACCTCAATGATTCTATGATTCTATGATTCTATTTTAAAAATCATGGTCACTTATACTTACTCTGAACATTCGTGGATGAAAAGAAATTGCATGCCTTTTGAGATCAATGGAGATTTCAACCTAAAATGAATGATAAAGTATACTGAGATATATTGTTACTGGATAATATTTTCATTAAGAAACTGTTTACAGTCAACAAATATCATGCAACATACAGTTCTAATATCTTTGCTTGCACTGCTCCTATGAGTAAGGACTGAAGGTGTCTTTAAATAGCAGCAAAAGTTAAAAATGACAGTAAGTGAAAACTGAACACAGCACAACAGCTGCAGCTAGCATTGATATGTAATGGATATAATGATCTAGAATTATAATGCTAATTGCAGGCTGTTCTGAGAGTAACTAACATATTAGATAAGTGTAAACAAAACCCAGGAAGATATGCATGTGTTTTTCTCTTTACAAGTCTTGCGCTAGCATTAAGTGCTGGACGGGCCACTAATCTAAATACAGATCACCTTTCTCTTCACTATCATCGTCTTATCACAAGTATCCAGCTCACAAACTTTTCCCATCTTTGTTATATCAGCAGCAACAAATAGCTCATGGACTGCAGGGCACTGTAAGGTAAATAACCATATCACCAGAAATACAGAATCACCCCAAGTGCATTTCATAGGCAGGATAATAGTGATTTGAAAGCTCTTTGTACTTGCTTCTTGCAAATTTTCCCCAAATAACACTTGTGCATGGAATCTCTCTGCAAAACCACAATAAACCCTGATCTCAGAGGGTTTAATTAATTCTAAAAATAACCATTGGGGAGAATATGAGAGGAAAATATCCATTTCATGCAGGTGCACACAAGCCTACAAGCAAGCTGGAGGTCAGTGGGGAATGATGGAAAGAGTATCCTGGAAAACAAACATTAAGAATGTAAGTATGTGTGAGGAGCTTCTGATTTTGGCTCTGCTCTCTAAAGGAAATACATTGCTTAGCCATGGGAATAGATAACAACAAAACTTCCTTCAGATTGTTTTTCAGGTGGTTAGCCACATAATTGAGGGAACCAATTTTCCTGGATTTGATGACTGATGTAACAACAGTAGATTTCTGTTGCCCACTGGATTAGCAATTTATTTATATTAATGAAGGGAAAAAAATCCAAAAAGACAGAGTAACGGAAGAGGAGACAGTTATGATAAAGGAAATAAGTTTCCTTGCCCAAGTTGCATTTATATGCTTTGAGGCATACATGGAAATGAACAGACATTCAATTTCTCCCTTTTATATTACCTTTATTTCAGTCCTACCAAGTTTGTAGCATTTCCTTGAAATTCACCTCCCTCATGTCAGCAGGGGCTCTTCTTACTAAGGAATATATTCTTCTGGACAGTTCATAGCATTAGATTCCCAACCCACAGAGAGAAACTAAAGAAATAACCCAGTCTGGGGTACAGAGCAAGGAGAGGAAAAGGGAGGAGACTGCAATGCAATGCTGTTTAATTTAGTATGTGGCTTCTCTAACAATAAAGGGAAGCTTCTTAGACCAGACCTAGCCCTTTTTACACAAAGAGATGGGGAAGGTAAATCTGTTAAGTGTAAATAGAGGTGACGCCCATCCACAAGAAGTGCCAGAAGGAGGATCCGGGGAACTACAGGCCTGTCAGTCTGACCTCGGTGCCGGGGAAGGTTATGGAGCGGTTCATCTTGAGTGCCATCACACAGCATGTACAGGACAACCAGGTGATCAGGCCCGGTAAGCATGGGTTTATGAAAGGCAGGTCCTGCTTGACCAACCTGATCTTCTTCTATGACAAGGTGACCCACCCAGTGGATGAAGGAAAGGCTGTGGACGTTGTTTAAGTCTAAAGAACAAGTCTGATGAGGAGCAGCTGCAGGAACTGGGGTTGTTTAGCCTGGAGAAGAGGAGGCTGAGGGGAGACCTCATCGCTCTCTACAACTACCTGAAAGGAGGCTGTAGCGAGGTGGGGGTCGGTCTCTTCTCCCAAGTAACAAGCGATAGGACGAGAAGAAATGGCCTCAAGTTGCGCCAGGGGAGGTTTAGATTGGACGTGAGGAAAAACGTCTTTCCTGAAAGAGTGGTTAAACATTGGACCAGGCTGCCCAGGGAAGTGGTTGAGTCCCCATCCCTGGAGGTAGATTCATAGAATTACAGAGTCATTTAGGTTGGAAAAGAGTCTTAAGATCATCGAGTCCAACCATAATCCTAACACTAAGTCCACCACTAAACTATGTCCCTAAGTGCCATGTCTACACATTTTAAATACCTCCAAGGATGGTGACTCAATGACTTCCCTGGGCAGCCTGTTCCAATGCTGCAATGCACCACATCTACACGTCTTTTAAATGGTATTCTAAGTCAGACCATTTTGCTGCTGCTTTACTCAAAATGAATTTGAATTCTCTATACAGATGTCAAGCCTTATGAAAGTTGTAATTTGAAAATCTCACCTGTTACTTTTAAAAATCTCATCTCTGCAAATACACTCCATTTTCTATGATACTCTGTGTCAGTTAACTGAAGAGTTTAAAGTGTGCTGTTACAAGTCCAGCAAAAAAGTCCATAGAAATTAGGTGAATTTAAACATAACATTAAACTGTATCCATACAAAATACTATGGGGTCTTAGAAAAATACAATGCTGACAAAAATATGTTCAATTCTCCTCAAGCAAATTATTTAAGCTTTTCTAATGGAAAACTTGAACGCTACAGAAAAATTGAAATTTTATTACATCAAGTTTTATATATGGGAGTTTTCCAACTACCTCTAGGGGATACTACTTTACAGGATATTTAAATTCTTTAGGAAATGGTGGCAGAGTGCTGTTATTTCTCTGTTATTAGTTCTATTTGCCCATGTTATTCACTCTTAATTTATTTCTTACTGAAGCCAAACTTAAGGGTTTGAGTAAATTTCATTCTATTTGCCATCAATGTGGTTTTAGAGGAGGTTAATTTAAGAGAATAAACATTTTTAAAAGTAAATAGAGCAGGTGACATTATTTTTGGAGACAGTCTGTAAAGAATCCTGAATAAATTAGCAAGTGGTTCCACACTATTGTGGGAGTTTCTTACTATGCTCTACATAAATAACAATTCAGATAAGACAATCTGTTCACTGGAAATAAACATTTTTGTTATAATTTTTAGAGTACTACACAATGGCAGCTATAAATTAAGCTTATAAAGATTTGTACATCACATTTCCAAATAAATTTTCAATACTTGAAAGATATAAGGGAAAAAGCTTATTTACTGCAACTACTTCAGAGCTTTATGTTATATCTAACATAATGGAGAGAAAATAATGCTTTCAGGGCTTCATTTCTTCTGCAACTTGTATGCTCAGATTCTAACACAATGATGACCTGAACATAATTCACTACATCTTTCCCCTCTATTCTCATGTGTTGTTGGAGAAAGAAGAATCAGTGACTGAATTTGAAGGGAGAAGGATGACAGCTATGGAATAGGAAGCCTCTCATTTCTATGTGCCCAGTGTCAGGAAATCCTTGACACAATCAATCTTTCAGGAACAGACTGTTAAATTGCTTTCAGGTTGACAAAATGCAACCAATAAATCTTAAAGTAGAGTTTATAAGGACCTTATTTTTTGAACCACACTGAAAAGCCAAGAAATAAAAATATAATTCCAGAAGTAAAAGTTTGCTGTTGTTATTAAAGTACATGTATCAGCATTGAGTTGATCCTGGAACACCTAAGAAGAAGGAGACTTAGAAAAGTATTGTCAGGGACAAATTTTTGTGTTCATTCTCCTTATTTTTTAAAGCTCCGATTTCTGGACTACTGTTATTAAAAATGCGCTTTGCCTGTCAGGCTTTATTTTATTAAGTTATTTGCTTTTATGCATAATATCTAAAAAATGTTCAAAGATCAGAACTCCTAAATTAGACATTTTTTAAAAAAAAAATCATTTCCTTGAAATGTTGTTCACATATCAGTAGGACTTTCCTTATTTTACATTTAAGGTGGCTAATAATGGTAAAAAGATGAAATATTATCTCTATGTCCAAGCTGAAAACCAAATAAGATTCCTTTGAAGAATCTGATGCAAGGCTAAATCACATAGAAATGGAAATTAAGTGCACTTGAAACGTAAGACATCTAACCAGGAATGTTTTGCAACCCCATATTTGTGTCTCAGGGCATCTGAATTAGTTCTTCTAAAAATCAACAAACTTTTGATAAGAAAAATCATAAGGAGTACAGATCTCTTCCACTTATAAAACTGAAAAATTCAGTGGAAACAGCCCTGAAGGACTTCACCTAATTAGTCTGAATGTCTTCTCTTAAAAAAAAAAAAAAGTAACTGCTAATAAGAGGTCTGGAATACACTTCAGATAAAAACATAAACACAGCTTAAATATTTCAGTGCATATTTGCCACCTGAAGCACCAGGCATATATGCAATTTGACAAAAGACCAGGGAGACTCTAGACTGTAATGAAAGGTGACAAACAAGAAGCAAATCATCTAGCATTGCACGAGAGCAGCATAGACAAATAGATTGAAAGAGTTTTAGGGAGGTTGTGTAGACCACCCACTTCCCCGCAGATTTTACTCATCCTTGACAGAGACCCTAATGTGTACTTAAAGATCTTTGCGGTTGAAACCTAAACAATGTTCCTAATCAATCTGCTACAGTTTTTCACGGATTTTCTGAGTAGCTGAATTAAACTCTCCTTCTCCAATTAAGACTTACTAGTTCTTGTCTTACCCGCCAGAGACATGAAACACAACCCATTTCTTTCTCCTCCTTTTGACATATATGAAATTCATTATATCTCACCTCCAGCTTTCCTCACAAATCATTTTCCAGGAGCCTGATCATTTCCTTTGTTCCTTTCCAGACTTTCAATAGTTGGTTTCACCTCTTTCCTGAGGGCAGCACCCAAAGCTGGAAATATATTCCAGGTAAGGTCTTCACAGTTATTGGTACAATATACAGATTCATTTGTGTGATCTATACACAAAGTCAGAAAAGTTACGTTTTTATGGCTCTTCCTTAATAACAGCAATAGAAATAAAGGAAATCAGTGCAGCTTTCAAAACATTTCACAGAAACACCACTGCTGAGCTGTGTCAATAAGATATTGATATGCTTTTCCAATAGTATATTGGATCTACAGTGCTTCTTGTATTTTATAGTTCCCTGTCCTACAACTAGCTGCACAAGCAACTTTCTTGTCTTTCACTTCCAGCAAGGATTCATCTGCACAGAGTCAGTAATGACTAAATGTCCTCATCTTTCTCACTCTTTCTTTCTTTATGTTTTATTTATTTTAATTTTTTAATCAGAAATTAGCCTCTCTGATTATGTTCCACAAACTTCTGTCCTTCAAGTTTTTGTGTGTGTGAAGAACATTACAAAGATTTAAGATTTCACATTGAGTTTTCACAGCACATGTATTTTCAACCATTTGAAATGAAGTTTCATTTACTTAAAAGAAAATGAAAAGGATGCATTTCTAAAATAAAAGACTTTGGGATTGTGCGATTTGTACTTCTAATAAGAAGGGAGATCTGTGGTTACTCATCTGAATTGTGGGTGCATAACTGTAGCCTTTCAGCTTGCAGCTACACATTTCATACCTAATGAGATAAAGTAAATATGCATGTTTTCTGTGTACTCAAGAATACAGGTAAGGTAGCCGTGAAACAGCCACAGTGAGATTTTTTTTTCTGGAGATCAGACCCTAAACCTAGCTGATCCACTCAGACTTTGCCTACTTACAGGAAATTCAGAACACTGATTTCTTCATAACATCATTCATAAGGTCATTACCACATAAATTCTAGGAGCCACAAAATATATTTGGTATTTTTGCATTTATTCTGTTTGTTGACTAAAATATACCAATATTCACTGACTGTGTGTCTAGATTATGTGTGATTCAGACTGAGGGCCAAAAAGAAGGAAAGATCTACTGTAGTGGCCACAGCAATTTATTCCATGAAAACAAAAAGCTGGCATTTAATAGAAAAACTGTTTTTATTAAAAGCAACCTGTATATTTGCCCTGATGAAGCCAAACAATTTGAAGGCTCTGAAGGATGTTACCAAATTCAGTCAAAGTCGTATAACACCTTTTCCTCCTTCAGGTTCAAGGCATAGAGCAAGCACTTCCCAGGTCTATAAAATAAAAAGGTCTAATCACTCTGAACCAAATTATATATGCTGCAGATTCAGTGTTGTTAGTTTACTAATTTATGTACATTTCCAAAACAAAATAAAAATCATATGGAATCTATTCAAACACAGGGATTTGCTCATCTTATTCTTTAATGTCATTCAAGATAGAAAGTGCATCTTCTTGTGCCAGGTACTTAGATGGTCACTTTGTCTTCATTTTTTCCCCCATGTAATGTCTAAAGTCAACACCTTCTCAGAAAGTATTTCCTGCTTCATGCTTTCATCCTCCGAGATACCAACTCTCTTTGAAAGCTTCCCAATGCACACAAATCTCTGTATTGCATGTTAAATCTGAGATTTGTACTCACCAGCCTTTCTCCTTGACCAGCCCATGAAGGATGACCTTACTGATAGTTTTGCACCTCAGCTGAGAGCGCTTCTGGCTCTCAGTGTATCTGTTACCTGGCTGTGACCAACCCCAAGATTTGAAGACAAAGCCTCCTTTCAGTAAAATTCGTCAGAATACTCCTGCTTAAGGGAGAAATGGGAGGTAAGAGGACATCATTAAAGCGATATATTTAACCAACCATCTTTATAGCAAGTTTTCTTCCAAGTGAAATTTTAATTAATATATATATTTCTTGAGTACCCTGGCATAAAAATATATTCGTGTAGTAAAGAGGCCTTTCTCATACAATAACAGACATTTTTCTTTTTTTTTTTTTACCTAGTTTGCTTTATTAAGGCAGGACAATACCTTTTACTTACATAACAGGGTCCTCATCCATAGTCAAAACCCCTGTTAATCACAGTTCTATCCATCTGCCCATGACACCTGCCATGTCCCTCCAAATGCTTTCTGACTTGTACTGCCATTCTTCTGTTCGTTAGATTTACCCCTTCAGAATTTATTCCACTTCTGCTATCTCTTCATACTAATTTCCTCTTCATATTAAACTTTCCAACATTCCCAATAAATACATTTTTTAAAAACATTTTTCTTCCTCACTCCTTCTATTCTTGCTTCTCTCCTACAGTGTTTTGAACTGCACAGATGTCACTTCTAGCTCCAGATGTGCAGCCACAGGTCTCTGGAGACTTCAAGAGCTCACTGAGGAATAATCACAATATGTTTGGCTTATTTTTATGGTCTTCCCTAACCATCTCCTATTGGCTCCTGTCAGGAACAAAATGGGTTAGATAGCATTGAGTGGACAGGAACAGTCAAATCACATACAAATTCTTCAGTAGCACTCAAAATTTTATAGATAATGACATATCCCACTGCATTTGTTTCTTTCTCATACTGGAAAGTCCTAGACTACTCAGCCATTCCATGAAAAGGAACATTTAGTCATTCTTGTTGCCATTTTTTAAAGCTTTCCAGGTTCTTCTATGCCCTTTTTGAGACAGGAGACTAAAAGTTAATCTGTATTCAAATTGTAGGCCAACCACAGATTTCTATAATGCGAAGTGATAGTGGTTTCTTCTCTATTCCTCTTCCAGTAATTCCTAGTACTAGATTGGTTTTTCTCCTTGTTATTCACTATTGCTGCAGTTTCCATGGAGCTATCTATCATAATCCCAAAATATTGCTACTGTATGATAACAACTATCTTTTTATATGTGAAATTAGGTGTCTTTTTCACCATTCACACTGTTTTATGTTTATCTACATTGAATTACCAGACACATTACTACCAGTCACACTGTTTCATAAGGTCTTCTTATAATGTTTAATACTCTGCCTTCGTCTTTTCTGTTCTAACTTAGTACCATCACAAAACTTTGTTTCCTCACTGCTCATCTCCTTTTGCAGGTAATTTATGAAAAGATTAAAAATCTTCCAGTGCAGAGCTCTGCAGAACTCAAATGGCCTCTCTCTCCCGAAAGAACTGGCTGTTTCCTCCTACACTTTGTTTCTTACCTTTTTAGCATTTACCTACCTATTCAGGGATCTTCTTTCTTACGCTGAGGCTGCTTAGTTTCCCTAAAGTCTTTGATCAGGGACTTTGTGTAAAGTCTTTTGGAAATCCAAATAGACTGTATCAACCAGATAATTCCTGTGCCATTTCAATTACCATCTCATTTTCTTCTGCTTTTAAGTTGATTAAATATGCTTTATTGCTGTTTGGAATTTCAGTTTTATTTTTCAATTCAGTTTCTACTGGTGAAACTGCTACTCATGTCTAAACTAGTATCTGTTTACCTGCTCTTATATTCAAGGCTCTTCACTGTTTATTTTCTCCTGAGATATTGATTATTGCCTGCAATCTACTCTTAATAACACATTTCAATGCCCAAGTGAGACTGTTTGTTTTAAAATCTCCTCTTCACTTTCCTCCATAATGTTTCTCCTGCATACTCCAGAAAACATCAAGCTCCTTTAAATTAAAACTCTCCTTTTCTGCGAGTGTTAAAACACTGACAGGGGTGAAGCTGTCGCTAAGACTGTTACCTCTAATTTTCACAAATGCTGCCTCATTGACTTTTTGTGGTTCTCCACCTGTCTGTTTATAGCTGTTTGCCAGCACTTGTCCTTGAATGGGATGAAAATTTGCTGAGACAGAAGTTCTCTTTAGTACTTCCTAGTATCGTGTCTTTACAGACCGCTAGCATACTGTGAGCTTTCGATCCATGGCTGGGTCTACAAAAATAAGCAAATAGTATTAATACTTGCTAATACCAACAGCTCTTTCAAATCCTGGTAGTGAGGCTCAGGTAGGACTCCTGCATGCAATACTCAGACGGCCACTTTTTCTGCCTCTTGACATACCCTGGCCAGCACGTCTTACTCTGTTTGGCTCCTGCAAGAGCAAAGTAAATGTAGTGTATTCTGTACAGACTGAGGTAATTCTGGAGCCACTGCAGATGCCTTTGGCATGGCTCCTGAGCTCACAAAATCTGCCAGCGTATACTCAAGCTCTCCTGCATCCGTGTTACACCTAACTCACACATCAGACAATCTGCTTATAGATAACTGAGGCTTAATTGTAACAATAGTGTATTTTTTATATATTTATCATAGATCCTGTCACCTCAGAACCATAGCTGACCAGCAGAAAAGATAACTTACTGCTAGAAAAGCAAACTCCTGATTACCTCCATACTACAGTTCAGAAAATCAACCACTAGTGGAGAAAAATAGCTGCTTCCTACACCAAGTTGTTGAATAAGCTCTCCCAAAAGCACTGGGTAAACAGAGAAGTGCAATATTCAAGGATCTTATAGAGTCAATAAAGTAAGAGCTATATATCATTGCTAACATTTCACAGCAGAGCTTCTCAGGACTTAAGGAAAGGATGAAGCAAGGGAACTATTAGGGACACGAGTGGTTATAAGTTCTTTTTCTGCATTTTCCATATTGATTCTTAGCTAAAACTCTCCTTTCTCTTCTCTTCTATCTATCTGAACGCAGCTGCTGGGTTTTCAATACAAACATACATCATGACCTATCAGACGACATTACATTCTCCTGCTAAGCAACTGCTGGTGGTGCATGGTAGAGCCAAGCAGACATTAAAGCCCCTTATAAATCTTCATGTGTGAGACTAAGGAGAATACAGCATGAGGAAGAATGTTAGAAAGGATAAAAACAAACTTTGCCACAAGTTAACCATTCTCAATTAAAACTAGATTATTGCTGGAATTAAAGTGCTTTTCTTGCTCACTTCAGCTGAAATTAAGAGAAAGGAATTTAATAGATGTGCTGCTTTGTCATATGGCTAATCAATCTACCTGATTGTGCAGCCCTGCCTGATAGCTACACTGGCACAGGTAAAACTGCTAATCTAAGGGGAGGGGGGAAGGAAAAAAAACCCCAAACACATCTTATAATAAATATAGTCTATCAAATGCATATTCTCCTGTCAGATTCTACTACACACAATGAATTTTGAGCATGAATTGCTTTCAAGAAAGCAGTGTTTGGTATTCACACACATTGTCATCTACTGGAGCTGGGGGGGTGGGGAAGGGAGATAGAAAAGGAATATAATTCATTCTCTAGCTTATTGAGGAAAGTTACTGTGCTCACAAGGTAAGTAATACCTTTATTACTGCTGCAATTTCATATTCCGACTAATATCGTACACAGCCTGACTGCCATTAGCCTGTCTTTGAAGCATTTCTTTCCCTTGTAAATGGCTAAAGGGTTGTTCTTGATAATATACATTTGACAGCACAACATTAGGCATGTAAGATATTGCACCTCTGTGCCTCCTACTCATGTATTTTTTCAGACTTAGCTATCGTAAGGCAATTTTTAAGATTCAGAGAGCTTTCTTCAAATATAAATTATCAAAGGGAGATTTTGCTGATTGAAAGCTTAAAGCGTTTTTTTCTTTTTTAAGGTTATTGAATTGTCAAAGAAAGTTACAAAATATTTGTAACAGATAAGACCTAGGCTTAGGAGTAATGAAATTCTACTTAAATTTAACTTCAGCCTTCATTGCATCAGTGTTTTTGTACTTGTTCTTGACTTACTCTGAGGAAGCCCCGAATGTGGTGTCACCCCGTTTTGAACGTTTTCCTCTTGCACACTCTCTTCTCTGAGATAGTCAGGGCTCTGGCTTCACAGTACATGCCGAACATCCATGTTTACCAGGACTCTGCCCTGGGGAGGAATTAATTTGTCAGATATATTACGTCAAAGATATCATCCAACAAAAGCAATCTCCTGTATAAATTGTAAATCAAAATTTTTATGGAATGCTATAATTTTATTAAATAAAAAGCAAATTGGTACATTTAGTCCAGTGAAGAGAAGCAAAAATAGGCCAGGACTATTCACATAAAAAGACCAAAGAGCTGAGAATAGAGTGAATTTGATACAGGGTCCAACTGATAGGTATTGATAGTTTCATACCAAAATCTTTACAAGTCAGATTTAGTTTGCAAAAGTCAGAAGAAAACATTCCTAGATTCTTTTAAAGTTGCTTTTTCTTATTCATTTAATAACGTTGTTTTGCTAAGCAAGCTAGCAGAAGTGTGAGGGCTGGTGTTCAGAAACATCACACCTAGGAGATTCTCCACAACATAAAAGCTTTACATTTTCTTTTATCTACTTTGCCTATTTAATTGCTAAGCAGTTCTTTGCCACATTAATTACTGCATTAAAATTTAATTCCTGTTAGCTACTGAAATCAGTTGGTGAAACCTATCTCAGCAAGTATTATCCCATTACCGTTGTCTATATTATTGAAATTTATCATTAAGTGGTATAGTTAACCAAGAACAATATAATGTAACAAAATACTGAGTATGTATTTTTCCTCCTAACCAGGAAGCAAGGTCACTGAAACCTTTTTGGGTAATAAGATACCTATCAATGTATATACAATGCAGTTCACTTCTGTCAAGAAGTATTTTAAACCTAGATTTGCCACGCTTGTATTTCTGCCAAGCTAAAAAACTTCAGTAGGGCCACTATGGTGCAAACAAGCTCCCTGGTATCAAAGACCTTTCTGAGGCTAAACATTCCAGCAAGGCTGGTAGGTAGGTAAGGCTCCCCGATTTTGTAGAAAATGCCACAGAAGTGGCACCTGGCTAACTTGAATTCCCAGCCTTGCTGGATATGGGGGCTACCTTAACCCCAGACTAAGTCTTTAGCTCATACCATTAAAACCAAATGCCTTACCTCATCTTCCGTAACACATTACAGTTTCTGGGAATGCATAGCTATATATTGTAAAACATAAAAATTTTTGAAAGAAGATTTATATGTTAACCTTACTTTTAATGGAAGCTGCCATGTTCTAGGTAACTCTTTCACGTAATTCGTTGTTTCCTTTTTCCCTGATTTCTCATTAGCATACGTATCAGATTTGCTAAATGGCTTCGCTAGGTTCCGGAAAGAGCACCATTGCAATGGAGTAAGTGTCTTATCACATGTATTTAAATCAGCCAAATCAGACATACATAGACTAAAACAGCTCTCAGCAATACAGTAAGAATAGGTATATGATAACAATGTGATCTTTTTTATTTCTCTAGACTTAATGCAGATTAGCAAACAACTGCAATACTAATTTTCTGTGCTGACTTTAATTTATGGACTAACAGCTATTAACAAAGATTTGTTTCAGTCATGATATTCAACCATCATTCTAGCAAAAGTCTGTTTTCTCCAGTTAGCTCTCAAGTGCTTTGTCTCTGTGTTTGACAAGTAGAGAACCTGCCATATAAAAACAATCCAAAAATTTCCTTTGAAGATTGAGACCTCAATTAAAACAAAAAGGGGGGAGAAAAAAAACCACTTTGGAACAAAAGAAATATGAAGAGAATCCAAATTCTACCCCTCTCAAAGCTGAATTATTGTAAATATTTAAGTATCACAAAATTTTCCCTTATACCTGCAGTATAAGATTTCAACTACTACTTCAGAGGATGCAAATGTTTAAGAAAATCACTATGGGAGGAAAACAAGAAGTTTCCCTGACTCTAAGGAGTTCTGATATAGACCAGCTTTAAACAAAATTGACATATGTGGGAAACTTCTTTAAAGAAGCTGGACAAAGAGAATCTTCTCCTGCTCAACATGACTTGCACGGGGTGGGGGTGTGTTTTTAATCCCTCTTTGTTTCTTTTTTTTGGTTTTGAAACCATTGTACAAAGAAAAGAACAAAAAGCAGAAATTATCTAAGGGCTACTATTGCTCAGTGCAGAAATCACTCTTAAGCTGATTAAACCCAATCATTGTTGTGAGCCATGTCTTCTCTTGATAAGAATTTGGAAAATGAAATATTTGTTTAATTAGAGCTATGTGCATTTCTTGAAAAATCAGTGAAGGTTAGTAACTTCTCTGTGGTTATTAAAGCCATAGAGGAAAAATTAGGTTATTAAAGCCATAGAGGAATAATTGGGGCAACAATTTAATGACCAATTTGACCACTATATTAGATATAGTGATTATTATATATATTAAGTATAGTGATTAATATATTAGATATAGTGATTGATGGAGTGACGACATCAGTGGACACGGGAAGGGCTACAGATGTCGTCAGTCTGGACTTCTGTAAGGCCTTTGACATGGTCCCCCACAGCATTCTTGTCCCTAAACTGGAGAGGTACGGATCTGATGGGTGGACTGTCCAGTGGGTGAGGAATTGGTAAGATGGTTGCATCCAGAGGGCAGTGGTCAAGGGCTCAATGTCCGGATGGAGACTGGTGATGAGTGGCATCCCGCAGGGGTCCGTATTGGGACTGGTACTGTTTAATATCTTCATCAATGGCATAGACAGTGGGATCAAGTGCACCCTCAGCAAGTTTGCAGATGACATCAAGCTGAGTGGTGTGGTCGACACGCCAGAGGGACGGGATGCCATCCAGAGGGACCTGGACAAGCTCGAGAAGTGGGCCCATGTGAACCTCATGAGGTTCAACAAGGCCAAGTACAAGGTCCTGCCCCTGGGTCGGGGCAACCCCTGCTAACAATACAGGCTGGGGGATGAAGGGACTGAGAGCAGCCCTGCCGAGAAGGACTTGGGGGTACTGGGGGATGAAAAGCTGGACATGAGCCAGCAATGTGTGCTCGCAGCCCAGAAGACCAATCGTATCCTGGGCTGCATCCAAAGCAGCGTGGCCAGCAGGTGGAGGGAGGGGATTCTGCCCCTCTACTCTGCTCTGGGGAGACCCCACCTGGAGTACTGCATCCAGCTCTGGAGCCCTCAGCATAAGACAGACAGGGACCTGTTGGAGTGGGTCCAGAAGAGAAGGGCCACGAAAATGATCAGAGGCATGGAACACCTCTCCTATGAAGAAAGGCTGAGAGAGTTGGGGTTGTTCAGCCTGGAGAAGAGAAGGCTTCGGGGAGACCTATAAAAACCTATAAATTTAAATTTAAAACTATAAATTTAGACTTAACTAGAAGCTAATGACCTTCCCATTCAAAAAGGGATGTATTGTGATATTATCATGTAAGCATATTTTGAGCATTAAAGATGCACAAAAAGAGTAGACTGGATTGTGCACATGAGGAAAGTAATTTGATCCAAACATCATCTGATAACCAAAACTGGATATTTAATATGGTGTGCTGGTTTTGGCTGGGATAGAGTTAATTTTCTTCATAGTAGCTGGTATGGGGCTGTGTTTTGGATTTGTGCTGAAAACTGTTGATAACACAGGGCTGGTTTTGTTACTACTGAGCAGTGCGGACACAGAGTCAAGGCCTTTTCTGCTCCTCACCCCACCCCACCAGCGAGCAGGCTGGGGGTGCACAAGAAGTTGGGAGGGGACACAGCCAGGACAGCTGACCCCAACTGACCCAAGGGATATTCCATACCATGTGACGTCATGCTCAGAATATGAACCTGGGAGAAGAAGAAAGAAGGCAGGGATGTTCGGAGTGATGGCGTTTGTCTTCCCAAGGCACCATTACGCGTGATGGAGCCCTGCTTTCCTGGAGATGGCTGAACACCTGCCTGCCCATGGGAAGCAGTGAATGAATTCCTTGTTTTGCTTTGCTTGCATGCACGGCTTTTGCTTTCCCTATTAAGCTCCCTTTATCTCAACCCACGAGTTTTCTCACTTTTACCCTTCCAATTCTCTCCCCCATCCCACCCGGGGGGGAGTGAGCGAGCAGCTGTGCAGGGCTTAGTTGTCGGCTGGGGTTAAACCACAACATATGGCAATTACTAAATTGTGGTCTCAGATACTACTAATTTTCTGTAATTTGCCTGCATTATTTTGATGATAAGCTAACATAAAATTTAAGGAAAAAAAGTGTATCAATCTGAATGTGGTGATTTTCTGAGCAAACTGTAAGATTAAGAATCTATAAAAAGAATTTATGAGGTTTATTCTTAAGCAACTGTAGGGAATTATGATTACTTTTGTGGGTAGTCACTCCTTCAAGCTCATTTCCAATTGTTTCATGTATAATTTAGTTCCTACATATACACCAGCATGTTTCAGAAAGGTCTAGAGTGATACCTGCTAAAAGAGATAAGCTTTACTGCAGGCTTTCATTCCTGGGTAGAATTTGGTTCCTTCTTTTTCCTAGTAAAGTTGTACGCTGTTTTTGTATAGGAGGATACTTTTTTCTTACTTGACACTAAAAATTCTGAAGCTCAGCACTCACAGACCACATCACTGCGGTACTACTAATAGTAATGAGCACGCTGTTGAATTCAGTTGCAGAACTCACATCTCGAGCAGTATGAATCCAATAAAGTAAATGCAGTGTTAAACAACCACCAGAGTTTATTGTCTGTGGTGAACTCAAATGCATTGAGTCTCAAGAACTCACAAAAGAAACCCACAATAAGTGAAAAGTGTCCCAGGGCCCTGTAAGTTGACATAGTCCCACAGAGTTAGCTGAATTACATGGAAATGTTAATTTTTTAGTAATTTTGACCATTTACTTAGCATCCAGTGGTGTGAGTTCTGCAGCCAAAGAGCATGCAAAAGAATGTGAGCAAGCAGAGAGAATACCAAAGTCAAAACTCTAGAGGAGAAAGACTACTTTTGGTATTTTATATCTAGCTTGCTTTTAGTTGAACTTAGAATTTTTAAAAGTACACTAAAATGTGCCTACACATGTCTTTGCTTTGCAGCAAAAGGAACAAATGTTCTCTAACTTAAAAGCTCTGAGGGACAAGATTCCTTTTGACTCTGCAGCAACCTGATATGATGGAAAAAGAGAGGAAGGTGAAGCATTCTTCTGACAAAGGTACCAGAATATGGATACTGCTATAAATCATACAGGAGGCATATATTCCTAAAAGATGATGAGCTTCACATTGAGATAAATTAAGAAGATCTTCAGGCTGTAAAGAACATCTTGGTAAACCCATTAAAGTATTTGAATAGCCACATACAGGTAGCATATCTAATTTTCTAGTACAGGAAATTATAACTTGGAGAGCTTTCAAACCATGTCTCAGATGCCACGCTGATAGTTTAAGTTCCTGAGTCAGACGTCAAGTACAAGTATGCTGATGCTCTGTATGATCACATTCCTTTGTATTTCATTGTTCACAAAGAGATAATAGTACCACACATAAGAAATAAATTTTCTTGAGGTTTATTTTGCATTTGATTTTTTTTTTTGGGGGGGGAGAGATACGGGGGGTGTACAGCACAAGCATTTCAAACCAGATTTAGAAAAAAAATCTTCCATTCCAAAAACCTTCATGACTACAAGGACCAGAAGATCATGCCACATACTGAAGCAGCAGCAGAAGATCATGCCACATCCCATTCCTTTAGCAGAATGGCTGGTATGTTATTGAGTTTCTCAGAATCATTAGATATTCATGATCTCTCCATAGATATTATTCAGCAGACTAGCCACAGTTTTAACCATTTAGTGTGACAAGCTTTGCCAGCTGACTTGTTTCTTAAATCTTGGATTCCTGGGGAAATTCTGGAATACTATAACTTGTATCAGCTTTTCAAAAGAGGAGGTAGATGAGCAGAATAGTATGCTTAATTGGATATCAGTCCATGGTATCTTCCCATGGCAGAAAAGGCTAAAGAACCTCAACAGAGTAATGATTGAAATAGCAGTTAAAAAAGGGAAACAATCTTACAATTTACGTGTTTCTAGAAAGATTTTTCAGGAACTGATGTTCAGTTCAGTGCTGGACACTGGATACTGTCAGCAGGTCTCCTCTTTCAGATACCCTCAGTTCAAAACTTAATGCCTCCTGAGGGGCTCACTTTACCCAAATGTGCGATTTCCTGGGTTCACCATAGAGAAAAATGAGTGAGATGCAATGGTCATACTGCAAATGGACAAACACAAAAGCTGAGAATACATGAGTTAATGATCTCTTCTGACCCCAGACTTTGTGAATCCATTATACTTTAAGATACAACATTACCTAGAGCAGACAAGTAAGTCTGCTTACAGGTAAAGGTAAAAGGTAAAAAGGAGGAAGTAGACGTAATTAATATACAGTACAGAGGAAAAGTTAGGCAAATATCTTACAAGTTCTGCAACCTTTAAACAAATGAACACATTAATTCATGTCAGTTGTTTTCTTACACGTGTTCATTTTGTATAAATATTCTAACACATGCATTTCCTACTCTACTGCATAGAGACAAAAATGGCAAACAGTTAATTTTAAACAGATGACATTCATGGGACTGAATTCCAAATTCTGTAAAGATCACAGCCTCAATAGAAATTTGATTCTAACAGTTATATTTGTCTAGTTAGTTAATGAAAGCAAATGATCTCTGCTGTGAGAAGGATTCTCAAAAGGGCTGAGTGTTGATCTAACTTTGAAATTACATGCTGAAATTAACTTCATCAGCATGCATATTCTCATTGAATCTAATCAAAAACTGCCAACACACATTCAGTTTTTATGAACAAGTGCTGATAACTACTTACAGATATTCAACAGACCAGCAACAGTTTGTAACTATTCTACAGTATATAATTTAAAATAATCAAATGTGAAAAAATGCAACTGCTTACAGATAACTAGGGAACAGAAAAATCTTAGTTTAATCTTTTAAAAATTATCTTCTCAATTTAGAAACAAGTAAGCAAATAAAGCAGAGCTGCTCAAAGTAGCATACTCCAACTTTCAAGTTGTTTAATATTCAGAACCAAGAGATACCAAAAAAATGCATTCACCCTATATACTTTCATCTCCAGCTTGCCAAAATAAGCATAAGAAAAGACACCCTAGTCTCCCTGAATTAAGTTTAGTTTACTCATTTTTCGCCTTTTAGGGATAAGCCACATGTGCTTTTTCTGAGGAAATGACCTTACTTTTATATATCTATATTTATAGATATATAAAATTCATCAACTAAAGTTCATCAATTAAATAAGAAATGTTTCTCTTGTTTTCAGTGGACCAGGAGCTGGAACAACTGCCTTCTACATAGTCTATAAAATGGAATTGTGGGGTGGTGGTGGTATTTTATTAGTAAAAAGCTATCATAATTTGTATTATTTGCCTTTTTAATCTTCTTTACAGTTTAGGAGTGGTAAATCATTGAAAGCACTTCATTCAGTGAATTCAAAGCTGTAAGAATTGTGTGATAAATATCGGCCTGAGACTCAGGGAACAGCAGATTATTAAGAAACCAATTTGTTGATTTTTTTTTAAGTCATGAATTTAAAAAGACACGTATTTAATTATACTATCAGAATGGTGTGAAAATTAACTTCAAAGGAAAGAAGAAATTATACTGTGTTTTCCTCTTTGCTTTAATTAAAAGTAGAAAGGAAACTATGTTTCTTTTGTTTCAGGAAGAAAGGAGTTTGGTCTATACCTGATGCTATTTCTACACTTGTATAAAATATAACATTAGAATAACAGATGTGAGTTCAAGGATACTTTTCCAGAAATAAGTCTTTCAAACTGTCAACTCGTCTCTAAAAGTCAGGATAAAACTATAAAAGGAGAAATTGATTCCCGTCTACATTTGAGTATCTGTAAACTTGCAAGAAGATGGAGAGCTAAATGAGTGAGATGTTTAATTAGCAATTTCCAAACAGTTACTTAGAGCAATGCTCTATGATTTGCAACACTTAAGCAATTATTGCAGCAGCTCTTTCAGGGTTATTACATTACTGAAATAGATCATTCAGATTTGACAATCCAAATCAGTGCATTGAGGTCTGTAAGATAATGACAACATAATATGCTTTACTTATGACATCACCTAACTCCATGACATTCGAAAAAAATATATAAAATGTCCAACTTCAACAAAGTCCATTGGCATCTATATTAAAATGTCACGTACAGCATGCTTGTACACATTCGTTTTCCCGCTATTCCCCTATACAGCTACAGGAAAACCAAAACTCAACTAAATATTACAATAGGATCTGGTTAGGGCTGAAAACTATGGGAGACACAAAGAAAATTGTGCACTGTCAAGTCAAGACGGAAACATATCCTGAGTGTCTCTCAGATTTACGGACTACCTACCTGTGCTTCTTTTCCTCTAGTTTTGATACATGTGTATTAGGAAATGAAACAATGCATGGAAATATTTATAATGAGTGCTATAGCACAGCTGACGACACGAGGTACCTTCCCAAACAAGTCTCAGGAAGAGAGTTCCACAGACAAAGGTCAATCTGCCCAGGAGACAGTTTACATGAGGCCATCCTGTTTTAGAGACTAAGAGAATTTGCTAGCAATGATGTGAGCAATTCCATGACTTTTGCCCTCAGAACCACGATATTTTACAGGGTACATTTAATTTACTTGCACAGACATGGCATTCTTCATGCTTTGCCTTCCGGTTCCTATTGAAATCTGCGTCACCATCTGTCCTTTCACTAAACAGCTCTTCCATAATCATCTCTTGTGTAGGCACTCATACACACACAAGGTATTTAACAGGTTCTTCTAGCTTTCTTCTTATGGAAACTGGTTTTTCTCAACCCTACCATTCCACTGAGACAGGCAGGAAGCTGCTGGTAAGATGCTTCTTGTTCTAGATGGATGCTGGTGAGGCAGGTAATCCCCGGATAGCTGAAGAAGTCTGTTTAGGGGCTTCCAGTATTCCAGTCATCTTAAATTTCACAAAATTACAGGTTTGTACCTTTGCTCTGAATGTGGACAATCCAGGTGTGTTGACTACGTTACATGTTAGAGGGAAATGGTAATAATCAGACCATAAAACAGAACAGCAGTGAAAAGTCAGCCAGTCTGGAAGGGTTAGGGAAGTATCAAGTAATGGTGTGTCCAGATTAGCATTTTAGTTCAGAAAGACCAGCAGTGCAACTTTGAAGCCAATCTCCCATTTAGCCCCACTTCCCATGCTTTGGTTTTCATGGTGCATTAGTGTCACATTAAAGCTGTCTTTCTTTCAGATGAAAGGAAACCAAAATATGACCTTCAGGAATGCACTAAAATTACTTCAACTGCTAATGGGCATCTAGTCCAAGAGGCAAGGCTGGGCCTTGTCTGAAGAAAGGCTCATGAAACACAGTGTGGACATGGTATGGATGCCTCAGCACCATCTAATCATCTCTACAGACCTACTTATATTGTGCTGTGCTATGTGACAATGTATACATAGCCTATGGGGATGGGGACCTTACAACCTCTCTGGGCAACCTGTTGCAGTGTTCAATCACCCTCAAAATGACAAAGTTGTCTTATGTTTAGGTGGAATACCCTGTATTGAAATTTGGGTCCATTTCTTCTTGTCCTGTTACTGAAACCATTGGAAACAGTCTTGCTCCACGTTCCTTACCACCACACATCAGGTATTTATACACAACTGAGATCCCCCTGAGCCTTCTCTTCTCCAGGGTGAGCAGTCCTAGCTCTCTCAGGCTTTCCTCATAGGAGGAAACTGGAGCATCTGATCCAATTCCTTCATCAACTTAGTGTCCCTCAGCTGGACTAACTCCAGTAGCTCCATGTCTCTGTTGCTCTAGGGAGCCCAGACCTGGACACAGCACTCCAGATCCTCCAGTACTGGCCCTCAATCTTCTAGTGATTGGCCTCCAGCTGACCTTTGTGCTGCTGATAACAACTCTTTAAGTCCAGCAGTTCAGCCAGTTTTCAATCCACCTGACTCTCCATTTACCTAGTCTGTACTTCATCAGTTTGTCTATGAGGATGTTATAGGAGATAGCGTCAGAGCCTTATTAAAGTTGAGGTAAGAAACATTCACCATTCTCCTCTCACCCACTAAGCCAGCCGTCTCATTGTAGAGGGCTACCAGGTCTTCTTATGCTTTGGGCTATTTCAGTGATTGAGCTTGAATTCCAAAACTGGGAGCTCACCTAAGTCTATGGTTTTATTTTTAATAGGTCTTCAACATCACTTTCCTGAAAATCAGTCTTCAAATGATACTCCTTATTTTCCTTAAAACTGTACAATAGACCTAGACAACTAAATATCTTCACATTACTTTAAAATCCATTATGATTTTTAACGAATTTTTTTAAAGTTACTAAATCTTGAATGACAGTTTTACACTAAGATATTCATACAATTTTATTACGTCTAAACATGACCATGATGAAATGATAGAAATATATGAATATATGAATACATGAAACATTGAGAAGTGTTCTCTTTCAGATCATAGAATCACAGAATCACAGAGTAGTTTGGGTTGGAAGGGACCTCTAAAGGTCATCTAGTCCAACCCCCCTGCCCTGGGCAGGGACATCTTCCACTAGATCAGGTTGCTCAGAGCCCCGTCCAACCTGACCTGGAATGTTTCCAGGGATGGGGCATCCACCACTGCTCCTGGCAACTTGGGCCAGTGCTTCACCACCCTCAGCGTAAAAAATTTCTTCCTTATAGCTAGTCTGAATCTACCCCCCCTTTAGTTTAAAGCCATTCCCCCTTTGTCCTGTCACAACAGACCCTGCTGAAAAGTTTGCCCCCATCTTTTTTAGAAGCCCCCTTTAAGTACTGATAGGCTGCAAGAAGGTCTCCCCAAAGCCTTCTCTTCTCCAGGCTGAACAACCCCAACTCTCTCAGCCTTTCTTCACAGGAGAGGTGTTCCATCCCCCTGATCATTTTTGTGGTCCTCCTCTGGACACGCTCCAACAGGTCCCTGTCTGTCTTATGCTGAGGGATCCAGAGCTGGACGCAGTGCTGCAGGTGGGGTCTCCCCAGAGCAGAGTAAGGGGCAGAATCCCCTCCCTCGACCTGCTGGCCACGCTGCTTTGGATGCAGCCCAGGATACGATTGGTCTTCTGGGCTGCGAGCGCACATTGCTGGCTCACGTCCAGCTTTTCATCCCCCAGTACCCCCAAGTCCTTCTCGGCAGGGCTGCTCTCCATCCCTTCATCCCCCAGCCTGTATTGATACCGGGGGTTGCCCCGACCCAGGGGCAGGACCTTGTACTTGGCCTTGTTGAACCTCATGAGGTTCACATGGGCCCACTTCTCCAGCTTGTCCAGGTCCCTCTGGATGGTATCTTGTCCCTCTGGCATGTCGACCACACCACTCAGCTTGGTGTCATCTGCAAACTTGCTGAGGGTGCACTCGATCCCACTGTCGATGTCATTGATGAAGCTGTTAAACAGTACCGGTCCCAATATGGACCCCTGCGGGATGCCACTCATCACCAACCTCCATCTGGACATTGAGCCGTTGACCACTACCCTCTGGATGCAACCATCTTACCAATTCTTCACCCACTGGACAGTCCACCCATCAAATCCATACCTCTCCAGTTTAGAGAGAAGGATGTTGTGGGGGACCACGTCAAAGGCCTTACAGAGGTCCAGACTGACGACATCTGTAGCCCTTCCCGTGTCCACTGCTGTCATCACTCCATCATAGAAGGCCACTAGGTTAGTCAGGCAGGACTTGCCCTTGTTGAAGCCATGCTGGTTGTCTTGAATCACCTCCCTGTCCTCCATGTGCCTTAGCATAGCTTCCAGGAGGATCTGTTCCATGATCTTCCCAGGCACAGAGGTGAGACTGACTGGCCTGTAGTTCCCCAGGTCTTCCTTTTTTCCCTTTTTAAAAATGGGGGTTATGTTTCCCCTTTTCCAGTCAGCGGGAACTTCACCGGACTGCCACGACTTCTCAAATACGATGGATAGTGGCTTAGCAACTTCTTCCGCCAGTTCCTTCAGGACCTGTGGATGGATCTCATCAGGTCCCATGGACTTGTGCACCTTCAGGTGCCTTAAATGTTCTTGAACCTGATGTTCTTCCACAGTGGGTGGCTCTTCATTCTCCCAGTCCCTGCCTTTGCCTTCTGCGGCTTGAGTGGTGAGGCTCGGACACTTGCCGGTGAAGACCAAGGCAAAAAAGTCATTGAGTACCTCCACCTTCTCCGTATCCCGGGTAACCAGGTCTCCCGTTTCATTCTGGAGAGGGCCCACATTTTCCCTTGTCTTCCTTTTATCCCCGACATACCTATATAATCTTTTCCTGTTGCCCTTGATGTCCCTGGCCAGATTTAATTCTATCAGGGCTTTAGCTTTCCTAACCTGATCTCTGGCTGCTCGGACAACTTCTCTGTATTCCTCCCAGGCTACTTGTCCTTGCTTCCACCCTCTGCAGGCTTCCTTTTTGTGTTGGAGTTTGTCCAGGAGCTCCTTGTTCATCCATGCAGGCCTCCTGGTGTTTTTGCCTGACTTCCTCTTTGTTGGGATGCATCGCTCCTGAGCTTGGAGGAGGTGATCCTTGAATATTACCCAGCTTTCTTGGGCCCCTCTTCCCTCCAGGGCTTTGTCCCATGGCACTCTACCAAGCAGATCCCTGAAGAGGCCAAAGTCTGCTCTCCTGCAGTCCAGGGTAGTGAGCTTGCTGTGTGCCCTCCTCGGTGCCCTCAGGATCTTGAACTCCACCATTTTGTGGTCACTGCAGCTCAGGCTGCCCTTGAGCTTCACATTCCCCACCAGCCCCTCCTTGATGGTGAGAACAAGGTCCAGCATAGCACCTCTCCTCGTTGGCTCCTCTACCACTTGGAGAAGGAAGTTATCATCGACACACTCCTGGAACCTCCTGGATTGCTTATGCCCTGCCGTGTTGTCCCTCCAACAGATGTCGGGGTGGTTGAAGTCCCCCATGAGGCCAGGGCTTGTGAGCGTGAGGCTGCTCCTATCTGTCTATAGAGGGCCTCATCTGCTCGGTCAATTATGTTAATTGATCTCGGTCAGTTGTTAATTTTGGTTTTTGCATCATAAGCCAAGATTTTTTTTCTGACTTCATGATTGTGGAAGGTTCGGAGAAATGAGTGATAAATACTACATTTAATTACTTTGGCACTAGTGCGTTTCACAGTTAAGTAAAAGATGTTAGCGCTATTTTTTTCTCAGGAGGACAAAAAAAAAATCAGGAAAGTGGCATTCTTATGTTGATTCTTTGAAACTGTATTTTTCTGTACTTGCTTTTGAAAACTCACACAATGTTACATACCAGAAGAAAATGGGATGTATAAAGGGGAAAACCAAACTCTTACATCTCTGTAGCATTTGAGTATAGAAATTAAATACAACTTTTGAATCTATCCCAGATAATGTAATATTCTCCTTTCTTTCAGAGGAGAACCCAACAACCAGCAGCGCATGATCGCAAAACAAAACAGGTTTGACAGGATATATAGCAGTAGAGCTGCACCAATACTTCAGGAAATGTTTCCCCTCCCTCTCTGAATAGTTGAAAGAAGGACTATCAATACCACTCTTACATATCAGCAGTGCAAAATATAACAGAAAATAACCTGGTTCAGACTGTTTCTTACCATTTTATTAAAGATCAAATCAAACTTGTCTATTGTCAGTACATCCACTTTATCCCAATACAAGAAACGCAAAATCATATTTTAAAGCATGGGAGAGTACCCACCTGTTGCATAATGATTGACAGAAATCCCATTTCTGAAAGGTGAAATAGCAGATGGCCTTCTTGATCCTCATCAGATGGATTTGTCATATATCAAATGTGTCCTTTTGTTTGACATACTCTTTCTCATTGATTTCCAGATGACAAATAACTAAGAAATGCACTGCGAAATAAACAAACAATGGCCTTGGACCTTGATTCATAAGGACTGGAGATTTTCTTGAATTTTAATTTCATTTTAAATTAAATGAAGATATACTGTAAGAAAGTCAGCTTCATAAGGGTTTTGAAGTGGCTTCTTTAATTGCGCCATGTAAGAAATGCTTCTGAAAGTTAAACTTTTGCAGAACGCTGATGCAGTTATTGCTGTAGAGTTCAGGTTGCAGGCAACTTTTCTAGAAGCTGTGGAAATACACTACAGTAAACATATTTACCTTATTTCAGTGAAATTATTCAGTATGTGGCTTCAGTATCTGTTTCTTTCTGCATACTTCTATTTCTGAATACAATTATCTATTTACAATAGTCATATTTTAGGTTTCACTTATATTCTAAAGCAGGGGGGAAAAGCCTTGCAGAACACAAGAACACTGAAATTTCTTAAGGAAAAAAACACATAGTCCATGACCATGGTTAATCTGATACCATAAAAGACAAGTTACTATGCAATCCTACTAGGTAGGAAAAACAGGTTCCTCTACGCCCAGTCTTGGCACTGGAGTTTACTTTGTAGGGCTTTAAGAAAAGAAAGAAAGAAAATGGAAAAAAATTGCTCTCCTTTCTTTCCACAATCGTTGCATCATCTCAAAATGGACCAAAAGGGGTTTGATTTTGATTCATAACAGGAAGTCTCCTTGAAAGACTGCTGAAGGTATATATGCTTAGCTTACTCTGTCAGCTACTTACAGTCAACACAATGGAAATGACTCAGAACAATGTCTTTATACACCAAGATGGCATACAGTTATCCTAAGTGTGCTTTCTATACAGAAGCGTGTTTCTACAAGAGCTGTTAAAACACTGGTAATATTCAATTACTTTCAAAAGTCATCCTGTTAGTAAATAAGGTAGGAATGATGTCAAGTCTTCCTTGCTAACTGCTCTTGTTGCTGGCAAGGCACACCTAAAAAAAGGTTGTTTTCTTTTGAGGTTCCCTTTCTGCCTCCTCCCCCATTGTAACTGATGGAAATAAACACGAGCAACATATGTAGAAAAGCCTCTATAGCCAAGGGTGCAGCATAAAAAGGCAGTCTTTCTTTCTGTAGCACTAAGAAATGAGCAGAGAATCAGTGCAGAAGCACAGAAAGGCCATATAATGAGAAGGCAAGGAAAAAGACAGATTAAGCAAAGAAAAAGACAGATTTGCCATACACTAGAGTAATGAGAGGTTGGAATTAAACTGCGACGCCGTAGGAGTTAAGGCATACACCAACAGGAGCCAGAGTCCTACATCATTTACCGTGGACCTAAGACTGTGGCTGGGAATGAAGTACTGCCCACTTGACAGATGTTGTAGCACAGAAGTTTCTGAATTATAGCAGAAAGAAAAGCACTGGAATAAATGGGAATAAACTGCTCCATCACTGGAGGCCTCTAAAAGTGGGTCAAAAAAACCATCACTGAAGACTGATTGACTTCAGAGCAGATGGCTGGACTATATGTCCTCAAAGACACTCCCAGCCCCATGATTTACTTCTAGACAAAATATCGCAAGAAAAAAAGTAAAAGTATGTAAACATGCTGATTTGTTTAAATCCACACAGCTTCACTGCTAGATACATTTTTTTCTCATGCTAGACCTTATGACAGGCAAAGCAGTGAGTTTTTAATGGGAAAATTTGGTTCTGGTAACTATCTGCAAGATTTTGAATGACCTAGAATTAAAAAAAAATGGATTTGAGCCAGGAAGAGAAAGGCTTTAATCCTGGCATAACCTAACCAGAGAGATACATGACCCTCCTGTGACAGAAAGTTCCTATTTTGCTCCCCAAATGGAGAGAGTTTAACACAATTCCATTTTAGTGACAGCCAGGGACCATTCTCTTTGGCAGGAGTGGGCGAGCAAACCACATCTCATATGCTGGAAGGACAGTTGTACAGAAAATCTGTTGTATTCAAGCTCCCTGAAAAAAAATTAGGACTGATTTGTTGCAGGAAGCAGTCGTAATACCTCACTAAAAACTGAAAAAAACACCCTATAGTCCTTGGAAAGAGGACTGTGCTCTGGCCAGCCTTCTTGCTAAAAGCCACCTGATACGCTCCCCAGCAGGACTAATTTAGCTTTATGCTAACATATCTAAGTGCCTTTGGAAAGCACTGACTTACAACACGCCAGCTCGTAGCATGGGTGCATCTAGCATGCAGCTGTCTGCATCTGATCCAACAGGCATGTGTTGCATTACTGCAGAATACTGCCAGGCAGAGTTACGTCCAGAACACAGTATTTTGCTACTGTAGTAGCATCAAGATATACAAGGCTCCTTGCATCAGTTTCAGCTTTCCATTTTATAACACTTACTTTTTAAACCAGTTTCAAAAAAGGCACAAAGCAAAGCTTAATTTTCACATCACTGAATAAGAAGAAAGCCATGATGAGCCTTAATAATGTAAGAAAATGTGATCAAACCTGCTTAAATGATCAGTCCTTTTGAAAAAAGTTTCATTTCTCATGTGACTTTAACTTGGGTAGAAGAGGTCACACAGCCTCTTATAGGAAACCTCAAAAGCAGCACTACAGGCTCCTACCAATGGGAAAATGACTGAAAGGCAGCAGCATCCCTACTGATGTGATGGCAACACCTATGGTTTAAATGAGTGTGTACCACAAGGTGGTATGATTAGAGACTGTTTGTTCATATATCCCATCACACAATGAAATATACAGCTCCTATGAGGAAAAGTCTGCATTTTGTAAATCCAGCCACAGAAAAGGAGTTATTACACTCATGGTCTTGTTTATGGGTAGATATCTATACATATTATATATATTTGTGTATATATACATATACATATACACATATATAAGTATAAAGCCAAGAAGGTATCATAAGAATAACTGAAATCTTAAGACTCTGGTAATTACTAGTCCACGTCTAACTGTTACAGGGAAATAAATAATAATGTAGTTTAAACTGTTACACTCACTTCTTGATTTCTCCCATTTTCCTGGAGTTATTCTCACCCTTCCACTGCTCCTCTGGGTCTTAAAGCTGGGGGTTTCATTTCAGTGGGGGGCATTACTGCAAGCTGTCAGCTTCTGAAGTCCTTTGCCAGAAGAAATATGTTTGTGTTGGTGGTTTCTTCTTCACTCTAGGATCCACTTGGGGTCTTTCATACATTTTCCACAATGCTTATACAACTTTTGCTTTCTTCATTGGTCTGCAATTTCATGCTACATCCCTATTTATTACAAATGCTGACTTTAAGGTATGTTGGCTACTACTCTTCTGTTTGCTTTATTACCCCTAAAACAAGTTTTGTCAAGCTCCAGATCTCCATTTCTTTAACTGACCATGGCTGAGTTTCTCGTAGCTGTTGGGTCTCCAGTGCCAAGCCTATGTCCCCCCATCCTATATACCCCCCTGTACTCCTCTATGTCCTGTGCCTCCACTTCTCCATCTGCTCTCAAACTAGGCCTGTATTTTTCAATGCTACATCATTGTGTTAGATTTGTAAATACCTCACTCAACATAGAAAACCTACTTGCTGCTCTTATCTATATAAAGCTACAATTGCACCAGCAAAAAAAAAAAAAAAGCAAACAGACAAGCAAAAAAAATCCCCAAACAAATTAGCTGCAGATACCTGGTCAATTAGTGTACTTGATGTCACAGTTAAGCCAAGTAAAACAGAGCTGCAGACAAAGCCCAGACAAAGCCTAAGTACTGAGACTTTGCTAATGCAAGAGAAAGCTTATGGTCTGCTACCAGCAATGGCAATACTGCCTTATAGGGCTATATGGTTACAGAGCTTGAGAGCTATGGTGTTTGGCTCTTCGGTGCTGCTTAGTGGCATGGGGCTCAGCCTGACCAAAAGACAAGGCACCGTTTCCTTGCGTCATTTGTTTCTTACATTCCATTTCTTTCACCCAAGCAGAAACATTTCTTTTCAAGTTATTTGAAATTTTTTTCAAAATTTTTAAGATCAAAACATTTTTAATAGTTGAAGTTAAATTTGGAAATACTCCTATTGGAAAGCAGAATGCATTACTTTGAAGAGCTAGGGTTAAGATTTTTTTTTTTTAATTTATAAATTTTTCCCTTTTTCTTTTTTATTTTTCTTTTTTTTCTTTTCTTTTTTTTTTTTCTTTCCGATAAAATCATTGGCAGTTTCTTGTGTTTATTCTCAGGCTTACACAAACTGACATCAGAAAATGCCCTCTGGTAACACTTACTGACCAACACTGTACCTGTATGTTAGCGTCTTGCAGCACCTTGCTGTGAAAGCTTCGTGGTCCCTTTCCTACCAACATCTTTGTACTCCCTTCCTACAGCCCAGCTGAATTCTGCCTACCTTTCTTTGTACGTTGCCCCCTCCTTCAGCTTCCAGTTATCAAATCCATTGCTAATACTCTTTTCTCTGCCTTTGGATCTCCCACTCATCCTCATGAACTATCCTCAATCCATGGCTTACTGTGTTTCTATTCATGATTTTTTAGACAAATAGGTGTGAACATGTGCAGTGGAGTAATTCCTTTGAGAATGCATCAGATTTATTGCTTGTGCATAAGCTGTCTGCACAGTATGTCTGATGTGCAGCTGTGCAGGGCTCATGCAATGAACTGTAGAGGATCTGCAAAATATCAGTGCTCAGGAATTCAAGATGTGGGTGGTGCCAAGCAGGTTACTGGATTCATGCAAATCCTAGATTTTATCAAATAAATCCAGATTTGAGACAAATGCTCACATGTCCCAAGGTAAGGCAAGGAAAAGGACATGCCTGTGGACACTAAGGTGTCTGGTCACCTTCTGAGTTACATCTATTTCTTCTCACTCTCCAATTCCTCCACACATTTTGCCAGCTGTGCTTCTCCCACAGTGCGATTCCTCTGGATCTGCAGCTGGGTGTCTTTGTCCAACACATACAATGATGCATCTCAGTTCTCTACTATTTTCTAAAACCTCCTCCAGACTCGTCCTTATTTTCTGCTTTACACAAAACTTTCTCTGTCCTTTCTCCATTCCATAGTCTTTCTGTGAGCCATCCCTGTAAAGCTTGTTTCATTTCTGTTGGGGTTCAAGCTACAGTGAAGCTGCTGTCTCTGATGTGTAAACAGCAGAAGATAGCAGAGATTCTTGACCCTAAACTCCAGGAGGTTTGCCCTTTCCCTGCTGACTTTCCTCCTAAACACATACGTCCAGTATTCTGTTTGCAATAGGGGGGGGGGGGGGGGGGGCGGAAATCAATTTGGTTGTGTTCTCCAGCTCTTTGAACTTTCACTGAAGTTGCAATATTGATCAGTTTTAAAGTCATTGTGTTACAAACAAAAAGAAATGTCATTGAGACAAGGTAGACTCCTCCACCTCTGCTTTTAACTCAGCCAATTCTTTGCTTCATTTACCCAATGATTATTACACAACACAGTAATAGCTAAGCAGCTCAGATGGTCTGAGAGTCCCTTTTTATTATGCACTTACAAAAAACATCTCCCTGTGGGAACTCAAAAATCTATGTTTTAAATAAATCGAAGTAAGTGACTAAACATACCACAGAGAAAAGGGAGAGCAAAATACAAGAAACGACTAGGTTTGAATTAATAGTTAACATAGCTTACTTACATACCTAACTAACCAATGTGAACATGCAAATGAAGTTTTAAGCTTTTACACAGTCATCAGCTTCTACTTATTAGAGAGTTTCACCCAGCAATGCATAAAATAATTGCACACTGTTCTATCAATTAGCAAGTGTATGTTTGGCTTGACAGTTCATCAGTCCTATTAAGTTCAAATGCTGCAATTCTGCATATTTACAGTATCCTACTTCTTGTATTATTAACAGCAATTAAATACTCAGGTACTGAAAAAACAAGGAGGCAGCTAAAGCGTTAGCTTTTTAATAATGTAAATATATAATCAGTCACACAGACATCTCACTGCATAGTTTACTTTGCAGATTGTTTTACAATTGCATCTCTTTGCTATCCGGTGTCCCCCACCTGATTACTGTCATGAACTATTAGATAGTCAGTTAAATATAATATGCCAAGGTGGTCACATATAATATGCATCAAGGAGGTTTCTGTGTTGTAAGGAGGAAATGAGATGAAAACCAAAATACTCTTCCTGACTGGTAGTTTTAAATACATATATTAATTATGAAACACTAATTTATGGATGGTAATCTCTGCTGCCTTCCAGTAATTGAGATTAAATCATTACTAGAGTTTATTTTTTCAGAGAATGTACGTTCTCTTAAAATGTGCAAGACTTGGCAAAGGATGGTGGTTCTGTATCTTTTAATGTGACCACAGCTGCACATTAGCAAACATGCTGCTATGAGCTGTTGAGACCAGTTTTCAAATCCTGAGATTTTAAACAACCAGCTGGCATTCAGCAAAGTCCCCTTTTGGCTAGTACTCTTGACAAACACACAATCCCAATACCTGAATGAATGATGGAGGTCTGACTACTGCCCTGCCAAAAGGGAAAATTATGCCCATCGATTCCAGTGGGACATTTGTGTTCCACTCATTTAACTTGTGAAAAGCATACAAAATGGAAGAGGTCTCAAACTGTAGGCACTACTGATTGTGAAAGAACACTTTCATTTAAGCTACTGATAAAAAAAGTATGACATTGTACATCAGTCTAAAAACAAAAGCTTTGAGTTTTTGTTCATCTGCATCAGATACCAAGTGAGGGAAAAGCTCTGCAAAAAGGCGGTATGTTGTTTGATGATGGGTCACTGAAGAGAGGTTCTCATGACAAATCAAATTTCCATACCTGTTCCTCAGCAGCAACTTCCCCAAAGACACTCACGCACATTGATACTAATTCATGTCTCAAAAGCAACGTAACTACATTTACACATGGTTGTGATATAACCAGTAAGCCATACCTTCTCATTTTTTCTTAGTCAAAGCAACAAGGCTTTGTTCCTTCTAGTGCATGAAGGTGGATCAAACAGTGGATCAAAACCCATCCTTCATTGTATAGTGCAGAGATTACTTACTTTCCAGGAACTACTGGGACACTGCCAAACATACAGCACATATTTAGGACTCATTATTATATTGTATTTAAACTAGAGGCAAAATAAACAGAGCTGGACCAAACATTCTGTTTACAATAATTTCTTTGGAAAATATCCTTTTCATGTATAACCCATGACAATTGTGGAGAGCAATGTGGCGATCTGATTATACACAACTTAGTTCATTATATGAACTAATAATGAAGCATGATTAAATCCTTACTATTATGAACTACGTACATGCACCACATAGTTTTACATGCACCACATAGTTTTGAATATAGCTGTTTGGGAATTTTTTTTAAACTCAAGTTTTGTCTTTTGTTCTGCATATTATACACAATTTACAAGATAGGTATTAGAATTTGTCAAGGTAATCATTTAAAATCTTATCTTAAATAATTTTCTGTAAAATACAAAGTAGTGGAGAATGATTATCATTCTCAGTAGATTTTCTCCCTCCCACCAATGACACAGTGGAGTACCCCAAAGCCAAAATAAGTATTAAGAAGATTCATTGGAAGAAAAGCTAGAAAATGCACAGCCCAAAAATTTATTTGTTTTTAAAAAGAAAATCTCTTTCTCTCTGTGTATAACATAAAACAATCCTGGAACATTCCAGGTTTGCAGAGTTAAAGTTCTTCGAGCTTTATAACACTGTAAATGTTACCAGCTCCATGAAATGTCATGGGAACGTAATTTTAGATGGATTTGAAAGATGCAGTGGCATTTCCAAAAGCACCTAACTGACTTAACAATAAATCCATAAATGGACTTCAAAGTTAGTTATTGCAGTGTCTAAATGGTCTGACACTGTGTTGAATTTGAGTTATGCATCCTGATCTCAACAAAGCACAGACAAAATGTTAAGGGCTCCATCTAAACTGCAGATCCTCTCTGTCAGTGATGTCCACAGTCTTGGTCCCCAAATCATTGATGCCAAACAGTTTGAGTGCATCATGGCTTCCATGCACTCCCTCTCTCTCTCTCTAGACAGGTGTCTGGACTTCTTTACATTAAAAGAGTGAAAGAAGATCAATGGCAAGCATAAAATGTCCAAGAAGCTTGTATTCAGGACATGGAGAGTTTGTACAGCTAGACCTAGGAGACAAGAAATGCTCCTACATCTGACTGCTTTCAAATATGTCAGCCATGCAGAAGCCTCAATGAACTGTCAAATTAGAAACACAAAGGAGAATTCTACCCCGCACAATATTTTAGTTCCTGTCTCTTTCCATTTATGAAGTTTCTTCTGTGTATAAATCCCACAAGAAAATGAGCACTCCCCAGTTAACACAAAACAGACTAAACTGTGGCAGGAATGAGCAAGGTAGAACATCTGTCTTCAAGTCACCACTTTTGCTGAATTAGAAAAAGAGATTGCATGCCCTTAAACTTGGAAAGTCTCCTATGAGGTGTTCTGGGAGCAGCTTTTCAATCTGCTCTGCTGAAGTGGTCCTGCCTTCATAACGGGTTAAACAGTCTTCAGTATGAGCTGGACCCTGGCTTTCACAGAACCTAGTAAGTGTCCTCAGCAGCAGAAAACTGACACTACAGAGTGGCAGGTAGTGTTCAGGGCTAAATTCACATTAAATCTGGCTCAGAATTATTAATGTTAGTATTAGCATCAGGACACTAAAAGTCACCATTTTAGAGTTAAAGACTGTAGAAACTTTCACGGTCGAAGAGCTCCATCAGGAGACAAAGCCTGAGTCTTCAGCTCAGCAGTAAGGCGACTAAGTTTCAGGAAGCTGTTATTCTGTTCTTGCTGAGCATCAGACAGAGTTTGCAATGAATGCAAGTTTCCTACATCTCAGCAGACAGCCCTAATCACTAGGCTATGGGCAGCACAAACTTCTGAAATGAACATTTTCTGTCTTTCCAGTCCTGAAAGACCTTCCCAGCAAGCTTCATTGAAAGCATTTTCAGGAAATGTCTGGCTTCACAGCTAACTGTTTCTTGCCAGTAGCACATACCTAAAAAATTCCTGACTGGGTCTAAATTCTCTGTGTAAGCAACACATATTAAAAGTGTGTTTTCCTAACATGTGTAGATGCATTCAGGACACTAAGTACACATTCATAGGGACATGACTGCATGCCGTAAAAGCATAAGCAAAGAAAGTTAGTTTAGGGTTGCTTAAAACCACAGACCCAGCTCTGACAGTTATTCCAGGTGAAACCAAAGATCAAAAGATGTTGGAAGAGGTTCAAATTTCTGTTAGCAAGTCACTGTCTTCTTTAAACATACTGCTTCAAATAATGAAAGAAATATTCAATAATATTCATAAAGGCTGGGATTTTCGGAGAAACCTAAGGGAGGTTTCTCCCTAAGCAAATCCCAGCCAAAGATACTAACATTTAACTGCAGTTGAATGGCAAATATTGTGCATTGGTGTTTTGCCATTTACCTCAGAGGGTTCAGCAGCACATGCAAAATCCACAGAAAACTACTAGCCCCTGCCAATCACTGCATTAAGAATGTATATATTCAGTACGAAGAGCAAAATACATAACCCTAGATACTTTAATATCTCCATTTCAAACATTAAGACAAACAGACTTTTTAAGAATAAGGACAAAGAGGAAAAGAAATCTCACCCAAACAGCCTACTATGAAAAGTATGAGCTGACCTGAAAGAAAGAGTAAACACATCATGAGAAGGACATCAGTTTGAGCACTGCAATGACACAGTCCTCATTCTGCAGTTCCTCAGTGATGGTGACCTTCTTGGCTGACACAAGACACTGAGCCACGGACATCCAGCCATCAAGAATTCCACCATAAGCTTTTAGTTTTCGTAACCTGAGCCCCCAAAAAGCTTTCCACTGTACCTTAAATTGGTGGGCACATTTTTTACTTTAAGTTGCTGAATAGTGCCATTGCATTCAGAGAGAGCTTGCATACTTGCATATGTACATTAAATATAGAGGGGATCATGCTTAACACTCAACTTTTATGTGACATTAGTGTCCACAGTCACCACCCATCGAATAAGTTGCAATTAATTTCTCTCTTAATATGATGCAAAGCATTGTAGAAGATGGGTTACACAAAGGTCAAATAAATAGTCTGGCAACTATTGACGGGTCCACTGAAGTGGCAGCAAAGATCCCCTACACAGAGATCACATCCCAATCAAAAAAAATACATGTCTAAGAAAACGAAGTACATTTTGCTGTATGTTTTCTTTCCCATCTTTTTTTCTTTTTTTCTGAAGAAACCAAACAAGGGTTACACAGAAGGAGATAAGTTGAAAATGATGGTGTGTCTGCCAGCAAATGTCTAGATGCCAGTCTAGCTAGAAATGACACTTTGAACACACAGAAAAGGAACAGTTTCCTTAGCAACCAGAGTGAAAGCTCTAAGAACATCTCTTCTGCTCTGTGCTGCTTCGCCCTTCCCCAACTCAGTCTGCCACCTGTCACTCACAGATTTAATTTAGTTTAACATTTTATAAGGTTCAGATGGGAGAATTCCTGCTAGTGGATGAACCACTAATGCTAAAGAAATTTGGGGGGCGGGGGGGGGGGGGGGAGAATCCATCCCCACAATAAGGGGTGTATGTGGTTTGCACACCAAATGGTGTAGATGAGCACTGTGCATTGAACAGTTCTCCGGTTTATCAGACTGATACTGGCCTTTTCAAATACCAGATCACCTCTCCACAGAGCCTTTGCTCTGCCCCAGATTTTGAACCTCTTCTGCTCACCTGTCTTTGCACAAGCCTTTGCAAAGCAGCTTAGGGGCTCAGCTGCTGTTTCTTCCCTTTTTATACAACTGTTACCAGAAGGTATAGGAGATAATGTCTACATCTCTTTATATTTTCAAAGGTATGGCCAAGTGTTAATCCATGCATGTGATTTTTAGATACTTACACATTCTAAACTATACTAGAAAATTAACCACCTTGTTTTGTGTTACAAGGAGAGGCGAGGGGATGGAGAGGAGACAAAAGATCAATTTTATCATCAACACCTTCCCATCTTCTTGAATAAGAAGAATATGATTTTTATATTATAGTTCTCATTTTTTGCTATATCCAGATTTCTTAACACTTTATACACTTTCTCTGTATCAACCTGAATGCGTGAATCAGGTTGCTTCATACATTTATAAAACCTTCAGTTAATGTATGCAAAGACTGCATTTTCTCTGCTAAAAAGTTAGTGAAAAGCCTCTGTGGTATGAGCTATTTCACTTTACCAGATACACATGACATTTTGATTTGGGATTGTATGTCAGGTAACACATAGACTAGTAGTAGTGCTAGTTCACGCTAAGGCTGGATTTCTATGCCAGTTTGATCCCATTTATCAAGAAACACAAAGAAACTGAAATTGCCTGCACACAACCAGCAAGGAATTCCTCTTCTCTTCCTCCCTGCTACCAGGTATGCAAAATTCCGAAGGCATCTTACAAGGGAGGCACCCTGTGTAAGGAAGATATCATTGTAGAGATACAAGGACTTATGGCTTGGGAAACTACGTCTGCTTTCCAGACCTGTAGAAATTGTCAGCTTCTGTGAGTACTGCCAGGAATAACCTATGAAAATAAGATGGAACTGACCTTGCTTACTCTGCTTTCACATCTGGCATGTGAAAGTCTTACACAGAGAGGCAATCTTGATTTCATAACCTAAACTCAGCTTCCCCTTTCAACAGATTAGGAGTTTTAAAAGTGAAGCAGCATCTCACATGACGTGGTAACATGTTGCAAACCTATTGAACACTTCATTGAATTTCATACTAAAAAAAAAACCAGCACAAAACAACAATGAAACATTTTTTTATCACACAATGGTTTTTGCTAAAATATCCTAATGCTCTGAGAGATGTCTGAATGAGACGTGCATAGAAACAGACAAGGTAGGAATCCCTCTTGACTTTAAACCATCTGTGATAAATTTCTGAAAGTTGGTTAGGTGATGATGTCCCTGGATGCTTTAATCACAGCAGTATTCTATCACACACATTTTTGAAACATCCACTTGGAAAGACTGATCTCATCTGTTCCTAATTGATCAATCTATGTAGCCCCTTAGAAATACATATACTGTGTCAGTTTGGTTTTCAGAAGTTAAATGATTGGAGTGTTTCCAAATCCATGTTCCAAACTGAATTTCCCCATTTGCTGAAGCATTCTGCAGGATCACAGCTCTCAGTCTGAGAATCCGTCCCTCCACTGTTGTAAGATAATCAAATATAATGTCAGGCAAGAATAATTTACAATAGTTTATTACTTATAGAAAATTATCTCTTGCTGGCTTTGATTGATAGTATTGAAATGACTATTTGTTTCAGAAGGTTCTTCTTTCCATGTGTGCTTGCAATGCTACATACATTGTTTTTCTGAAAAAATACTTTGTCCTGGATGAGGAACTCCCCTGATTTTCCAAACCAACCGTAGCCTACAAGCCAGCTGACAGAATGGTTCAAATAGCAGGGAAAGGGAAACATCCTTCACCGTGTCCTTTCCTCTTCCTTTCCACAGCCTTTCTTTTACTCCACCTTCCTCTATCTCATACACAGAACAGTGATAACGCTCAGAAAGTGAAAAGCATATATTAGGGGCAAAGCTGAGTTTGTGAAGCAAGTAAAATTCACGCTGATTGAGGTAAATCAATCAACTGAGGGGAGGAAAGGAGATGAACTATCTGAAAAGAAGCAAAAATAGAATGAAGAATGTGTTAGAGTAGGAAGGGGAGTGCATGGGAAGAGAAGACGTGCTTATAGAGCGACAGCTTTTCTGGTCCCATGGTAGTTAATGGGAATTTTGATTTTGAGAGTCAGGATATTACCCATGTCGTTTAAATAGCAGTTGGCAGACATTTAATCTGCAGATGGAAAGAAAATTGGAAGAAAGATGGGAAAATGATGTCCCTGTAGCTGTTTAACAGTGAAAAGCTGTTCTTCATTCATAGGCTTTCAGAAGCTAGCACTGCTATTTTCAGTTTATTGTTTGGATTGCATTTAGTCTGTTCCAAAGACAGTGACCTGATTATTAACAACAGATTTAAACAGGGAAAGAGCAGATTCACATGAGGTGGCCAGCTAGCCCTGCCATTCTCACAGCCATATCTTCCAGCTCAGTCCCATCCACGCTCGGAGTTTATAGCACTGGCAGCATAAATATGGAAAAATAGCATAAGTGAATGACACTTTTCACTTGGTAGACAAAGGCTTCATTACTCCCCATGTGTTGCTGAAATGTGGGAGCAGGAAGCCAAGAGCAGATATGTCAGTTCATAAGTTCAGTCAGGAGCTGCAGGGGAAAATGTTTGGAAAATGAAGGAAAGTAACATAGGATGGAAGGAGGAGGAAACAGCTCAGCTGAGAGGAGTTGTTCAGGTTATAGAAGAGAAACAGCCAAAGAAGAAATTGCTGTGCCGTTAATACTGTGGTTATGTTCTTCAGGGTAGGAAGCAGAGTTTTCTCTCTGGTTCCACTCCCTTTTAAGTCCTGAGCGTCTGTTAGTGTTACTATCACCTATGATATTACTAGATAGCTGAAAGACCTACTTTGAGAAGAAAGGTAGGCACTTGGGAAATTCTTTGGTTTAGTCTAGATTTATATCCAAAGAGAAAGAGAGAAACAAGTGGCCAAATTTGTGCGGTTCTCCATGTAAGTTCTGCCCCTCACTATACAAAACAATATTCTAAGACTCTGAAAATGACAAGGGCTGTAGGTAAACCCTTTTATCCAAAACAAAAGTGAATTGGAAGAACAAGTGCACTTTCAGGAACATAGATACCATCACAGGTACCAGAAAACTTAATAAAACATAAATACATACATGAAACTGAGTAACATTGAGTAAAGCTGAAAAAAACTGCAGCACCATGGTGGGTTCAGAGGAAGTATTTCCATGTCCTTATTCACAGACTTCTGAAAACCCATGGATTACTTTCCACTAAAGTTTTACTAGTATTGCAATGTTTATACTAATCCCTTGAACGGTGTACCACAAATATTGTGAAAAATTTGTATGCTATTGCCCATCACTAATTAATTTCACCCTTCTTGTCTTTCCCATTTTGTAAGTAAGCTTGTTAAGGCTTTCCTTTGGAAAAACGCAGTTAAAAGACAACAGAAACTATAAATCTCAGATTGACTTGAGCACCTCACGACAAGATACATTTCTGTCCTCCAGTTACAAACTTGCCATCACTTTATCTCCCCAAATACTTTAAGATTCCTGTTCTTCCACAGAGTAAGATTACTAATTGTGAAGTAAGGGTGACATCAGTAACTTGGAAATCATCTCATACCCCCATGCTTGACTTGATCTAATATCTTCTTATTTTGGTGCCTTACTGAATTAGCAGATAATCCCCCTAGGCAACCAAAGGTGACACAAATCTGTGTGGAACACCTTTATAAAATGTCAGCAACCTTCACTGTGTTGGCAAATGCATGCCAGAAGCAGGACGGACTCTAAGAGAGTCATAACAAAGTAAACAAAATAATCTGAGTAATGGAACACCTGAATAAAAATAGAATTTAGGCAATTACAATCCAGATGCAGCGCGGGGAGAAAAAAGCAAACACCATAGTCCAAACTTACTGCAGCACTTCTTGGCCAGGAGTAATTGCTCCTCTATGTAAAAGCAAGGGCCCTCAGCATGCAAAAAAACCCTAACATTCAGTAAGCCCATTAGCTGAAATCTCTAGCTGAACCCAAGTGTCTAGAATAGCGCTACTTCAGAGTCAAGGTTTTCCAGGCCTGAGGAACAGCTCTAGAGAAATACCACCGCGTCGCTGGCAAGAGCTTTCTTTAGTACTCTGCTTAATAAGAGCGTTATTTGGATTAAGCTGTAATAAGTCCTCTGAAAGACTTGCACTGTTCTTCTCTGCAGGTACAACCAAATGTTGAAAGGAATTGGAGAAAAAACAAATCTCAAAAGTTACAGAGCCTCAGTTCAGTTGAGATAAGCAACAATGAAATCTTTTTTTTTCTTTTTCCCCCACACACACCACTTAAATCTCTGCAGCCATGCTTGACACTTCCTCAAGAGGTTTGCAGAGCTTCCTGCTCCGAGACAGAATGGAATACTACCGAAATAGCCTCCTTTGTAGTTAATCAATATCGCTGCTCCGAGCCTTTGCAAGAACACTACACTCCAGGTTAAACAAATATAAAAAAACAGGAGGAAAAATACATTGAACTTATAAAGCTTGAAGAATAACATGAGTTTCCCACTTTTAGGTGACTCCCTTCCTTTGTTCTGAAATAAAGAGAATGTTTGTAGAGGCCTGCAAAGCTAAGCAAAAAAATGTAAAGGAATAGCAGTGATGAAAGACATAGAGAAATTAAAAAATGAATTGTCCTTTCCCCTAAATCTAATATGTACAGATCAGAAGGGTACACTAAATTCCATCCCTGTCTCTCTTTATAGCATGCAGAGTTTTGCTGCATCCATTATTTCAGTCAGTTGCATTGTTAACTGGCATTCTCAAGCCTCATTAATAATTTACGTATGCCATATTTAAGTCTTTTAATTAGACTTGTAATTATAATAGCCAGTAAAGCATCATTACAAATTATCCCCCTAATCAGAGTTCTCCAATCAATTTTATCTCCCTTTATAATATCCTAAGCACATAAGAAATTAAAGGGGGGGGGGGGGGGGGGGTGTAGCTTTTTTTTTTTTGGCCACATTAGGCACGAATCTAAAATTTAAAGTCTCATGTTCTCCATGCTGGTACCACCAACATTCTGCTGTCACCCAAATTCTCCCAGGTTCCTCCACAGCACTTCTTAATGCTCAGTCCAGATCTCAACTACTTTGACTGGATTCTTCTCCCACTTATAAAATACCAAGTCTAGATTACATGTCTATATCCAAGCCTATAAGAAATATATGGATAAATACATCATAATTTATATCCAGGCTGCTCCTACTCCCTTCAACACTTCGAGGTGCAGTCAGCTATCTAAAACCCACCACACTCACAGTCTCCCTTTGAATGAACCTCAACCTCACAGTGTTATACTTACTCCAGCATAAACTTGGATTTAAACTGTGGGTTTGAATTTTTCTTTCTTAACTTTTTGTCACACACTGAGACAGAATAGTGCAAAGTGATCATTTATTACAAGAGCAAAACAAGAACAATCTTGTTCTGTTAGCTGTCAGGAAAAAAAATCACATTATCATTCTCTTCGCAAGTTGGCATAAGCAATAGTTAGCAAAGAGATTGTACTTATAAATCTTATTAAGAGTACTCAAATTGTGTGAATGGTCACATTTATTGGTTTTGCCACCTTGCTGGAGGACCTGATTTTTTTTAACAGAGAGAGAGAGAGACTTGTTCATAATATTCAGAATTTAAGAATTTTGTGGATAATTTTAAAATGGTTATAAACATCTTTCTCATCACTCATCTGTATTTACAGTGATAACCACTGTTCTTTTATTTCTACATAAGTATTCACAATAAATAATTAAATATTCACAAAAATAATGTTTGAATGTTTAAGAAGTAATAGTATGTAATTCATTTATCTAGTATTTTTAAGTAACAACTTCATTCAGAATTGACAATTTTACTTAAAACTAGAGGTTCTTGTATCAGTAATTTGATATACATAACCAGTAACACAGGAACTCCATAGCCCATATAAACCTGTCTAGGTAAAGTACCAATAAAAGTTCTTTAGGCAACAAGAAAACCTTGAAGTTTGAGATTACTGAGTCCGAGATTACTTGAGAGGACAAACTATTAAAGCAAGACCCAAAGGGCACTTTCCTTTTATCAGGTATAATAGATAGTGAAGAGGACCTTGGAAAAAAACTCAGCTTCCTTTCCAGCATAGTATGAGGCCCTGATAATTGCTGACATCAAACAGGTTAGCTCACATGGAGTGGTACTGTACATAGAAAGAAATACAATACTTTTCTTGAGAGTCAGAAGTAGTGTAAAGTACATGAAAGACGACAACTATGTATATATTTAGGGTGAAGATCACCTTTTGAGAAGAGCAACAAAGAACTGGATTCCTTGGTGAGGCTGCAAGCCCTTTCTTTAATTGCTTATAGCTTTGGGATTTCTTTTTGTTTGTCTTTTCTCTTTCAGCCCGAGCTGATTAAATGGAAAATCAAGTATGACCCACCATCGGCTGCCTCTAAATTTCCGTTCAGCTCCTGTCAAATGGCAGGACATGCTTTGCCTTCTTGACAATTCACCTGCTGCTTGTGGAAAACTGATCAAGCATCCATACAGAGTTTCTAACTGATATATTGATTTCGCAAACATACTAGACAGAGCCCTCTAATTTCACCGATATCAGAGCGAGCTAGGAATCACATAACCTCAGAGAAATAAGCACTAAAAATTGACCACTGTTTTTTCCTTCACCTACCCCTCCATATGGCAGGGTGTGTTGGCTCCCTTTATTCCTCCTTCAGGGTGTGCTTCAACTGCTCAGCCCATCCTTCTGCATCTTTTTAGGGAACTAACTCTGCATCCACGTGCTCTAAAACCGGTTCTCTGAACTATCTCCTTCTGCTTACCAGTCACATATGTCAAGCATGATCCCTCTTCCATCTAGTTAAAAATACTTTTCTAAATGAAAACATTTTTCATCCTTACATCAGCTACCTGCACACCAAAGGCTAAAAATAATTAAAGACTGAGAAACATGGTTATAATGCATCTATGCTGATTTCTCATCTGCTCATTTTTGCAGATTATCCTTGGCACAGACAAGCTAAGCATAAGGAAAAATAAACTTGGCTTTTCACAGTCTGATTTCTCTATATGCTTACTTGCCAGCCTCTTCTTTTTTCCTTCAGTCTCCATGATCCTATGATGATTAGGGACCCAGGTCCCTATGATATTTGAATACTCCCTTTGAGTTCAGTCCTCTCGTCTCTGGAAAAACTAGAGTTATGGAAAGAAGGAAATCGTGTATTTCACGATTCTCTTTCTAAAAGATGACTCTGATTTTAAGTCTTCTCAATATGAACAGAATATACTACCTGTACCTGAATTAAACACTAATGAAGATTTTTTCACTGGTCTTTGGGTATGCCAATAGTATTTTATTGACAAATTAGTCTGGCTACCTACAATAAATACATTAACTTGTATCTCAAATATGGAAGCCATAAATATATGTTACATGAAAAACATGCACTTAATGGAGAAGTCTTTGTGGAGTCTTCTTATTTTGTTCACTATCAGAAAAAATAGTAAACATCTCTGAGCTCCAAATAACCAGATATGTCTCTGATGATAATGGTATCACAAACACACCAATAAAATGTGCCATAAATTTATTATTATTTTCAAGGGATATCCACATAAGTTATATGACAGCAGAAGCTTTGTCCGACCTGTGTGATCATTTTAATAGAAAACCAGTGGTATCACCATTCAGAGTTCTGCTGCTTGTTTGGCATATAGAAATTGATTTACTTTTTCCACTGAAGCAGCCATTTTCCTGATTTGGTACAGGTAAAACATTCATATATCAGTCTGGGTTTCTTCCCATCTTACATTTTATTTTTCTGTAACTTACAGCACCAGGAGATGTTAATTGATTTTTCCATTCAGCAGTCTGAAGTATTAAATCTAACATCTTGGAAACAAAACAAAAGGTAAGTGGCGCTATTACCATAAATAACTGAAGTAAATATTAAGGTACAATTGGCCTTTGGGGGAATTCTGCATTAGTTCTGTATTCTTCATAAGAATTTTAGATATTACAAGGCCAAAACACGAGGAAAAATTGAAGCTACAGCAATGCACGTTATCTCAGGTATCCTGCTAAATACAATCTTTTAAGTCAAGAATAAACTGCACATAAAGTAGTCAAAATCTTAGTATGCTAGGCAAAGTCACTGGCCCAGCAAAGGAAGCAGTGCAGAAAGCATGATCTAATTTAAGAAACTAAAAATGTATTCTCCATTCAAATTGTAACCCCAGCCAGAAATTCAGTTAATGAACTGTATCAAGAGACTGCATTTAATAGACAGGGGCGTAGGGTCAGACTGAGTCAACTCCACAGTCTTACACATGAAGATTAGCAACTATCCAGCTCTGGGCCCTTTCACTTTTTTAACCTCATGCAGCATATTTAACTTATCTGTATGCGGTGCAAGCTTCATCTGCAATCCTTCGCTCTCTGAGCGGGGTCAGTAAGCAGAAGCAAAAGCCTCCTTTCTTGCTGACTGGAAAACGTAGAAATCACTGATCAGGCAGGCACACGAGCGCATCTGTGATTTTTGCCAAATTATTACACAGACAGGGATGGGCTTCAGAATAAGGTTTACACAGCCGTACCGTAATTTTTAATAGGCTCAGTTCAGAGGTATATGCCAAGGGGGAAATCACTGTGGTTCTCAGATCAGTAGCAGCCCGATGGATGGCCTTGATGCCTATCCATGCTGCTCTTGCCCCCTAAGTTTATTTTGATTTTTTTAAACACTTCTCACTTTCTGAAAAAAAAAAAATATTCTAGGAGGCCCTCAAATTGTCATTTCTCAATGCTTATAACTTCTTACCCATGGGGTTATTATCAGGAGGCAGATGATGATGAGCAACTATCTTTCCTCAGAAGAGTTTCAGCAGAGTATTTAGGACTGCATGCTATTCAGAAACTATGCTAATAAGGGGATAAGTAATTTAGATATTGACAGAAAGGAACTATAATGACCTATAAGGTCAATCCATCAGTGTTTCTGTGAACATCTTTGAAATTATTTCTTCACAGTAAAAAAGAAAAAAAAAAAAAAAATTATATTTTGGCACAATATGTTATTTTGATTATGGGTGAAATTACAATCTTTTAATTTCCATATTAAGCTTTCAGCAAGTAATACACAACCATTTTAGTAAAGTGAATATATTAATATGAGAAATATCTCTCTTTCTCATGTATCCTATCTATGAAAACATTATTTTTGGAAAATGTTAGCAGAAAATTGTTTGTCAAATTATATAAGTAATTTGTTAACAACAACACAACATGAACTTGGATTCATGATAGTGTACATGCTAGCTCCTGAAACAATAAAACAGGGCATTTAATTCAATGTATCTGATCCAGAAAAAAATTATAGATAGTGTACTGCTCACATTCCTTATTTTCATCAGCCTTACACTGTAATTCTCAAATCAAAATATTTTATTTTTATGCACTGTTGAGATATTAATGTGAATCACAAGCAAAATATTCATTGTTTTTCAGATTCAGTTTTTCATGGAAGGAAAAAAAAACACATGCAAACTTTGGTTGTAAATGTTGTATTAGAAGAATAAATACAGTATGGAGACTGTGCCATTATTTCCTTACCACTGTGTTTTGTTGTAGTTTATGTTTTATGCCTGATCCAAAATCTAAAGGAGTAATAGTATTATTTTAATAACTTTCAGATTTGTTCCAGAATGGCTTATTTATAATGTAAATGAAGACACCAACAGTTATGAATACAGAGCTAGAAAGCCAAAGAGCAGTCACGGAAGCAGAAATAGTATGGTGACATAGTTTCCCATGTTCATCTACTGATAGATTCTACACTGCGCAGACTTTGTTCTTTGCAGTTTTTTGCTAGTTTCCCCGGCTTTTCATACATAATGATCCTAACTCACACAAGTAATCCCACTGGAGTGAAACTGGGCAACTTTCTGAGAAATTAGATGTCTATTTCTTAAACATTAATGTTCTGCCATTAGATTTTACCGAAAAGTCAATGTTAACAAAGACAAGGATATTTAAATATCACCTCTAATTTATACTAAGGGAATTAAGTTGAATAACTGGATTGCAGTGGGAAATACTGAAGTCAAAGAAAAAAAAATTACTATAGTCCTACAACTGAATTTGAAATGTATAGAAAGGAGGGAAAATCCAGCTAATGCCATTTTCACATTAAAATTAAGAACATGAAGAAGTGTCATATGCAAAATTCATAGAGAGAAAAATCAATTTTTTTTTCCTTTCCTAATTGTCTATTTGTAGTTTCCAAATACAGTCACTTACAGCACCTAATGTAATTATAATTAACAAATCTAGGACACTCTTATTGAGAGTCAAGAGTTCACACACCTTCCATACTCTTCAGAAACTTGACAGAATTGGGCAATGTTACACCTGTTTAACCTATTTTCTTCTTCAGTCTTCTTATTGTAGTTATCAGCTCACACAGCTCACTGTGCCAAGAGAAATCAGCAGTACCATTGATTCTGTTCCTTCTTGTTACTCAGTCTTTACATTCCAGTTTGTTGATGATTTTTTGAAAAATGAAGTAAACATCATAAACAAGTGCATGAAAAAAAAAAATTAAAGTGGCAAGTTAAAAAAATATCTAAGCCAACCAAAAAACTTAAAGGTCATTTGATCCTAACAGCCCTAATCTTCTGCATATCACTTCAGTGAGACACTGTTCCCATTGCCTGTCAAAGCAGAGTCATTCTCTTAGATTATGCAGTTAATGCAGTTTGTGATGGTGAAAGAACTGGCTTGCTGTATAGTTGCTCTTGTTAACATCTATCTCATCAACAGGAAGTGCCTTATCCATTAAATACCTCTTTAGCTCTCTTTTGTCCAAGACAAGGAACAAGACTATCTCTGACAGCAAGCTAATTAGGCCTTAAACAAGTGACATCTCCCTGACCTTAAACAGCCTGCCCCTGCAAAATCTGGTGAAGAAAATGAGGAAGGAAAGGTTGGGGGTGGAGGTTGTGTGGGTAGAGAGACAACGGAAAGGAAGGAGAGCTTCAGAGTTGTCACCGATAATCTCTAAGAATGTTAGCCATCACTTTTGAATACTGACACCTAAAATTAAGCATCTAGATAAAAAGTGTGACTGTGTGAATTAGGAAACTCATAAAATGGCTTGAAAGTATCTCTGTGGGATTGACAAAATAAAACAGGATAATCCACAAGACTAGAGGAAGTTGGAGACAGGAAGGAAAGAAAAATAAGGACAATAGAGGGGACTTGCACTTCAAGAGTGCTATTTTTCTCCACTAAAGAAATTCTGGACAACAAGTTCAGGTGCAGATATGCAGATAGTAACAATACAGAGAAGCATGACAGATCAATTATCTGTGCAGATACTTTTGCTCTGTTTAGCAAAAGTGGTCATGGCACTGTAATTGATGTACGTTGAAAAAGACAAGAGATCAACTGGAGACTTTTCTTGCCCACTAAGGCACAAATGATAGGATTTACTCCTGTGATTCGTAACAGCACCGGGTGTATTTAGCTCTTAAGTCACACTCATAATTTGACTCAAGCAGCAAGCACATCTTCCACTAACAGTTTAAAAGTCTTTGTAGAGTCTTGTGTCTGTATGACTTGCACTGAAGAAGATGAAGAGTCTTGCAGATCCTTCCTATATGCTATGTATTGTTCACAATGTGATATTGAGAGATAAAGATATCAATACCACAATGTAATATTGATGAGATAAAGAAAGCTAAAACTCCTGGAAACAACAACTTGATTTAAAAGACCTTAATTTTAGATCTTACCAGCAAGGAAAACCAAGAAAAGCAAGAGTCATCTACCACACCCAGACCAGTCACACTGTTTCCAGAAGACCTTCAGCTTGGTCAGTTGGGAAAACAGGAGAATAGGAACAAAGACAGTCAAAAACAATATGCATTTCTTTTACAAAGTATCTTTGACTCCTTTGGCTACAGAGGTCTAAGCAAAGGTATTTTGCTCAGGTATGCAAGCAGGAATTGAGAAAGCATTTTTCTCTACTGGCTGGAAAAAAGGGAATCTTACACACTGAAGAGTGTCTCCACAGCCATGCATTTCTGCAGCTACCCCTGCCTCTCTCTGATGACCTATGATCTTCCACAGACAGCCTTCCAAACTGATCCTTGCCCTTGCAGCTGTTGCTTCACCTTCATCTTCCCATTCAGAGCATTAGCTACCTTCAGGAGAGTCTCAGACAAAATCTGAGATTCTTTGTGCCATGTTTCAAACTATTTAATCATTTGTTATCAGTCACATGACTAATCCCTGTAGGTTATTGTTAATGCATTCTATATATTGAAAATACCATGTTGTTTTTTTCCAGCTGAATTCAATGCACACGGGAAGACTAATTTCAAGCTTTACTGGGAGGCTTAAAATAAAGACTGTACACTGAAAATTATTTTTTCTCTTTTGGAAATATTTCTTAAATATTTCTTTAAAAAGGGATAGTGAAAAACACCCTTCTGTAAGATGAAAGTAACTTGCTTATTAACCAGTAAAATATATAGTTTAAATTACCTTGCAATTTGTTTGTTGGAAGCTGACACGCAACTTGTCATAACTTGGTAAACAAAAACATTCCCATATAAATGCTGTAGGAAAGCTCTTTCTACATCACTGGCACTACTGATCCTAATGGAAAAAAAAACTGAGAAAAATATCAAAAGACAGCAGAGATTTAACATATTTTTCAAAACTGATCTTTGATTTCATAAGATGGATGGGCCTTAAAAGAGAAATTTCACTTCAGGCAATTATGTCTCTGTGGTGGATTGACCCCAGCCAACAACCAAGCACCCACACAGCTGCTCTACTCACTGCCCTTTCCTGCAGGACAGGCAGAAAATAGAAGGTGAGAAGAATTGTGGGTTGAGATAAGGACAGTTTAATAGGCGAAGCAAAAGCCTTGCATCTTTGCAACCAAGCAAAGAAGGAACTTATTTACTATAGCCTATCAGCAGGCAGATGTCCAGGCACCTCTCGGAAGCAGAACATCAGTATGTGACGTGGTTGCTTCAGAAGACAAACGCCATAATCACAAATGCATCGTGTGTCCCCCTGCCCCATAGCTTTTATTGCTGAGCACATTATGTGGTATGGGATATCCCTTTGGTCAGTTGGGGTCAGCTGTGCCAGCTGTGTCTCCTCCCAGCATCTTGCCCACCCCAGCCACCTCGCTGTGGCGGGTGGAGTGGGAAATGGAGAAGTCCTTGACTCTGTGCAAGCACTGACCAGCAACAGCCAAAACACTGGTGCGTTATCAATACTGTTTTAGTCACAAATGCAAAATACAGCACCATAGGGGCTGCTGTGAAGAGTGTTGCCTCCAACCCATCCAGACCCAGTGCAGTCTGAAAAGAAACACGTATCCATGCATCACGACATCAGGAGCGGTCCGTACCTCTAGAAGTTTCCAAGTATGCAGGTGGTCACAGACTGATTTGTCTTGTGGCCTCATTTTGCAGTGAATTTCTTTGTCATTATACAATTGATATGACGGACAGAATATTGTACTTCTACTTAGAGATTTCAGCACTGTCAAGGACCTTTTATTATACCAAAATGATTATAGCACTTTGATAAAATATGCCTTTGATATAATAAAAATGCTATGACATACTACAGATGATGCAATAAAACCTACCAAACAATTCAAGCGTAATCACAATAAACATGATCACCACAGACCACAGCATAATAGTTGTTCTACCAAATAACTGGAAAGTACACCATGGGAGCTATAGACTCTGTGCTATAACATACATTGGTTGACATTTGCAAAACAAATAAGCCTTTTAAATATAAATGGTTCCTCTCAACTTTTCTCCAACACACTAGCTGTAAGGCTGTCCAAAACCAACTTGTGATTAATCCAGAAACAAGGAACCTAACTTGAACTAGTCAAACAGTGAAAAAGATTCTTTGAAAACAATTTTAGGTATGATAAAAAAAGCCAAATCCCTATTTATATTAAGTATTTACCATGCACTTTGGAATTTTTCCAAAGCTAGTTAAATACCGTAATTATTCACTAATAATTTTTAAGAAGAAAAGCAAAATGCCTGAGAGAAATTATTCATAATAAACAATTCAGTCAGCTCTAAATATGACTCAGAGAAGGTTTTAAAGTGCTGCAGGGCAAGTTCCTTGTGTAACACCTGAAGAGTTATATGAACAACTAATGTGTGTTTGTTACATCTAAGCTAATCACCCTGATCTCCTGTATTCAAAGGAAAGTATTTCTAGCGTGCGGTATATTTAATTTTAAGCAGACTGTTTAGAAATAAGTTAGGTGCCTTTTTCTCTCCTGTTACTACACAGACAGCCTCAGGTGGCTAATCTGACGTAGACAACTACACTGCAAACTTCTCATGCCAAAGGAGATGAACACCCTGCGAAGGGTTCAGATTTTTTTTCACTTTTCCTGGGCATTCTGTACTAGTCCAATAGAACAACTCTAACTGAAGCCAAATATATATTTATATCAGCCATAGCCATATATGACCCACCAAAATTTTTTTCATGGAAAAGTCCTCTAGTGAGAAATTGAGGTTTGTGTGTCCTTTTTAAAACTTTCTAGAAAGACCATCTTGTCGGAATATTTCTCTCAGTTAAAACTGTAATATCTAGTGAACTGTCTCTCCAGCATCTTCCCATAGGCCAGAACAGAAGGTAATATAATGGGTGGACAGAAAAAAAAGCAAAGACTGAATTTGGAACAGTCCCACTGAAAAAAAAAGAGAAAAGTTGTATGAAAGTTAAATATGTGACTAGAGCTTACCCCACGTAAATCATGTAACTGTCTTAATGCTGTGCTTCTGCAACTCATATCTCCAAAGCCTTGCAAAACACTTCTCCTTTCGGGGGGGGAGAAAAGAATAACAGGTGCATTTTTGCATTTATTCTGTGTAAGAAAAGTAAGCAACTTTTTATTTCCTTTGCTTTCTTTTCTTCTGCTTAAATTCACCTTCAGTGTGATAAAATTCCATTGTAAAATGGAACAACGTTATACAGCCAAAAGATAAGCATATTTAAAAGAGGTATTCTGCTTATATAAATCACTTAACACAGATCATTTACCTGATGCAGATTTACTATGCAAATATACCTTTATGTATTTAAAGAGGACAAGATATATTTAAACAATCCACTTTCTTTAAATATATTTAGCTTGCTTTCATTTAAAACATTTGAAGTCTTCTCAGTTTTATCAAGACTGGTATGTACTATTTATCTTCCATAATGTTTTCTACTTCTTCTTTCCTTCTTCCCTGAAACATTAAATCTTCCAGCACCTAAGGGGACCCATAAAAATAAGTAGTTCAAGTTGACTCTTTCCATCCTGAATTATCCATTTCTGCCTCCTCCATATTCCAATTTACATTTTAAGAGTCTTGGTGGCTGGCATGGGATTAAGCACTTTTTTTTAATTTAAATGTTGTGTATTCTGTTCCAAACACTACTATTTCTAGGACAGATTCATGCATCAAAACTTCACAACAACAAGAATATAAAATTGCCTTGGGATGACTATTTCTAGGGCACATTCAAGCGTTAAATTTGTTCATTACAATAAGAAAATGAAATTGCCTTGGAACCTAGCATTTAACTATTTTTAAAACTGTCCTGTTGAGGTGATGTGCACTAATCCCCTTTTGTCTACTATAAAGTGAACTGCATTAATTAAATAATTTTCAGTTCCCTAATTAGCTATATTTCAATCTTGGCAACATCAAAACAGTGTTGGTTTGTTTTTTTTTTTTTTTAAAGGAATAATTTTAAAGTATAAATCTACACATCTGTGGATTTCCAGAGTTCTTTAAGTCACATACATTTCTTGCATGTCTACTGAATAAATATACTACAATCCAAAGCCCTTTAAAGTCAATGGAAATCTTTCTGCTGACTTTAGCAAGCTTCAGGTCAGCTCAAACTTACTAAGTTTGCCTTGGAAGATTCCTGAGAATTCTAGGAAAAAGTACAGCAAAATTATTAGGGAGTTCCCGGACATTTTTTTTTTTTAACCTACAAGTAAAAAATGCCTCTCTTCATAGGCATCTGCAAATTACGATATTCACAAAGCAATTTCAATACAGAAAAATTTTAGAACTACAGAAAATGTAAGAACACTCATTAAACAGCATGCTGTATCAAAAGGGTTAGAAAACTCAAAGCTACATGCAGACTGCCTGTTGCAGATTGAAGGTAGTCTGAGAAACTACAAAAAAACAGAGTCCAAAAAAGGAAGAAAGTAATGCAGTATAATAAGCTTTTACTGCTTTAAGTAGTTTAGGAAAATACTGACCAGAAGAGGTTAAAATACTGAAATTGCTTCAAAAATTTTATTACATATTAGTACAAGGGAAACAGATTCTGTTAGATCTTACTATTGCAACTAGAACGGAGAATAAAATAATGAAAATTATGCATGAGACCACTAAAGCTAAAGATTCAAATCCCGTATTTCCTCTCACTTGGTGATGAACATTCATTTCCTGTGATCCATATGATTTTAAACCATGGGTAGCTTAAAAAACTTTATTGGTAACCATAGCACAAGATGCAGAGGCATATATGGTAAAGTAAATATGATTTTGAAAATAGTAAATGGAACTAGAATTTGTAATTTCACAGGTAATAAAAGAAGTGTCCTGGTTTCAGAATCCTTCTGCTCCTGGACCAAATTTGCTAAGAGAGGTTAACAGTACCTCAATTGCAATTTTGGGGGTTGGTTTGGTTTTGGGTTTTTTTTAATCACTTGCAAAATTCAGAGACCTTTTAGGAAATAAAGAAAATAAAGCAATCTTTATGTTAGTTAGATAGGACTACAGCATCTGTTCACCCATTCAGAATGTCTTCAACTTACCCAATATGGGAACTACGAACAGCGAAACCCCAGCTCCACACACATCAACACAAGACCCACAAGGGCACCCAGAGCCCTGAGAGCTTACTCAGAAGATTGGCCTCCCACTGAAATCCACATTTCCGTGGTCTTACTGCTGTGTAGCTAGTTTCAACCTAGCCTGTGTATACTATGTAATTGAACTTACAAATATGAATGCAAATGTTTAAAAGCTATTCTTGTTGTGGAAGAAGAAAAGCAACCAGGCAATGGCAACATTTTAGCCAGCTGTGCTATTACTGGACCAAATATATACATACTATTAAAAATTAGATAATTTATAAACTTTTATAGTTTAAAAATTAGATAATTTTAAAAGCATGACAGCTGAAAAATTGTTTTTCTAAAAGGTGTAGGAAGCATAAGTTAAAGTTTGAAGAATAATTCAGGAATCTTTTACTTTAAATGACTGCAGAAACGAGTTTGTATAGTGACACTAGACCTGGAAATCCAGTCTTCAAAAGATGAAGTCTCTTTGGGTGTTCCTTGTGGTTTTAGTACTTACAGCACCCTGCTTTCGACTATTTAAACTTCAAACTCTCTTTCTTACTTTGTCACTCACAGTCTGCTCAGGCTCCTCAGTGGCATTTTTAACCCTGCTCTGAAAAAATGCCAGATAGATTCAGTCTTCAAAAATACTGTCTAGCTAGTGCTCCCCTTAATAGCGGTGCACGGAAACACAGTTCTTCAGGCACTTTGTGAACTGCAGGTGTGCAGAGCTGTGCCTCCATCTCCCCCACCTCCACTTTGCCCATCACTGCTTTTGAGATCGGTGCGCGGCTCACACCAGCCTCTCTCTAATTACCTTGTCCAGAAATCAATATGTATTGTGACCATCAGCTAGACAGGTGGTATTTGGCAGCCCACCATCTCAGCTGTGTGGTGGATGCCAGGTGACCCTCCATTTGCAGTAGGCTCAAAGGGAAGAACTCTTCCTTGTCAAAAGGAATCACCTCAAGCTTTTCAGCCATCCCTGTTGCCTTCTCAGCTCTTCTTACTTTCCCTGTGTAGTGAGGTGTAGTTAAGACATATCTACATGCTCTTGTACCTTAATCTTAGAATCATAGAATCATAGAATCATAGACTCATAGAATCATTAAGGTTGGAAAAGACTTCTAAGATCATCAAGTCCAACCGTCAACCCAACACCACCATGCCCACTAAACCATCTCCCTAAGCGTCGCATCTACACATCTTTTAAATACTTCCAGGGATGGGGACTCAACCACTTCCCTGGGCAGCCTCTTCCAATGTTTAACCACTCTTTCAGGAAAGACATTCTTCCTCACGTCCAATCTAAACCTCCCCTGGCACAACTTGAGGCCATTTCCTCTCGTCCTATCACTTGTTCCTTGGGAGAAGAGACCGACCCCCACCTCACTGCAACCTCCTTTCAGGGAGTTGTAGAGAGCGATGAGGTCTCCCCTCAGCCTCCTCTTCTCCAGGCTAAACAACCCCAGTTCCCTCAGCCACTCCTCATAAGACTTGTTCTCCAGACCCCTCACCAGCCTCGTTGCCCTTCTCTGGACACGCTCCAGCACCTCAACGTCCTTCTTGTAGGGAGGGGCCCAAAACTGAACACAGTATTCGAGGTGTGGCCTCGAATCTTTCAGCATCAGCTACTGGAGTGATGTGGATTGCCCAGTATGAAATAAAACAGCTCTGAGGGGCTGTAATTTGCCTCTTGGACTGCCCAAATATCTTGTAATTCACTAGGTCCATGGAAGCATTGGACCAAATGTAAGCCATTGACCACTTAGGAGAACTTAAGATGGCCAAGGTACAGTCATTGAACTTGCTCCCAATGAGAGAATTTTCACCTTCTTGAAATATAAACAATTTTACTCTGCAGTATAGCACAGAATCAGCTCAGATCCCTAGATGAAGACTGATATCCAGCCCAGCAAAAATTCCCAGTAGCCTGCCATTGGCTGGCAAAAAAACCAAAACCTTGTAACAAGGTGATAAATGGTTACTGGTTTCTAAAATAATACACAGTCCAAGACCTATAATACATAGCTAACACAAGCTTCTAATACATAGCTAACACAAGCTTCTCATCTCAGTTTATCAACACATTATACAAAAATACAAGCTAATCAACTGTAACTCCCTCTTCCCCACCCCCTCCAAAAAAATGCTTAGTATTGTACTAAATGTTAAGTTATCCCCTTTATACAAAAACTGAGTCAGAAAACTGATGATAGCAACGTGGCATTACAGTTAGAAACACAACCCTGCCTCTGGCAGGAAATAACTTTTCTGCCTGTATTTCTCAATTCTCACGGTACACAAGCACAGACAAAGTGAATGGCTTTGCTGCTTGTCAACCTCTCACTTGCACTACCAGAAATATTCCTCTAGAGTTAGGATGAGCTTTGGAAGCAGACTAGTAGCTCAGCTCCACTTATCCCTAAATGATACCTAAACTGAAGAACCAGACTCTCTGTGACCCACTGCATGCTTTCTTTGAAGGGTGAAACAGGATTCTTGGTGAAAGGAAGAGGGAATAATTACTTTCTTTCCATCAGCAAGTCTCTGTTCCTTGCTGCCAGGAACATTGCTAAAACTGAAATTATAATGTAAATATAAACCCTGTCGTACAGAATTTTAAGTAGCACTGGAGCAGAATAAATTACTGTCAAAAATATTGGAATTGCTGTTTCCACCTATGCATGGGTGTTCTCAAAAGTAGAAAAGGAACCTGAAGTTTGACTAGAAAAGCTGATCAGATACCCACTGGGAATGGTCCCAAAGCCTACCATGAAAGCAACAGTGGCCCCTAGAGAAGTCTACAAGGAAACAAACAGCATTGCTGGGCTGTCCGCTCAGAGGTGTGGAAAAGATGCAGAGAGCAAAGGCAAAAAGGGGACCTCAGGTGTCACCTAGGACTAAGAGACTTGACTCACCTAAACTGGAACCTTGAAAATCCCTGCTTAACCACTGGTCAACACTGGAAAAGCATCAGTCAACTTTTGACCTGAACATTCCCAGCAGTTGTGTCTCTGCTAACTCCCAGTGCTTCTTTCTTGATAGCGTTGAGCTTTGCTTGTATCTGACTCTTACTGGAATTCAGAGATAACATAGTCTCCTGCATAAAACTCCCGAGGAGTTCAATCCAGTAACTGTTCTGAGACTAAATTTAACACTTACACCAAACCTGGGGGATTCATAAGACAGTACCAGCCACCTCCTTCCTTTCGAGTGCAGCCAGAGGACAGCCAATCCTGCTGCTTGTTCAGAAACCCAGCCGTTAGGGTACTCACCTGGAGGCAATCACACAATGAAAAGTAATCCCTGAAACACAGTTATCTTTCACAAACTTTATGGCTCATGTGTACTTTATCTTCCTAGCCCAATGAACGTTTCCTGGAGGCCAGCACAACACAGACTAGACTCAGAATTAGTAAGTCCTGCCTTTCCCTCCCTTGCCATTAGCCATGGAGCTGTGTCCCAGCTGGCAAGAAATAGAGGCGTGCTTTTGTCAGAAGGAAACGTATAAGAAGCAGGTAGCACTCATGCTAGATTTAAGACATGCTTCATTTGCTTTCGAAATGAGGATTATATGTCTCTGTTTCCAGGAGAGCAGCCATAACTCTGAGGTGGATCAAAGCATCCTTCTGAAACCATGCGTAAGAAAGATACTTCTAACACACACAAGAGAACTGACAAGCTAGCAGTAACAGTTTTAAACGTGTGCTCATGAAGCACACCGGTTGGTTTTGTCCCATTTTGAGATATGCAAGAACTGTTATAAAAAGCCCTGGCAGCCTTGGTACCTAACACTGGTTTTATATTTTATATATAAAACACTGGGTTTATATATTACTGGGTGGGTTTTTTTGAGCAACCTGATCTAGTGAAAGATGTTCCTACCCACAGCAGAGGGATTGAACTAGATGCTCTTTAAAGGTCCCTTCCAACCCAAACTGTTCTATGACGCTACGCTATTTTTTGGTCAAGTGACCTTAAAAACAGCCACTGCTGTTGTGTTTGACCTGGTTCTTTTCCATCATAAAAGATAAGACAAGACGCACTAATCAGAAACTGGAGGTTTCTTACAGAATGCAGTTTTCACCAACAAAAAGAGGACAAAAATGCTATAAAAGTTAATATTATCAAATATCTGTATTCCTGTAGTGATTAGCTGATATAAAGTCAAAGCCTATAGATCCACGCCTATGGATTTTCTCAATTCACATAAGCAGAAGTGGCTCTGAAGTGTGAGCAAGCAACGTTACGGAACTACGGGAGTAACTGGGAGCTTTGTAGCTTTGTAACAGTACTAGAATATTGCCTTTAAAGATATACATGATAAAAAAGGTTAATGAAAACTCATATTAACTGGATATGCATGCTTGCCAGATCTTTACAGACTTTCAGATCTGCTACTGAACGCACTCAGAAATATCCATTACAAATTACTATGTTTTTGTTTATACTGTTTTTATGCTGGGAAAAAATTTAAATTCACATGGACTACATCAAAATTGTACATATATAAATTTAGGAACTAGCTATATTAGAGTATCAACATTAAATTCATTTCAATAAAAGCAATAAAACTGATGTTGCTAAGCATTTTTCATTTTAACTGTGATTGTCAGCAATGTAAGAACTTGCATAGATTTCCTGATTTGCTCTTTATTAAAGCACAAGTGATACTAATTTTATGAATGCAGAAATACTGACTACAGCTTTCAGCAAACTAACCTTATTTAGGAATAGAGAAACACAAAAAGCATGCCACCATTGCATGGCAGCCTTTGTGTACAGCTTCCTTCCCTTTACATTTAGTACCTCAGAATGAGACAAATATGAATACAAGTGTTAATAAACTAGAATCTGGAAAGTCAGAACTCCTGACCCGACAAACGAATTTCAGTTATTTCATCTGCTGGCATTTGCTTTTCTCTCTATTTATGAAATTCTCCTATGCAGGTACCCAAATCATTCTGGAAAAAATGTATTTGTATCTATTGTTTTCCTTATAGCCACTGGTATAAATTTTTTTTTAAAATAGAATCAATTACATTGAGAATATCACAGAACTGGAGGAGGTTATCTCAAAAGAAAATTCAGTCAGGGGAGACAAGATTTGGCCTTCCTGGTATATACTTTGAAAGATGCAAATAAACAGATCAGTCATGATCTGCATTATTCACAGATATCCACACAGATGTTCCTTTTTGTTCATGATTGTGGGTGTTCATGATTCAGCTGCCAAAAAAATGAGACTTTTCAGAGAAAGAAAGGCTATACCACTAAGGATATAGGAGACCCAAGATCAATTTCCTCATATCATGCATAACATTCAGTGACAGGTCAGGTAGCCACTCCATACCTTATGCTCCAGGCACAGAAGTACTACATGTTCTTATAGAAGTGTTATTAAGACTAAAATGATAAAAACTTTTCAGGTTCTTCCCTAACTGGTAGCAGTGACCACGCTGGCACAGCAGATGAAGCATCCTCAGGTCACACTTAGGTTCCTCTCTACAGCAATTTGGCTTGGAAATTTTTTATGTAACAGGCTGCAGATACTGCTCTCACCCTTCCCTCTGCTACGTGAGGCTTGTCACACAGTCACGACATGAGGCAACAAGGTGCTCGGTGCATTCACAGCAAGAATGACGATGGTTTTATCTTCTTCTGAACCTTGTTCAAGCTGTTAAAGAAGGGATGCATATAGCTTATGCTTGTAAGGGATTACTTAGCAATCCAGCCAATTTCCAAGTTTTTTGCATTCATCTATGTTTATTCCTGAAACAACAGATTATACATAAGATATTTGTGTTCTGTAGAGTTTACTTAGAAACACAGAGTGGAAAAACAGACATGAGAAAAAATGCTTAATTATTTAACAGCATTCAAATAACTAAGTTATTCAAGCTCATTAGAAGTTGGACTGTGGTATAGCTGGTGCTTTGAGAGGTTTTAGCTTTCTTTGATTTTTTTATTCCATGTAACTTGAAAGACACGATAGGCATATTTTAGCTCATACTTTCAATTACTTTGCAGCAGATAATATAGCTAAAGCTCAAGCAGGCAGCTTAGAAGAAAAGGAAATGGTGTCTCTGTGAAGTTAATTTGCTAGAAAGCAAAGGGCACAGTCCTGTAGTTGCTCATTACCCTTAGCTGTCACTGACTTCCCAGGAAGTTGGAAAAGCTTACTTTTGGAGAGAAAAAAAAAGCTTACTTACTTGGAGAACGGCTAGCACTTTGCAGTACTGGGTCCATGATGTGCACATCTGCTTAATTTTCAGTGAAATTACAGAGTAAACATTTTTATCCCCAGCTGGAAAACCACGGACATTCTCTCCATAGAGAACACTACCAATATTCACAAATATAAATGCATGCATTTTTATTTGACTAAATCTGTCATCCACACAGACATGAAAGAACCAACCATTACTAGGAATCAAACCCATAAATGTCAACACTAAAAGACCAGACTTCTATCATCAACTGAAAGATCCATCTTCAAGATGGAATAATTAGACTGTACAGTTGCTGGAAACAGGTGCTGCAGGTGCTAGTTGAGGCAACGATTTCTGGTTTGTTTTTCAGATGAACATGTCTAAAGAAAATTAGACATTGACAATAAAAATGGTTTTACACAGGCTACAAAACAACCACCTGAAAGAAACTTTTAAGCTGTTGCAACCTGAACCAGACACAAACTCAGAATCAAAAAGGAAAGGTCCTTCGCTTGTCGATAATACTAATGTATACATACCTGGTCTTTAAAAAAGGTAGAACGAATGTTGGCGAATGCAAAATTAGCAACTAATTCAGTACAACTATCCTGCTATTTTCTGCTCTATTTACATTATGTCTAATTATTTAGTTGTATTTCTTAGCCATCTACAGATGTGCAACCATTAAATTAATTATTCATTCATCTCAAAATGAAAGTTGTAGTTACGTATCTCTTTCATTTTTTTCATTTTTTCTATGTCATTACCCATTTTTCCACAAGCATTATTCTGTCCAATCCTGTATAAACAATATGGTATACATATGGAAATCATACATATCTTAATGGTAACTATTTTATTTACAAAGACAAATGCAAGCGTGATTGCTGCCCATATGGATTTACATAAAGCTAATATAAATAAACAATATGCTGTCTATAACTTTGAAAATATAGATTGTTTAAAAATTTATAAGCTTTGTGATCCTAAGTCACTTTTCCACAATTTTCTCATCTGTAATTCAAATAGAGAATGTTGGAAATTATTATAGACCAATACTGTGGGATTATTATGTTTAAACTATGAATCAAAGGCAATCGCCTACAGATGATGTAGAATAAATCGGCAGTAAAATATATGAGGGTCTAAGTTTTATCTAGGAAGCTGCCCTGAGACCAAGTTTGAATGAATAACCTTGGCCTCTTTAAAGAATTACCTCACTTGACAGAAAACAGAAAGTGGGGATGACAGATCCAGGGAAAAACAGCTTACAAAGTGAAGTATAAAGGAAGCCCTGTGACCTTTTTGTATTTTGACTATTTCCAATTCTGCTGGAATGTCATAAAATAGAAGCCAAGGAATTTATCCTTTTGAAATCATTATCAAATTCATTGACTTATTAGGCACTTGTTAGGACCACAGTTTCTGAAATAGGTGTTATGCTGGCACTGAGCAGGAAATGGCTTTTTCCCCTCGTCATCAATAGTTGAGATGAAATTTCGTGAACTGAGAAAATAACTGTATTTTCAGTGTGAATTAATCAGAATGTTCAACTGATGTCAAAATAATACTGTTCAATTTTATGGATTTTTGTGAGGATTACAGTTTCACTTCTCATTAAATTTCTAAGTATGCACTTAAATTCTGTTTCAGATAACACAATCAAAACTTTCATTGTGACAAGGCAAGCACATGATATTATAAAAATAACTTTTCAAAAACATTTGCTGAGAAGTTAACTGAAACAAGCACTTTCTCATGGAAGTTTTCTATTTTGCTAAATTACCATTTTCAACAGCAAAAATGTCTCACAATATTGAGATGCCTCGTTTTTTTATGAAACGTTTCTTTTCACTTTGTGCTAATACATCTCTAAAACAAACCAACAAACAAAGCACAAATCTCTTTTCTAAATGGCAATGTTTCCACATTTTAAGACTTATATCTGAAATTACTACATATACCAAGGTTCCCTGTATTGCAGTTTCTGGCTGTGACAGGTTCTGGGACATTGCTGTCTTATAAAACACAGTATGTGAATGACTAGAAAAGCAAACTGGTCTTGTACTTTCAGATGTTTTACACGTCTGTAGGATAAAGACAGGACAGTTTAGAGATATACCACATCTGTTGGTAGATCATGTCTTAAATCTGCCTCACAGGTCTGTCTCTTGTGATATGTTCATTATTTCCTTTGTCCCCTCCAGTCCACTGTCTTCTTTAATTTGTTTTGCAAAAAATTAAATATGTCTGGGTAGAGCAGAATGCCCCACAGGGCATCTAAAAAGTGCTGCCACGTTGCCCATGACTAATAAGCAATAAAACCTCCAAATCCCTCCTCTCTTCCCCATGACACTGACAAAAGTTTGTCTTCCATGTTTCTCTTCATTGCCGTCCATTGTTTTGCACACTCAGAATACCTATCTTTGCCAATGCGAAAAAATCTTCTCACCCATGTCAGATGTGCTTTCGTCAAACTTCTTGGCCATGTTACAAGGGAGGAGGGAAAGGTAACTTTTCAAGCTGTTAAAAATATCATCTTCATTTAAGTTCCACACATATGTACTCACCATTCCCTCAAAACATTGGACCAAAAAGTCCTGACATACAAGCCAGAACAACCCAGCCACACTTCACACATATGACATATACCCTTCACACAGGCAACCTGCAGAGTTTATTTGGGCATTTAAAACTGAAGAAATGATTGACAGAACTAATGGAGACGTATGTATGTTGTGTACATAACTGCCAGGTCTTTGTTTACTATACCCTCTGACAATTTCATCTAAGGGGTCAAGTCAATATTTGCCTAAGAATTGTCTGACAAAGAGGAAGAAATACCAGGGACAGGCTTCAAACGTTTTTGTTCAGAAAGTTCAGTATGGGGAACTTGAATGAAAACCGTGTTATCTTTCCTGGAAATACAAAAGGAAAGGGAAAAGAAGCTTTGGGACAGAAGAGAAAAGAGTTGAGGAAGCTTCAGACCTCCAATAGCACACACGCTCTGGAGTGATGTGATATAGCCATGACTCTGCAGCAACGTTTAACTTTTACTTGAAAGTATGATAAATGTTACTAATGCATGGAGTAGTCTTTTGTAGGTGAGAGAGAAGGTTCTGTGTGTTTAGCAGAATGACTAAGCCAAGTCAAGCAGTGCTGGGAAAGCTAATGGCACTTGTGCCCATGTTTGGCTGACCTGAGTGCTCCAGATTCCACTCCAGAATAGCTATTTTTCGGTGTGATTAGTATGGTACATTTTTTTCTCTGAAATACTGAGGGTGCCTTTGTCAGAGGGGTGGGGTAGGATTGTAATCCTCTGCGTGATTAGATGAGTAAAAATCACTGAGAAAATTACTCTTGTTCACCTCTCTTGCCCTCTCTCTTAAGAAATCAAACACGATTAAAGACTCATTTTTATTCTCTTTGGACTTAAGATAAATTATTATAATGAAAGATCAATGTGCTTTATAAAATATAAAGAATAATGACTCTACAGGGTTCATAGACAATACTGTGTGGCTGATTTCCTCCTTAAAGGCACATTTCATTAATTAAATTTCTCAAAGTTGGTTAATGTAAGATTGGATCTATATGTAATGTATCAGCCACTAGCTCTATTATAAAAAAGACAATAAAATTTACACTTAAAAATAATAAACTAAATATTTGTAAGATTTCTTCATGCCTATTTCTTGTACCAATCCACTGAATCACCATTTCTTTTTCGTTTGATAGCACTATATTTTATTGTTAACAATCACTTAAAACCAAAATGAAGGCCCTTCCATGCCAGAGAAACAAAAAAGTGATTCCCTATTGTTGAAGTTAAATCATTCTTACACATTTAGAAAGTTGATCCAAGGTCCAAAAATCTGTGATAATTTTCAATATCTATGTCCCTAATCTCCTTCAACATTTCTGAATGTGCTAATTCTATATGCTATAAACAGTTAAATGGCCTTTAGTCAAATTATCCCAAATAAAGTGAAATGTGTGCAAGTCTTTGTAGGACTAGGTCCTAAACCACCTAAACAGTATGTTTATTTTCTGTAATTGTGCTCAGTTTTCTGTACCTCCAAATTCAGAGGAGTTTGAAGGCTTGAAGGACATAGCAATAAGAGATAAAACACAGAAAAGAATAAAAATTTTTTTAAACCCCAAAATTTCAAAATTTTACTCACCAGCTCAAATCTTCAATCAAATGCAACTATTCTCAAATTACAGACATATGACAAGAAAGGAGTCACCAGGCTTTCATCAACATGGTACTAAGTCTTCTGGCTGGAGAAGAGTTACATGGATAAAAAGCAACCAAATGTTTCGCTTACAACTGAGTTTACACACAGCGCAAGTCACTTCAGTGACTTTCTGTCCAGTAGGAAATGGGCATACCTTATACATTTAAGCAGAAGTTTCTAGAGAATCATTAAAGACTCAACTGCCAGTCTTCACCTGGCTGTAAATGAGGGGAAGTGATCTTCCATTCCCAAACGCCGCTGCTGAGCTTCTGTCATGGAAAACAGACCATATCCACTTAGCACTTTCTCTGCAGGTCTTCTGATATGAAGACTGAGAAGATGATGAGGAAAAATGTCTTTTTGCTTTTATTCTTCTATGCAGAATGGGGAGAAGTATGCCGTTTTTTATAAAGTAATAATGTAAATAATTCCCTTCACCACTGTAAGGAAGGAAAAGTTACAGGAACAGTAAAATATTTCCCTTACATAGAACAGATAACAGACGGGAGATTTTTGTCCTTGCTGCTCTAGAAAACAACATATAAGATTGTGATTAAGCACATACAGCAGATATTGTGCAGTAGGACGCTAGTCCATAATTCCAAAGCACAAGATAAATAAAAAGTTCAGAGAGAAATCATATTAAATGATCCTTTGAACTCTAATAGCACTTCATGGCATGTTCTAATGGCTCTGCATAGAAGTGTTCTGCTAAAATTTGTTGCCATTTACACACTTGGGAAATTTCCGCAGAAAAATTGTAGCAAGTAGAAATTCTAGAACTGGCACTTTTCATAAATGTACCAGCTATCAAGGCAGACTTGCTAGCATTGTGCATTGTTTCCAGTTAGCTTTCTACCTGTACATTTTCAAAATAGGAGAGACAAGCAAGGTTAATGGTCTGAAATGCTGTCTAGCTAAATCAGTGTTTGGAAATGAAGATGCAAATATTAGTATATCCTGGTGTTTCATGCTCTCAATTACAACTACTAAGAGTATGCTGCATCACTTCTGCAACTCTTGCTGCTAAAGGCATAGCCATTCAAACTTTGGACTAGGCATCTCTGCAAGCAGCAGAGAATTCATCATGGACTGCCATATCCACCCAAGAAGGTGAGTTAGCGTGCATCAGCTAGTCTGCACTGACCTCTCTGATCCTACAGCCATGTTTGCAGCAACATCTGAGATATAATTGTTTTGAAAGGTGGTTGAATCATGACTACCCGGGCTGCAGTCGTAATTGCAGTATAACCATTTTAAGGCGGGGCGGGGGGGGAAGTCTGAACGTCTGGTTCTCACAGCGATTTCTAAAATTTTTGCTTTGTAAAAGCCAAGTGAGTGCGCAAACATTTTTCCAATGGAAAATAGCCAAAATATATCCATGTAGCTAGTACGTATTAATTTGCTGTAAACACTGTATTCATTCTTCAACTCTTTGAATGGTATGTGCTTGTGAGAGGAGGGTAAAGGATTTGCCCAGCATATATGAATAGTATTTCATAATTAATATTATATTTGAATTCCTAATCCTGTATGCTTTGCGTGCTCAAAAAATTCTTAAGGCATTTATAAAGAACAGTCTTGTGAGACTTGCAGAGATATGTAAGAGCTACATTTCTAAGAAATTTATAGTGCAGACAGTAACATGCACTTTTCCAGATATCCCACTCAGTGGGATCGAGTGCACCCTCAGCAAGTTTGCCAACAACACCAAGCTGTGTGGTGCGGTTGACACGCTGGAGGGAAGGGATGCCATCCAGAGGGACCTTGACAAGCTTGAGAGGTGGGCCCCTGTGAACCTCCTGAAGTTCAACAAAGCCAAGTGCAAGGTCCTGCGCACGGGTCAGAGCAATCCCAAGCACAAGTACAGGCTGGGCAGAGAATGGATTGAGAGCAGCCCTGCCAAGAAGGACTTGGGGGTATTGGTTGATGAGAAGCTCAACACAATCCGGCAATGTGCTCTCGCAGCCCAGAAAGCCAGCCGTATCCTGGGCTGCATCAAAAGAAACATGGCCAGCAGGTCAAGGGAGGTGATTCTGCCCTTCTACTCCTCTCTCGTGAGACCCCACCTGGAGTACTGTGTTCAGCTCTGGGGCTCCCAACATAAGAAGGACATGGACCTGTTGGAGCAGGTCCAGAGGAGAGCCACAAAGATGATCAGAGGGCTGGAGCACCTCTCCTATGAAGGCAGGCTGAGACAGTTGGGAAGTGTTCAAGGTCAGGTTGGATGGGGCTTTGAGCAACCTGATCTAGTGGAAGATGCCCTTGCCCATGGCAGGGGGGTTGGAACTAGATGATCTTTAAGGTCCCTTCCAACCCAAACCATTCTATGATTCTGTGATAGTTTTTTCTTCCAAATTCTTTTTATTGTACAAACACTTTATACATGTTTAGTGAGTGGTTCTTTTAGAGGTGACTAGAAGTATAAACTGAGAAGTTATCACTCCAGTTAAGATAAAAGTTCCAAAACACACATATCAGGCAAACGAACTCTTCAAAGCCTGACAAACTATCATGATCTTATCTGCACTGTAGAAACAGAAAATTTGGTATAGGTTATACCTGAATGTTAGAAAAAACCCCTTTCAGTTCTAAATATTTTGCATTATAAACTTTGTGGCTATAGTTAATGATTTTGATTTGATGACTGATTAGGATTACCATATAGTCAAAATGTAAAGGGTTTCATTAAGCACTAAATAAAAAAAAAAAAGGAGAAACATCATTCTGAAGATTGTGTTATTGTAGTATTCCTAGAGGTGTTCAAGATACTAGATGCAGGTGTCTGTTTTATCTCTACTAAAAATGATAGATATAGATGATGCCATATGCTTTTATGTAATGCTTTTCAGCTTTAACACATACTTATTTCTAATTATTACAGGGATTTCTCAAACTGTTAATGACTCAAGTGAGGTATTGACTGATAGCTTGTCTAACTGAGGGATTTACCTCAAAGTAAGAGGTCTTTTTGCAATTGCTTTGTCCATTTGTTAGTAAGCACAACCCAGTAAGTATTCAGCTTTTACTTCAAAACAAGTAATTTCCTCCATTTAGTTGGGGAGGAGGAGTCTTCCTCTGAAATACGCTCTTACTATTATAACTGTGTATTTCAATTTTTGTGTTGTCTTGTGACTCCAAATTTTATTAAATTTGTTTTGGAGGGTTATTCTCTTCTCAGCTTAGAGTAAAATATCTAACAAAGAATGTGACTTATTATACAAGTCCAGTGATTTCTCTCTCACAATCCACAGTTCACACCTTTTTAGGCAACAACTGCTAATAGAAGCAGCCAACTGTGCAGCTGAAAGGGCTGCAGCTGGATTAATCAACCACTGTGTTGATGAGCAATTCAGCTGCAAGAACACTTTATCTAAAACAACTTCTCCTTCAGCTACACCAAAAAGTAACAATAGAGAGTACAAATAAGCATATAAGTAGTAATACTGATATGCTGCATTGAGAAGGATGTCTAATAGGAAACTTGACTCCATGCAACAGTCTTCAGGATTTATGAACCACACACGGAGTTTTACCGATGCTCTGAGAGCTTCCATCTCTCTTCTGAAGTACATGTTCAAAACCATCTGAAAAATCTGCATGTCCTATTCACTGCATTAAGTCATTACCCTGCTATGTATTCAACACACTGGCTATAGATACTACTGTGACCGAGGGTTATATATCTATTAGACATTCCTTGAAAAAAAGTTGTATGTCTTGTAAAAAAGAGGGTCTTCAACTGTCTTGAAACAGTTGACAGCCATATTATTTCTGCATGAGACCTAGCACAACAGGTAATAAATTTCACAAACTGGAAGGGAACTTTCTCTACTTTACTCCAACAACTAGTTGAATATCAAGAACAAGATCTGTGCACAATGTTGTGGGATAACCTAGAAAAATTCACCATGCAAGAAGGAATCTGGCTGTTGAAAATAGCACACTAGGACAGGTGAGAAAATAAACACTAACGGTGCTAATGCTTTGCACCAGCTTAGTGCTTTGTCCGACTAAATATTTCATTGAATACTTGGGGTTTAGGACATCAAAAATTTCAAGACGACGGTGTGCATACTTCTGGGAGATTACAGAGTAGGTAGTTGTAAACTAGACAGCTTAAGGCAACTGAATAAGAACTGTGTGCTCCGCTCTACGCCAAAACCATGACAGCAAAGGGAACCTCTACAGGGGCTGGAAAAAAGAGTTTGGAGACTTTCAGAATGGCCTGATCAGTCCTCAAGATGTTCCCAAACAAACAGGACCCACCAGGGGGTCCTACCATAGGGAACATGTATTGGATACATGCTTTACCTATTAGTCTGAGTGTCCTGCAACATATGACAGCTGCAGACCTGTCCAAAGCCTACTGGACTGTGGGGATGTGTTCATTTATTTACAGATACGATGTGATTATTTTTTTGCCCAGTAAGCTCTGTACACCTCTATCAATTCCAAGCAAAATGTTGGATGCCAAGTCACCACAGGGTATGTGTCAGAGTTTGTTAAACACGCTCTGTACACTCTTATTAATTTTACATTGCTGTGATTTTACTGTTGGGGAAATGCAAATGGCAGCACATGGCATTGCCCTGTGGGGAAACAAGGGAAACACTGCATATTTTAGTAATGCAGGGTTCATTTTTCCTGCCTTAATAGAATTTTTTGCATTTTTTGCTGTATGGACAACTTCAGTGCCACATCTTACCTGCCTAAGGCACTCCTTCCCTATAGGCAGGATTTTTACACATGACTTATATGACTCTCCAAATTTTAAAAAGAATGAAAGATGGACTTTCTTGGCAGGAGAATACTTCTGACAAAAATAAAACCCCTTAATATTTAAAAAACAACAGCAAAATCCTTCTTCCCTATGTATCAGTCCATGGAGTTTGGAGGAAGGATCACACAGCATTTCAGTTCTAAAGCTTGTGTACTTTCAGTTCAAAAGCCGTATTACAGGGTTTGAGAAACAGGATTAGATTGGTATTGGATGAACCTCCTACTTGATTTGGAAAGATAAAAGGAGCCTGACTCCCACAGGCAACTCTTTTTACTGTAATGTGGGAAGAAGTTGCAGCTGAGGAGTTCTGTGGCAAATTGGTGTTCCCAGAGACTAAAAGCAATCAGGGCTGGTGAAGCACGAGGTTAATGTCATTGCAGGGGAACATCAAGAGGAGAGGATGAGGTAAACCCGCTGCTCTGATGGAGCACATTTCTAGCAATATTAGTTTCTTATTGCCATCATGTGCCTCTGCATTTTTCTGCCCATTTCCACAGTATCCACTTAGGATTCCTTTACCAGCAAAAACCCCGAGCATGAAGGCTCCATCCTTTGCAGACTCCCTTGGCCATAGAAGGTTGCCCTAAAAGATATCTGTGACAGTTTGACTTCCACTTGATCCCTTAGTCTCAAGACCAATGGCTTGGCACCATTTATTTAGAGCAAAATAGTGTGTAGCTGCTGTATTTTCCATGTGCAACAGTTCACATATGTTTTCTTGCCTGATGTCAGCCAATAACAATGGAACATGACAAACACATTATGTATAATTATGTATAATGAAGACGACCATATCAGTACAAGGACAAGCAAAGAAACAGGTAAAATAGGAAGAAACCCCAGCCAAATTGATTCCGGGCTGATATGGCCTCTGTACCGTGGCTCCTAGAGCATCAGGATGTGTACTGAGACTCTGTCACACGACCTGGCAGGATACACGGTCAACCGGTGGAGGCTCAGCAGGATCTGACCAAATGAAAAGCACAGGTTATAGATGATTACTCCTCCTTAGATTGCTTAAAGTGTTCTTTTCTTCTCCTGCAAGCCTGGTCTATTGGAATTAGTCTATCTTGCAGCAGAGAGGCCCTAATTCCTTGCCTTTCTCTTTTGCATTTTACCCCCCAAGAAGAAGCTGTACCTCTACCACTTCACAACAGCTTCCACTGAGGACCAAATATTTCCCTTTTTCTAACTCACCAGTTTCCAGATATTAAACAGCAGCCAGCTTCTTTCCCTACAGTTTTCAGAGGATTTCACCAGTTTTGTGGGGGTTTTTTAATAACGTTCTGCTTTTCTTCTTGTAAGTTTTGAGTTTGTTATATACAGTACATCTATCACTCCCAGATGCGAACAAAATTAGGTTAGACACACGTGATATGAAGGATTATGCTTTTCACTTCACTGTAAAAAAACACAGCAAGAGGCCAGAGAGTTTCAATAATCTTTTCAGAACATGATGTGGGTGAGCAGAGAAGCTTAACTAAACAACTGCATTTCTATAGGCAGTACTAACTTTAATGGAAAAAAAATGTCCCTAGACTAGGTGGTCAAACAACATAAAGACTATGTGATTTATGACAGCTAAGAGAAGCCAGTGCCACAGATGCTGCTTCTGGAACAGCTGAAAAGATAGCATATATTGTACTAACAGGAATAAAAGTCAGGTTGAATATATTTTATATATTTCTAACCCTCCAGGCAAAAATTGTGCCCAGTGTTGGACACATGGCTTTTGCCACAAATACGTCCATTGACAGACTCCAATCCACCCCTCTAGTTAAAGAGCTATGTTGAATAAAAAGAGAAGAATCCATGATCAGATGTTGCCCTCTCTTCAGGGTAGGAAGTTCACCAGTGCTCCCCAGGCATTCCTACTGGAGGATAGTCTTGATTATAACTCAAGGTACACTCATGAATTCCATACGTTTTGCCCTAAAGAGCTGGCCTGTATCTCTCTCTCTCTCTGCTGGATCCAGGTGTTAGATCCCAAAACAGTGAGAGATGATGAATACAGCTTTCTGTTTCACCTTGTTGTTATAAAGGACAAAAGGGCACAGTTCCCTGTTTTGGATGCAGGAAGACAATTTTGGAAGACAATTTCTGATTTCCAAACTCCATAGAATCATAGAATCATAGAACCATTAAGGTTGGAAAAGACCTCTAAGATCATCAAGTCCAACCGTCAGCCCAACACCACCATGCCCACTAAACCATGTCCCGAAGTGCCTCATCTACACGTCTTTTAAATACCTCCAGGGATGGGGACTCAACCACTGCCCTGGGCAGCCTCTTCCAATGTTTAACCACTCTTTCAGGAAAGACATTTTTCCTCACGTCCAATCTAAACCTCCCCTGGCGCAACTTGAGGCCATTTCCTCTCGTCCTATCGCTTGTTACTTGGGAGAAAAGACCAACACCCACCTCGCTGCAACCTCCTTTCAGGGAGTTGTAGAGAGCAATGAGGTCTCCCCTCAGCCTCCTCTTCTCCAGGCTAAACAACCCCAGTGCCCTCAGCCGCTCCTCAGAAGACTTGTGCTCCAGACCCCTCACCAGCCTCGTTGCCCTTCTCTGGACACGCTCCAGCACCTCGACGTCCTTCTTGTAGTGAGGGGCCCAAAACTGAACACAGTATTCGAGGTGCGGCCTCACCAGGGCCGAGTACAGGGGCACGATCACTTCCCTGCTCCTGCTGGCCACACCATTTCTGATACAGGCCAGGATGCCATTGGCCTTCTTGGCTGCCTGGGCACACTGCCGGCTCATGTTCAGCCGGCTGTCAACCAGCACCCCCAGGTCCTTTTCCGCCAGGCAGCTTTCCAGCCGCTCTTCCCCAAGCCTGTAGCGCTGCATGGGGTTGTTGTGGCCGAAGTGCAGGACCCGACATTTGGCCTTGTTGAACCTCATCCAGTTGGCCTGGGCCCATCGATCCAGCCTGTCCAGGTCCCTCTGCAGAGCCTTCCTACCCTCGAGCAGATCAACACTCCCGCCCAACTTGGTGTCGTCTGCAAACTGACTGAGGGTGCACTCGATCCCCTCATCCAGATCATCAATAAAGATATTGAACAAGACCGGCCCCAAAACTGAGCCCTGGGGAACACCGCTCGTGACCGGCCGCCAACTGGATTGAACTCCATTCACCACAACTCTCTGGGCCCGGCCGTCCAGCCAGTTTTTGACCCAGCGCAGAGTACACCTGTCTAAGCCGTGAGCCGCCAGCTTGTCTAGGAGAATGCTGTGGGAGACGGTGTCAAAGGCCTTGCTGAAGTCCAGGTAGACCACATCCACAGCCTTTCCCTCAGCCACTAGGCAGGTCACCTGGTCATAGAAGGAGATCAGGTTGGTCAAGCAGGACCAGCCTCTCATGAACCCGTGCTGGCTGGGCCTGATGCCCTGGTTGTCCTGCTCATGCCTTGTGAGCGCCCTCAAGATGAACCGCTCCATAATCTTCCCCGGCATGTCCCCTGAGGATGTGTTTGAAGTTCACAGTACCCTGAGGATGCTTCGCAACTAATTTTAGAGATACTACGAGCTAATGTATGTTGCAGTTTGGAATAATATTGGCACAGTTCAGACTAAGAAACGGGGGGAAAAAATAAAGTAAGATAAAAAAAAAAAAGCTGAACAGACTACATTCTTTAATATCTGGAGATGCTAGCGTATAATTGTGTTGGTATCTGGTTAATAGGAAGGAGCACATTTTGTACGTTTCCTGCCTGGATTTTGCTTATTGCTACAATGTAGTTTTAATAGACTTGTACTGATAAAAAAATACCTAAGTAATTAGGTAAGTAAATTACATCATATCATTAGAGAAAAGAGTGTATTTAAGTGTCTTCAGCAAAGGAGGGACTTAAGTCTGGGACCCCCCTCCCAGGACTGGAGTAGGCATCAAAGTGGGTGGCACCACCAGCACCTCCACAAGCGCAAAGAAAAGTGTGAGTCTTGCTCTTGTCTTAAAGATGTGTGGGAGAAAGCATGGGCACATACCACCAGGTTCAACTACTGGACTACACATTTCCAGTCAGCTCTGATTAAGGCAATTAAGCTCTAGGGAGGAGTAAAACATAACCCTGACTTCATTTACAACACACTGGTTCCTAAGTAGGTTATTATTCAGCATACTGGCTATTTCACCTCCCATTAGAAATGCCTCATTTTCCCTAAGCTCTCTGTAGCCCAGGGGTACCAGCCACCATCAGTTGCAGTTTGGAATAATATTGGCACAGTTCAGACTAAGAAATGGGGGGAAAAAATAAAGTAAGATTTAAAAAAAAAAAAAATAAATCTGAACAGACTACATTCTTTAATATCTGGAGATGCTAGCGTATAATACAAATGCATTTTTTAAGATAATAAGAAGTTAGCCAGCTAGCAAGGCAACTCCTAGGAGAAGGGAAACATTAACATCCCTTTTCCACAGATAACACAAGGTCACAGAGGCGTTCAGTAGTAGTCAGAGGAACCAGCTCCTCAGTCCTGAAGCTGAAAACCATGACTGGAAGAGGTCTAGGACTAGCAGTCAAGGCATGCGACTAATTCTGACCCAGAATTAATTACATCGGCAAGATAGAACTCAAAGGCAAAGGCCTTTGCAGGGAAGGATGTTGGAGAGGAAGGACTTGCACAGGGGTGGTGCACACTCAAAAACTTTTTTTTAACCCCTGTGGAAGGGGAAGGATTGCAGATTTAACTAAAAAATTATTTTTAAAAAGATAATTTTGCTACCGACCTTAGTGACATCAAATTTTATTTTAAATTTCTCTTTCCTGGGGATGTAGGTACTTCACTTTCTGCCATAACTCCTGAAGGGTCAGATGTTTAGCACATATTTTTAAAAAAATATTTTTGGCAAATACATAAATTGTCTCATTTTTTAAATTCTTTAGAAGCTAAAAAAAAAAAAGAAGACCCAAGAAAAATAAAAGCTTAAGAACAATGGCACCTGATGAACAGCCTCATCTACTCAGAATGGCTGCCAGAGCTCTTTTATATTTTTAATTGCAATGATAAAGTAGAAATTAGCTCCAGCTTGTCACTGTAAATTTTCTTAAAACACCTTAAAAAGAGTTCTTAATTTGAATATTTCTCAGTTCTTTGACAAAGTCTAGACCTGGAATAATAAATGCTAATAGCACAACAAGGCTTTGGATAAAGTTAAAAGATAGTAAATTTAAAGAGAATAGAGTATATTATTCTCTTAATATAGCACAAAATTATCATGTCAAGCTTGCTGTCATAAGATATGGAGCCCAGGATTTTCAGCCATTTCAAAAAGAATAACGCATTAAAAATTTTAGTGTGTGAAAATTGTGTTATTTTTTCACAATTTTTTTTTTACTCTAATTTTGAAGAGTTTCATGACAAATATATTGGGCTTGAGTAGTCACCACTTCTTTAAACTGAATCTTTTACTCATAGTCTAAAATAGGTTTTTTTGAACTTGTAGTAAGCCACCATTTAAAAAAAAAAAATCAAAGTTCATCATACAATGTTTCCAGAGATACAACCCCAATTTCTTTAGAACTGCTGGGAACTTTTATCATGGGAGACAAAGACAGGACTCATTCAGTTCAAATTTCCTTATGCATTCCAACAGTAGAATATCACAAGATTTCTTCAGACACTGAGTTTGTAGTCTTTTAGAAATTCATATATATTTTATAAATATCTGTATATTTATATATATATGAGGAGTGGCAGAAAACAAGGTGACATGAGCATACAGGAAACCGACAAAATTAAAGTAGCATAGCAAAAACACAATTTTGGGGCCTGGAAACAGGTGCTGAAAACAATTTTAAAACACTGGTTCCAAAACTGCTCATCTCTTTCCTCTTGGAGATGCTATGCTTTACCCAAACAGTCATTAGAAAGGGATGAGCACCTACCATGCTAGTGCATTTGTGACTCTTCTTCAAGTATTTAAACTATTGTATTGGACTGAGTTGCAAATTTCCCTTTCTCACTCACATCAGCATTTTGGGGATTATGTGACTTATAGTCTCAGAAATTTTGAAGATATTTTTTCTATTGCAGAGACTACATAAAATTGTTGAATATTTTATATAAGTAAAAATACATAGAGAAAGAATAAAATTTAGTAATTCTTTAAAAAGGAAAGACACCAAAACTCATTTTACTTGTACAATAAACAATAAAAAGCTTCTGTGCTGCCAGTTCCAGAATCTTAACTACCAAAGAAAAAAAACCCCACATTTATTTGGATATTTTCAACTGCTTTCATACATATGCATAACGTAACTGGTTTCCTGCTAGTCTGATTGTAGTAATTTGTCTTGTATACCATGAAAATAAAAATAGCTCCTGGGCAGTCTAAATTGTCTGGCAATGAGGATTATATGGGAGCAAAAGTCTATTATCCTCCAATGATGCAGAAATTAATCCTTAAATAAGGTTAGCATGTCTAAACATATTCAATCACCTAAAATTTTGCCACCAGAAATATTTCATCATTGTAAAAAACAAGTGGCCAATGACCCATCCAAGAACCAAAAGGTGAAAGCACAAAATATTTGGATAGAAAGGCTTCTTGAAGAAACTATATCATAATGTCATTTCAATATTAATAACAGTAACAACAATAGTAATAATGATGACATTTCTATAATAATATTGAATGTCTTTTTGTATCACAAGTCAATGTTGAGTAGATGTCGTACAGTCATTCTGATTTTAACTTCTCTTTAGCGCAGCACTAGTTTCTCCCACACTTCCTTCTGGAATGGGAATTTCTGAATTTCCTGCCTATACTGTGAAGCTTCGCTGGGCATTAGTCCACAAGGTATAATGTGATTGTTTACAGCATTGTGAACATTTTTTAGTATTAACATGATGAAAGGTTCAAACTGAGCTGACCACATGGGTAACCCTACTGACATCAGCAAGGCGATCTGAGTTGATGTATTTTTCTATAATTCTACTGAATTTGCTGGACTACAGCAAATTACACTTGAGTAGGACCAACACTGTCTGGAGAAGTGCAAATGAGAACAGACCACCCATTACAAAGACAGAGTACTTATTTAGGCACTCAACATATTAGCAAGTTTGTAACTCTCACGAAACTGTTGGAGCAGAAGTAAGGAAGACCATCGGGGGGTTTGTCTCATATTAAAAGTGTTGTGTGTCTATCAAGTCAGGTTAGTAAGGATTCTGTCTTCTGACAACTAAAATAGTCTTCAGCTGTCAAGAAATCTCCCTGAAAGCAGTGACTCATTCACAAACTGGAAGTTTTCATATTCGCTAGGTAAACCAACACAAAATATACGCTTGACAGGTAATTCTTCACCACTGTGCATTTCACCAATTTCTTTGGGACCTCTGTCAGAAAAACCTTTGAAACACAAATACATTATTTTCTCATTTTTCAGTTTCTTCTACTACTCCAGCAGCACTTTATGCTTTTGGCTGGTCTTGTAAGGCTAAAACGAGATAGATTGTATTTTCTACCTTAAGGCATGGAGGTTTCTCATTCTTTTTTCTTGGGGGGGAAGGGGATAGTTGCCATTAGAAAGTCTAATTTGAGGATTATTTCTGCAGGTTCAGTTTTCTGTGGGTTTTATCATATTATCAAATTATGTGAGTAGAGGATCCACTGTTTTTTAATACATTCTAATTTGAATGGAGACTCAATACCATATGGAGATAGAGAGAGAGTTACCCTGTCCTTCTAGAGAGTACTTATTAATTGTTGACTAATTTAGTTAAAATTCCCATACTTTTTGAGAGATATTCTTATCAGAGCTCTGAATACTCTTGGTGCTTCTTGCTTTTTAAACATGGAGTGAGATGCATGCAGGTACAAATGGATGGATGGATGTATACAGGGAAACAGTATTTTAGACCAGTTCCATTTATTCAGCTGGCTTCCTTGTGGTATCTAGTTCAATCTTGCCCTGTCTTCAGTCCCAACCTGTAACTCAAACCTCCTTCCCAATCATTCACCATTTCTTGGCATAAACTGCAATTCTAACTAATATTCTACACATTTTTCATATTTTTTTTCACTTTATGCCTTTTTTTATGTTGGCACCTGTGCAAAGAATAATTTCCTTCACCCGCTGCCATCTTCCGCCCCCTTTTCAATCAAGTTCACACAAAGGCCTGTTGCTGCATGAGGCTTTTGTTGGTTTTAATCAGTGAAAAGTTCAGGTAAGAAAAGCACCATATTTCTACAGAATCCAGAAGAATTTTGCAGTTTATTTGGCTGAGAGCAGGGAGAGGCAGTGATGTAATCCACAGACTGCAACAAAGCCAGCATCCTCTCTTACCACTCGCTTGCAGAGCGGAATAAGGACACTCTCCCATGATATAGGGGATGCCAGTTCAATTTTATGCTCAGTCCAGTCTGGAGCTTGGGTATCAACAGAGCTCCTGTACTTACCAGAGAAATTCACAGGTAAATGTGCTATAAGGAATTATAGTTTGGAGTCTCTCCCAACCCCTCCTCTCGGAGTGACTCCACACTGCATAAAATGCGTTTCCAATCAGAAAGATCAAGTGAAAAAATGTGGAATGGTGCTAGAGGTGGGTGATTAGAGTGCTTATTTGAGGGGCAGACAGGTAGGTTCTTACTGTAGTAACTTCTACATGTTTCATTCAAAGTGAATTGGCTTTAAATGATAAAATTATACCTTAAAATATCTTTTAACCTGAAAGTTCTCCAGGAAAATGGGCATCAGGTTTCAAATCACCGTAAACAGAACAGGGTATTGAAAAAATCTTCCTATTTGAGTGTCAGTCATTGCAATACTGAATTAAAAAGCACTGACTGATGTTATAGCCTTCTCATTTTGCAAACTCCTCTCAGAGTTCCTTTCAGCTACTTCGCTTTCATTAAAGATTTGTGAAATGAAAATTAAACATCTTGGTTTTTCAGGCTGAAAGGAAAGAAGAGAGTTGTGAACAAATCTCTGTTTTGAACATATTTTTTTTCCCCTAAACCCTTCAGTGGTGGCAGCAAGGGCTGGATACTGAAGCACTTCTCTTTCCCTTTGTGCAATCTAGGACAAACTTTATTGTTTTGCTGTCTCCTTCATTTAACTTGGATCACATTGTCAGAAATACATTTAACACTGGTGATACTCACCTGTTACTGGCAGATTTTAGCTCAATAGTTCACTAATAATTCCTCCACCACTCAGCAGGCATGCGTAAGAAAAATAATCATGATTCTCTTTCAGTCTGTATCCAGACAGAGACTTCACTGAACTTCTGCAGGATTAATTTCTACTAGTGCTTGACTGCAACACATCCCCAGTTTCATTTTTCCCTATTCTTACAATTCTCCAAGGTGAGACGTCTCAATGATGACATCAACACAGGCAGTATGAGTGGAAGTTGGCACATCAGCATATATAACCTGGCACACAGCCATGCTTAATTCTGCTCACCTGACCCCTCAGTCCAGCCAAGCACCGTAAGTACTTCATCTTCAAATAGTAGCAGAATTCTCTACTGTAAAAGTTACCAGTGACGATATTAATCAAATTGTCCTAGCTTTTTATAAAAAGCTTAAGAGGATTCAGTATAATCTGGGAGAAATATCTGCAGCATCTCAAACACTTAAATTATTAGCTTCACGGTTTTAGCATCACAGCCCTCAGTTTACACCGAAGAGTCAGTCTTTATTAAACAGAGTAATTAAGCAATATCCAGCAGGAACAACACACTTTTAATGGATATGGATAACAGGTATCTAACAAGAAAGGATGATGTCACTTATTTTTGTATAGAATGCATATCCCTGGGAGGGCAGGGGGGGTATAACCATCCTAAGCTCGGGTATAGAAGAAATCAATCTAAACCAGACACAGAGATTAATCTTCACCCCCTCAAAAAGGGGGGGTGGGGGGTGGGGGGGTGGGGGGCGGGGGGCAGAGAAAAAAGGAAAGAAAGAAGCACCAAAATGCAGAAGTATATTTTCTAGTAGTTTCATTGGACTTGGCTGGTCTGAAAGGTGTGCTTATTCATGGAGTAAATAAATTCCTTCAGAAACCACATAAATCTTATCTGTACATCCTTCACTGCTCTGGGAAATAATAACTTTCGGTCCTAATCCCCAGGTCTTTGTGTACTATGTATTATACCTGAAGTGTTCTTTCACCATCTCACTCTCAAAACTTTATTTTGGTCCTTTCAGTACAATCCTGTCCGGGTGACTCTAAAATCTTACTAGGTATGACTAAGGCTGATTTTTTATCTGAATTATGGAAAAATAACTGCTACAGAATTAAAACCTTCTAAGAGTTCTTACATTTATTTCCTTAATTAAGGCTTATTGGTTTTATCCCTTTTCTATTTTTAAACAAGTAGAATATATATAATTTGAAAAATTCAAGCAAGTGAACTTGATATACAGTAACTTACTATATGCTTCTAATTACTCTCCAATTTCTAAATAATTTTCTAATTCTAACCTCAATCAGTGTTGGGGGGGGATGCTATTTTCCTCTAATTAAAATATAATTTTCGCCCAAGTGAAATTTTTGCACAGAATACATCTCCTATCATAAAAAATGGAATCATAGAATCATAGAATCATTAAGGTTGGAAAAGACCTCTAAGATCATCAAGTCCAACCATCAACCCAACACCACCATGCCCACTAAACCATCTCCCTAAGCGCCTCATCTACTCGTCTTTTAAATACCTCCAGGGATGGGGACTCAACCACTGCCCTGGGCAGCCTCTTCCAATGTTTCACCACTCTTTCAGGAAAGACATTTTTCCTCACGTCCAATCTAAACCTCCCCTGGCGCAACTTGAGGCCATTTCCTCTCATCCTATCGCTTGTTCCTTGGGAGAAGAGACCGACCCCCACCTCGCTACAACCTCCTTTCAGGGAGTTGTAGAGAGCGATGAGGTCTCCCCTCAGCCTCCTCTTCTCCAGGCTAAACAACCCCAGTTCCCTCAGCCGCTCCTCAGAAGACTTGTTCTCCAGACCCCTCACCAGCCTCGTTGCCCTTCTCTGGACACGCTCCAGCACCTCGACGTCCTTCTTGGAGTGAGGGGCCCAAAACTGAACACAGTATTCGAGGTGCGGCCTCACCAGTGCCGAGTACAGGGGCACGATCACTTCCCTACTCCTGCTGGCCACACTATTTCTGATACAGGCCAGGATGCCATTGGCCTTCTTGGCCGCCTGGGCACACTGCCGGCTCATGTTCAGCCGGCTGTCGACCAGCACCCCCAGGTCCTTAATATAAATGAAATATACAGTTCCCTAAGGAAAACAACTTAAGTAATTAATAGTCCCAGGCAATTTTGCAGCCAACAAATATGCAAAACTTTAAATTCCAGATTGCTGAATTGAGAAAAAAAAATACTTCAGTGCTCATGTTTTTGTTTCTGATAGCCAGAATTTTCCAGGTAAAAGAAGCCTTCCTGATCAGCCTTCAAGTAGTTCAACAATATCTAGCTGACATTAACCAATATATAATTTTCTTCTGACTTTTTATAAATAAAACCCATATATTTAATAAAACAGGAAAATTGCATACTTGTCTTGCAGGTTGGGATGGTGGAAGGTATGGCAAACCTTCATTTTACAAATCCCGGTGATTTGGGGAAATCAGTTCATACTCTGCAATCTTCAGCAAAACCACAGGAAAACTGTCTATCCAGCCCTAAACTACCATCTTCTGGGAAAAAAAAACCTGCTACTTGGAATAAATTTACACTCATGTGATTCTTACGTCTCTACAGTAGTTGATAGTAGACAGTTTTCTCTGGAAATAATATATGTTAACAGAGAAAGCATAAAACAGGCATAATTCTTTGGCAGGTAAAACAATGATCAGGCATAGAATCTGTTTTGTAATCCTTGTCTTGTAAAGTACTTATATATTGGTACTTTAAAAAAAAACCTGAAGAAATAAAGAGCCATCACTTGTGGCACTCTATCTTCTTTCCATTTCCTGGTACCAGTAGTTTGCAGCTATTTATGTTCCGTCTACATGGAACTTCATTGCAAGGCTAATGTAATACACCACTAATAACTACATCCTGGAATTAAAGCTACAGTAATGTCTTTCCATAAACCCCATCATACTATCACCTAATAAAGTATTACCTGGACAGAAAGTAGCTATTACACCCCTTTCTGCATTTCTTGATTTTCTGTGAAACTCAAAGACACTGTGGTATGTAGGATAGTGACAAACGTCCTGACTACCCATTTTACCTCCTCCCTGAAATGGCCAGAGCATCACTCCCACTTGCGTAACTACACCAGTAATGCTGCATCTGCAAAATATCTGATAATGTTATTTGAAACCAAGGGAACGGTCCCGCTGTGTTCCCACCCAGCTGCGCTCCAGATCAGCCTGATTAAAAGGGCATGCCCTTCAACAAGTAAATGCCACTAGTCCCAGGATGAAGGAATCTGTTGAGATGCTAAATTTTGAAAAACACATCCAGGCAGTACAAATGCATCTCAGTGTGGCGATTTCAATGTAATTCTGTTTAAATATGTCTTTCTTAGACATGAAAGTAGAGCTTTTTGAAAGAGCATAATCTTTTAAAGATGTTTATTTCTAAAAGTACTGTGAAGTATACATCTCTTGGGCAATAGACTTGCTTTTAATGAAGTATAAATCAGTTAAAAATTATACTGGATCATATTTCTGTAGATGGGCTGTTCTCTAGGCAAAATATTACAAACATCTGCTTCAATGTTTCTACTGTGTATCATCAGTCTACTGACATTATAGTTTTTACTGTATTTTTAAATGGCTCTGATTGGATGAATATTTTGTGATATTTAAAAACAGCTTATGTATACCTGGGGATCTGTTTTGAAGAATGATTATACAGCTATGAGAACATACTTGACAGATATATATACTCCCAATTTTTATAGGTAAGAACTGTTTAGTATTGGATATTCAGGAAATATCTAGGACAGGATTGTTCAGATACCAGGCTATGCTGTCCTCATCGAAAATCTTAAGCTTTACCTTCATATGCAGTTGTTTGGGCAGAGAAACACACATTGTGCCATAACGCACCAGGTTATTCCTGGTGTGGACAACACAAGGAACACCTGGTGTGGACAACACGCCCATGTGAAAGTGCCTCAAGACTTTCTGTTTTCCACTTTATTTCAATGCATCTAATGTTATATTTCACATTTCAGTAATAAAAGCACAACTAAATCAGGAGTTCTTTATAAAGAAAAAAATCAAAGAAAAAAATCCACAGCTTTCGTAACACATAAAAAGAGTTGAATATTGCAGTACTTGGATTCAACATAGAAATAGACTATAGTCTGGGAGTCTTTCAGACAGAAGGTTTAGGGATTGTGCCATAGCTCTCTGATTCTCAGGCCTCTCCATCAGTGATCCAGAAGCAGCCTCAGAAACACACCTTGGTAAGGAGGAGCCCAGAGGGGCTTGCGTTATGGCACACTCAAATAACAACACCAGGAAAACAGATATGGTGTAACAGGAGGGCTAATGGAAGAAACAGGTGACCGCATGTGTGCATCTGTATTTATTTATATGCATCCACAGGCAATGCTTTATTTACAATCCTTTTGCAGACAGAGATCTTTTCACACCCACCCTCCATCCCTTCCTCGAACATAAACCAAAACGAGAAATGTTGATTACCGCTTACCTTTTGCCAGGTGGGTAGAAGGGGAATGCATCTAAATATGTATCTGGACACCATCTGGACTAATTTTACTAATGGTCCAAACTAAAGCTGCTGTTTGGAAGAACGGCATAATAGGGAAGAGAAGGTTTGCAAATGCCTACCTAAACTTTGCAAGCCATGCATAGTTGTACTACATACATTTTAACTAGAAATAATTATGTGGAACACAAAGTTCCTGACAATTTATGTTTATTTTTCATTCCTTCCTTATTTCCATTACAGTCACTGCAAAGCAATAGATACTGTAGTACTAAGCCATTTAACTAATATTTTGGGGAGTAGCATCACAACGTATTACACAGTGCATCACACCAAAGCTGTGATAAGGCCTACAAAGCACATAGTAAATCACACACCAACTTCAGGAGCTGTTTTTCCCTTCACTGTTTCACAGTAGACCTGAGAAAGGACTGAAGGAAGGGACAGCCTTTATTCAGATTTTACATCCTCAGTCTCTTCACCATGCACTAGCACACACAGAAGTGACGTAGTACTTGGTTAAAGAACATAATGCAGAAGAAATCCTATTCTACTCCAGAAAAAAAGTACACGTAGGAATACATCTAAAGCTCGGGAATCTCTTTTTTATGTACACGTTGTATACAAACCATGATATGTTAGTAAATGCCCTGGCAGTTGCTTAAATGAAATACATGGTTGTGTCCTTGTTTAAGAATCTTCACGTTAAACCTTCAGACAGGTATAAGGTTTTTGGCCTGAACTGTACAGGACTTCTGTTCTAAAAAAAACCCTAATAACATATGTTCTCTTGGCACGGTCATATAACTCACACTTTTATACAACAGTACCAAATTTCCAGTAAAGCCTCCTGATAGAATCTCCTTAATGTTCAATGAAGGCTTACAGTTAGTTCTCTATTCTTAATGTGTCATGCCCCCATCCTCCACTATTTTCAAACAACATACGGCATATTCCTAAACTGAGGGCCGACAGGGAGGACTTATTTTATGGCACTCAGTCACAGAGCTCCAATAAAAATCAGCTAGTGGCATGCAGGCACATCTTCCTATTTAGGGTTCAGCCTTGCAGGGCAGACAAGACAGTTTAACAAGTGATTGTCTATCAGAAAGAGATAATACAAGAGACAATTCCAGGTACCTTGCAAATACACAGGCGCCTTATCCAGTCCTTAACCCAAGCCAGTTAAGCGAGTCCAACAAACTTCCTAAGAAAACAATTACTATTTGTTTCTGAAGTCACTTGATCCTACAAGTCTCTGCTTAGACATAAATACCTACTAATGCACTATACAAGTAAGAGCTCTGTGCCAGATTTACCAAAATAATAATTATTATTGCGGTAATTCATTATAATCCTTTCACACCCACACAAATTCACATGCTGTCTCTCATAGAGGAAAAAAAAGGAAAAAAAGAAAAAAGAAAAAAAGAAGAGTGTAGTATTCCATACAAAAAACCTGAGCCTAAGAGAAAAGGCAGTGTTTAAACACTTAAGAAGTTTTGCCATAAACATGTAAGTTCTTACTTTTTATAACTGTATATATTTATTATACAGTGTAACTTACTAACACTAGGTTTTATACAAATACTTCACAATTTAGAATTCATTCTGGATGTTTCAATTTCTGGATGTCTCTGAAGAGATAAGCCTTTTTAAAAGCCTTGCTGTATGAGTGTGACTGCTCAGGACTTTCTGAAAATCCAGCTTCAGATTGGCAACTCCTTCCTCTCTTCAAAAATCACTACTAAGAGCACTGCATTTGTATTACTTAAAATGTTATTTTTCCAATACAGCAGAAGATGAGTGAAATACATTTATCAAAATTGGTAGCCATTTGGTTTAAAAAACCCTACCGATTAATGTTGCTATGATGTATTGATTTTTTTTCTCAGTGGTTAATAAGGGCATGTAGAGCAGTAGGAGCTTGGGCTTATGGTTGTAAAAGAGAAAAAAATATTCTAACTGGGTAAAAAAATACAGACTTCTACACTATCAAAGTATTATCTCCATTTAGCCTCACCGTTCACTAATGTATAACCTCAGCAAATTAAGACAAACTGCATACCTCTGCAGTAGAAGCAGCTTCAAAGTAACAACTGTATTTGGGGGGGGGGGGAGAAGTCTTGAATAAGCTTTTAGATAAGTAAAACGCTGGAAGTAGATTATAAGTTATATTCTTAAAAATAGAAGTATCTTTTATTAGGTACCTCTTCAGCACATAGCACTGGTACGGGAGTCTTAATGAATGCTTATGGGAGCTTCTATGTTACAAATATTAAAAGTGATTAACATGCATTTTGAAAAGGTTTTAATAAGTGAAGAAATCATGCCTCTTGTTCTATACTCCCAAGATACCCAGATTTTCCAGATGAGTTTTGGATAAGCCCAGAATGAACAGAAATTCAGGGACAATGGTGGACTTAAAGCTCAAACCACTACTGCATTTAGTGCCTAAGTCACACCAAATTCCAGATGTAGGCACTTCAGTCTCATATGTCTTTTTTGAATATACTATCTGTCACCTAACTGGAAGCATCTGAAAGTGCCTGTATTTTCCAAATATATTTCCCAAGTAAGTTTAAAGTTCTGCATCTGGTTGTGCTCAGAAACTCTACAGTTTAAGCACAAGCATCTCAATAACTGTTTTACACAAGCCTGCCTTCATCCACATACATCATCTGAGGGCTCCAAATCAGTTGACTAATCTTGACGAATACTTAAAGCATGCCAAAAAACAGCCAAAGGGGGTAGACCTTTCCCTTTTAATTCAGTAGTGTAGTCTCTAGGCCAGCTCCAGAAGATTCGTGTTGTCTTCTTCCTCAAGCAATTTACAACTACATACTCCCCTCTCCCAATAGCCCCAACCATCAGCCAATAGCACATTCCAGCCCTGAGATGCTGGAAAGAGTTGAAATATGGCTCCGTCAGAAGAGTGAGACCTAGGACACAGTTTTCCAGTGGGCAACTGGGGCAGTTGCTTCATCAGCCTCAGCTGTTGGGACTCTCGTGTTTAGGAACCAACTTGTTTCATGCATTTCACAGGCAGCTTCATCAGCTAAATCTAAGCCATGAATTCTGTCATAGCAGCTATGCGGCACCCATCCTATGTGCTTTTGTGGATTTAGTCATCACTGCTGCCAGTTCAAAACCAAGCTTTTGTAACTGAGCAGGTGCCACCTATTAAAAACATCCAGCAGGTAAATATGTTAAACCTCTAAGTGAAGGCTTTCAACAGCACAGGTATTCTTTCATTCTAGTTTACCCTTTCTATTTTCCTCATTTGTCACTTTTATCTTAGTTTTCCTTCCAACCATCTCCTCCACTCATTTACTCACTGAATGGCTCATCTTCCACCATTCATCTTCCTTTTCAATCTTCCCTTCAAAACTCTCCTTTTACCTCCTTTTTCAAGAAGACTATAACTGAAAAAGAAAACAATAGAACATTTACACATTGTTTCTGCACTCTCTTAGAAAATGTATGAACTTCTGACTTCCCAGGAAAACAAACGGATATGATGATGAACTTATGATTACATAATAAAAAGTTCTATCAGGCTAAACAGCAGTGAAATATTTAGCATTTCTAGCCTTTTTTTTTTTTTAAAAAAAAGACTGCATTTATGCTCTTTCTGATAGATACTTTTGATGGAACACCAGCATGTTTAGACTCATCCTCGTCAAACAAAAATATGAGGGAAAAAAGCGTATTTAAATGAATGTTAGAGATTCGATAGCTAAATACTGGGGAATAAAAGGCAAATATAAAAGCTCAAATCCAGTGTCAAGGGTAACTAGTAGAAAGGATGTTACAGCAATTGAGAGACCCTGGACATTTCTTAGGGAATAATTTAATAAATCCTTTAAATTGCAAAAAGCACTAGGCAGAATGTTACAAAGCCCCACAGAGAATCTTCCAAGAATTCATAATGCAGAAATAATATGCATTAACCAAGATGAAGATTTAAAGAGCTATGGATAAGAAAAGAACCTTAGTGCCCGAAAGCTAGTATAACATTCACTATAAAACTAATTAAAGGCCTGTCTCTTTGGCACCTTATTTTAGTGCCCTAGGTAGTGGTGAGATCCTGCTCCTTGGAGGTCAGATACCACAGAAGATGCTGCACTCCTGTAAGTTTCCTGACTTTGGTATGACAGGAAGAAACTAATCTAAGCCAAAGACAATTTGCTAACAGGATTCAGTAAGGATATTTCAGCAATATCCTTCTGAAATCCAGAAGGGGAAAAAAAAAAAAAAAAAGGACTGTTTAAATGAAAGATAAAGTTCAGTATCAGCAAATGGCAGACAGGTGAGTTAGATAAAATTAATAACATGCAACTGAATTCCCATCTAAGCAGACATCTCCTTTTTGTTAAATTCTGATATTGCTAATAATAAACTAAGTACTACTGCCTTTCTTCAATTATTAAATTTCATTTATGGGGCACTAGCACTGGCAAAAAAATCGTATATCTGAAAGAAAGAAATCTAGAGAAAACATCCAGAGACAGAAAACACTCAGGGAAAAATTTAGATGAGTTAGATTCTGGCAATAATTCACAATAAATTTAATATATTTCCCTCTCATACCTAGGAAGGATGTTAGTTTTATGCAAATATTAACAAGGTACTATATTTATATGAGTGTATATATGTATGTATACATTGTAATAATAAATAAATAATAAATAAAAAATAAAAAATGTACATAATATGTCTATGTTTAGTGAAGAAAAAATTACTGCTCAGATGTGTGAAAAACAGAAGTCATAACATTATAGATTTCTCATAGCTTTAAGATGTATACATATTTACTTGAGGTGTGCATATATTTAGGGAAAAGGAAATTCAATCTCATTCAAAGTTATTCTTCTTGTTTCCAGCCTAAAAAACCCCTACATTTTGCTTCTATATTTTATACCTAAAATGCAACTGCAGAACTAATTGCAGAGCATTTGAGTTTCTAGGGAATTTGCATTTCATATAAAATAGCAAAATTTGGCATTCCCTAAGAACTGGATTTCATAACTACTAAAATTTGCTAATCACAGTGTATACAGTGTATACATATACACCATGTGCATGGACAGGAACAACTCCTGGGAGGTCACCTCCTGTCCTCTCCTCACCCACAGACCAAGGCCACCTGAACGCAATGGTAAAACCAGCCAGCAAACTTCATATTGTGGCTTGACTTTTCTCTGACATTCTTCTTTTTACTGCAGAAGGAAAAAAAGCTATGAATCATTATAGTCACTCTGAAAATTTATATGAGGAATAATGAAAGGAAGGCACCCTCTCACACATCCTCCTTCCCACCTGTTACTTGATATCGAATATGAGTACTATATGGGCCTGGGCTTCCATTAAATCTTACTAAAGCTCTCTCGAATGAGGTAACACTATGGAAAATGTGATCTTCACTCTAAAATTAGCAGGCTTTTGATTCATATAACTGAGTGATAAAACATAATGCATGATTTACTGGTATTCTCAAAAAAAATCAGCTCAGATTTAGAGATTATCTGTTAGACAAAGCTTCAGCATCTAAAAAGATGTCCAGGAACCCATCATCTCCTCATATGGGTTAGCAGTAAAATATAATACACAACTACAGATCTTTTCCCAAAAATGCCTACAAATCCTTATATTTTCTCCTTGGACATCCCAAGTTTCAGTTTCTGAGGAAAAACAGGGAGGTTTCAGAAGAAGGCTAAGCTGCTGAATGAGAATCACTGAACTCCATGAAGATACAGGCTGATATTTGCTTCCTCAATTAAGAAGTAGCAGAGATTAAAAAAGGGTATGATGGGTTACTACTTAAAATCTCAACTATCACCTGCTTTTACACATCTCAAACTCATTGTAGAACTAGATATATCAATCAGCCAGCTTGTTTTTCCTTGCATCTCACGTGCCCGTGCCTCTAGGGTTGAGGTACATTTTCCTTCCCACTTCCTCAAGTCCTCTCCATGGCCACACAGGTAAAACCACAGGGTGCCCTGTGGTGTGTACCCACTATATCCTCTCTCTTGAGCAGAGGGACCCTTACTCCTAATGGCTGAGATGCTGGTCCATACAGGTGGGGAGTAGGACATATCCTCTTTGAATTGGTGGACCTCCCAGGACAGTTTCTCCACAGCCGAGATGCAGGCCTGTAGGGAGGAAGAGAGACTTTCTTTGTATTGCCAGAGTTGGCCAGCCGATTCATCCACCATTTGTTCCTCTCCGTCTTTCCAGGTCATCACTGCCAATGAGTTGGCATATGACAATGGTGCGCTCTGTACAAACTTCCACTACATGGGTCCTGTGCACCTGACTTCATCTGGATCTTTGGATAGCTGTTCATTGTTCAGGTCATCATAAATCACCTCCAGCACAGCTAATTCCCTCAGGTACTGGATACCTCTCTCCATGGTGGTCCACTTGCCTGGGTGGCATATAACATATTCCTTGAAGGGATACCTTTCCTTCACATCTGACATCACCTCCAGACACTGAGGGCTTGTTCACCTTTTCCAATCGCTTTGTCAATGCCCCCTTCCCTAGAAAGAGATCCCAGCTGCTTGGCTTAGGTGACAATACGCTCACCTGGACGCTGGCTGAAATCTTTTTGCATGTCTCACAGCTCACTCAGGGACAGGGATTGGGTGGTTACCACCTCGTTTATGAGTTCTGCCTCTTCCTCCTCCTGTTCTCATGATGGCCCTGCTTTGGAGTAGTCTGCCCCGTCCACTCCTTCCTCCTTCCCCTTCTTAGTAGGAGTTTCCTCCCTTACTAAACGAGCTGATTTTCACATCCAGTATTTCTTCTTGTGTAAAGAGGTGACTGATACCGGCACGGGTTGGTTCTCTGGTTCAGCCGCAGGGCCTATCACCAGGGTTTGAGTAGCCGCAGTGCCTGTTGTTTTGTCGTCAGATCCAGAGACCTTCTCTTCCCCTTGAGGGCACTGAATGGTGTTGAACAGGGCTCGGTGGGCATGGGCCAGGCCCCAGCACGTTGCAGTGATCTGCATCTCTCTGGAGTTGCCAGGGTGACAGCATACTTTTCCAAATATTTTACCAGTTTTTCAGGATTCTGCACTTGTTCAGGGGTGAAGTTCCAAAACACTGGGGCTGCCGACTGTCCTAGGTACTTGCCTGTACTTTCTCACACACCCTGCCACTCATAACTGTCCAGCCTCAGGGCAGATCTCTGGGTGGTATTCTTAAATTGTTGTTTAAACTTAAACAGGACCTGAAACACATTCAGGAGACATAGCAATACGAACATTCTAGTTTGAACATCCCAAAGATATTCAAAATTCTCAAGAGCTGTTGTAACCAGCCTGGAGGAGAAGGGAAAGGTGAGGGAGCAGGAGAAAGTGTCCCCCCATAGATTGGCTCTCTGAGGAATCATAGAATCATAGAATCATTAAGGTTGGAAAAGACCTCTAAGATCATCAAGGCCAACCGTCAACCCAACACCACCATGCCCACTAAACCATCTCCCTAAGTGCCTCATCTACACGTCTTTTAAATACTTCCAGGGATGGGGACTCAACCACTGCCCTGGGCAGCCTCTTCCAATGTTTAACCACTCTTTCAGGAAAGACATTTTTCCTCACGTCCAATCTAAACCTCCCCTGGCGCAACTTGAGGCCATTTCCTCTTGTCCTATCGCTTGTTACTTGGGAGAAGAGACCGTCCCCCACCTCGCTACAACCTCCTTTCAGGGAGTTGTAGAGAGCAATGAGGTCTCCCCTCAGCCTCCTCTTCTCCAGGCTAAGCAACCCCAGTTCCCTCAGCCGCTCCTCATCAGACTTGTTCTCCAGACCCCGCACCAGCCTCGTTGCCCTTCTCTGGACACGCTCCAGCACCTCGACGTCCTTCTTGTAGTGAGGGGCCCAAAACTGAACACAGTATTCGAGGTGCGGCCTCACCAGGGCCGAGTACAGGGGCACGATCACTCCCCTACTCCTGCTGGCCACACCATTTCTGATACAGGCCAGGATGCCCTTGGCCTTCTTGGCTGCCTGGGCGCACTGCCGGCTCATGTTCAGCCGGCTGTCGACCAGCACCCCCAGGTCCTTTTCCACCAGGCAGCTTTCCAGCCACTCTTCCCCAAGCCTGTAGTGCTGCATGGGGGTGTTGTGGCCAAAGTGCAGGACCCAGCACTTGGCCTTGTTAAATCTCATACAGTTGGCCTGGGCCCATCGATCCAGCCTGTCCAGGTCCCTCTGCAGAGCCTTCCTACCCTCGAGCAGATCAACACTCCCACCCAACTTGGTGTCGTCTGCAAACTTACTGAGGGTGCACTCGATCCCCTCATCCAGATCATCAATAAAGATATTGAACAAGACCGGCCCCAAAACTGAGCCCTGGGGAACACCGCTCGTGACCGGCCACCAACTGGATTGAACTCCATTCACCACAACTCTCTGGGCCCGGCCGTCCAGCCAGTTTTTGACCCAGCGCAGAGTACACCTGCCTAAGCCGTGAGCCACCAGCTTCTCAAGGAGAATGCTGTGGGAGACGGTGTCAAAGGCCTTCCTGAAGTCCAGGTAGACCACATCCACAGCCTTTCCCTCATCCACTAGGCAGGTCACCTGGTCATAGAAGGAGATCAGGTTGGTCAAGCAGGACCTGCCTCTCATGAACCCGTGCTGGCTGGGCCGGATCCCCTGGTTGTCCCGCTCATGCCTTGTGAGCGCCCTCAAGATGAACCGCTCCATAATCTTCCCCAGCACCGAGGTCAGGCTGACAGGCCTGTAGTTCCCCAGATCCTCCTTCCGGCCCTTCTTGTAGATGGGCGTCACATTGGCAAGCCTCCAGTCGTCCGGGACCTCCCCCGTTAACCAGGACTGCTGATAAATGATGGAGAGTGGCTTGGCGAGCTCCTCCACCAGCTCCCTCAGCACTCTCGGGTGGATCCCATCCGGCCCCATAGACTTGTGAGCGTCCAGGTGGCGTAGCAGGTCATTGACTGCTTCCTCTTGGATTATGGGGGGTTCATCCTGCTCGCCGTCCCTGTCTTCCAGCTCGGGGGGCCGAGTACCCTGAGGATAACTGGTCTGCCTGTTAAAGACTGAGGCAAAGGCGGCATGAAGTACCTCAGCCTTTTCTTCATCCTCGGTGACAATGTTCCCCCCTGCATCCAATAAAGGATGGAGATTCTCCTTGGCTCTCTTCTTGTCATTAATATATTTGTAAAAACTTTTTTTGTTGTCTTTAACGACAGCGGCCAGATTGCGTTCTAGCTGGGCTTTTGCCTTTCTCATTTCCTCCCTGCATGACCTAACAAGATCCCTGTACTCTTCTTGAGTCGCGTGCCCCTTCTTCCACAAGCAGTAAATTCTCCTTTTTTTCCTGAGTCCCAGCAAGAGCTCCCCGTTCAGCCAGGCCGGTCGTCTTCCCCGCCCGTTCTTCTTACCGCGTATGGGGACAGCCTGCTCCTGCGCCTTTAAGACTTCCTTCTTGAAGATCATCCAGCCTTCCTCGACCCTTTGCCCTTCAGGACTCTCCTGCAAGGGAGTCTCTCAACCAGTGTCCTGAACAGGCCAAAGTCCACCCTCTGGAAGTCCATGGTTGCGGTTTTGCTGGCCCCCCTCCTTACTTCACCAAGAATGGAGAATTCCACCATTTCATGGTCGCTAAGCCCAAGACGGCCTCCGACCACCACATCTCCCACCAGTCCTTCTCTGTTTGTAAACAGCAGGTCAAGCGAGGCACCTCCCCTGGTAGGCTCACTTACCAGCTGTGTCAGGAAGTTCTCTTCCACACACTCCAGGAACCTCCTAGACTGCTTCCTCTCTGCCGTGTTGTATTTCCAGCAGACATCCAGGAAGTTGAAGTCCCCCACGAGAACAAGGGCTAGTGACTGTGAGACTTCTGCCAGTCACTTACAGAATGCTTCACCCGCCCCTTCATCCTGGTTGGGTGGTCTATAACAGACTCCCAGCAGGATATCTGCCTCGTTGGCCTTCCCCCTCATCCTTACCCATAAACACTCGACCGTATCATCATCACAATCGTTGAGCTCTAGACAATCGAAACACTCCCTAACATACAGTTAGGGAGAAAAGGTAAAGAGTGTAATTATTAATAGTTTCCAAGAGATGGTTCCCAAAGTACAGAGGTGATGGCAATGCTGAGTAGAAATACCAGATTAGTCTCACGACCAGTAATTTTATCATGTCATAAGCCAGTGTTACACAGTGCAGCAAAATGGTATCCTTGATCCAGCCCCCAGAGGTGATGAACAGCACAAGAGGGAACATAGGCAGCAAGTAAGGTGTTACCTAACACAACTCTGAGAACAAGCACGACAACTCTGAGAGCAGATAAATCAACATTGTGACCAGTGAATATTAACCTAATAAAGAATGCTTATAACAAATTTGTTTTAACACGCTCTGGTCAGATCTGTTGTTATCTCAACCCTTTGAGCCCCACGTTGGGTGCCAAAAGGGACTGTTGTGGTTTAAGTGGGCAGGCAACTAAACACCACACAGCCCTTCACTCACTCCCCCCCCACAGTGGGATGGGGGAGAGAATCAGAAAACAGGTAAAACTGGTGGGTTGAGACGAAGACAATTTAATAGGATAGAAAAGGAAGGGAAAATAATAATAATGATAGAAGTATACACAAAACAATTGATGCACAATGCAATTGCTCACCACCTGCTGACTGATGTCCAGACAGTTCCCAAGCAGCAGCTGCACGCCCTCCCCCCCACCCCCGCAGCCAACTCCCCCCCCCGGTTCTTTTTGTTCAGCATGATGTCACATGGTATGGAATATCCCTTTGGCCAGTTTGGGTCTGCTGTCCTGGCTGTGCCCCCTCCCAGCTTCTCAGTGGCAGGGCACAAGAAGCTGAGAAGTCCTTGCCTAGTGTAAGCACTGCTCAGCAACAACAAAAACATCGGTGTGTTATCAACATTATTCTCATCCTAAATCCAAAACACAGCACTGTACCAGCTACTAGGAAGAAAATTAACTCTATCCCAGCCAAAACCAGGACAGGTGATTAAAAGGAAATAATGAAAATTACCCCATGGTACTCAGATTATTTGACCTCAGGACTCCAGAATGGTATTTTAGGTTTCAGATTTTGTATACAAAAAAACCCCAAAATGCATGTATTTTAACAGTCCCTTTTCAATTCCTTTTGCTGCACAGAAAGACATCTGTCAAAAAAATGGGAATTTAACCACACATACCCCAAGAAAAGTGCAGAAAGTCTAGGAAATTACCTTTCACAAGCTTCAGAGCTTCAGATTAAAAACTACCATATGCCAGCTACAGGAAACATCTCTGTTTTCACCTTCCATAAGAACAACCTAAGTTGGATCTCTCCTGCCATCATCAGGCAAACCTACACGAGGAATAGCATGCAATGCTACAATGAAATGCATTACTTCATTCTCTCAGCTTAGGTTACTTCAGTTACACCAGGAAAAAATAAAACAATGCAAGGTAAAATTAAAAGTCAAAGACCAGTAACTCTATCAAAATCCATGCACTTATCAACCTCAGTTCATTATGAGGTCAGCTAATTAGAAATGTTTCATGGAGACATCAATAGTTTTAGCCTGATCTCTTCACAGGGTTTTTTTGCCAATTTGGCTAGCTGTTTGAAAATATAATCAACCGGCTAAACAGAATTTCAGCTAAGATATATGCTTTAATTATAGGAAATTCAAACAAGTTGCCAACTTGGCTTATATAACAAAAACCTTTTCCAAATTGAATTAGAATATTATGCCATTGTCTCATTAGTACTACAGTTAAAATGCATCACTTGGGTCAAAAGAAGCAAATGTATTGAAAGACTTCCACAAAAACCCAAAGAAAAACATTTTAATTAATGTAATGAATATCTCAAGAGTTCTCGCAAATTGTCTGATACACAAAGGTGGTAAGGAGCAAAATGCTGGCAAGAGAATAATCCTAGGAGCAATTTTATTCTTTGCTCTTACTGATTCATTCTTTTTTTTTTTTTTCCTAACAATAGGTGAGCTGCTCATTTTAAGTAGTCTTCTGGGGAGAAAAAAACCACTTTTGTTCCATATTTCATTATTTCTGGTTATGATTTCCAGAATTGCCTTATGATTCTGAATGCCTACATTTTTTAAGTGTCTACTTCAAAAGATATTAAGGGAACTAGATATTCAGATCTGATAAGACAATTATGTTTGGGTATCCAAGAAACTTAAGGGCACAAAATCATAAGCTTTCATATTGTGTGCCTAAAATTACTTAAATTGATTTGACTTAATCCCAAATGACTAATGATCTACAGAAAGCAGTTTGAAATTTTGAGAAAAGTTCTAAAGAAATAAAAGCAGAAGTCAAAAACTGATATAGAACAAACAAAAAAAAAATCAGCAAGGTTTCAAAGAGTTATTTCTGTTCACCTGAGGCAGACTTCGCAGTCAATCTCAGGAACACTGAGGCATCAGCGGTTCAAACTCTGATATTTCCAACAAGCTAATGTACAGAAGTACCATTTTCTAAAGTGTAATTGCATAAAGCTTTTCTAAAAGAGTAATAGAAGACTTTCAGGTTATCCATCAAAGTAAATCTAGTGAGAAATAAAATGTACTTGGTTGAAAATTAGGAGATTCTGTCACATTAGGCACCACTGCCCTCTTCAGTCAGGCAGATATCGATTTCATATACTTTGTTTAGAGAACTTTGCCTGACGATTTGCCACCAAAACACTGACAAAGACAACCTTTACTTTTACTTTAGGGAACATTTTTCTCATAACAGCAAGATGTGATGTGCCATTTCATTCAAATACCAAAATAAATATTTTGCTGTAATGTCATTTGCTGATTTGACATACGGTTTAGATGCATGTACACTATGAAGACAACATAGAGTTCTTTACATACTTAACATTTCCTCTCATTCAGATATGGATTTGAGAAACATGCTCCTTTTATGTGGAAAGACTGCATCACAAAGAAAACAAGGCACTCATGGTTTTCATTCACTTCATACCTGATAGGGCTACTAAAGAATCACATACCTTAAAAAGACTTCAATAAACTTGTAACTGGTTAATGAAGATAAAATCTTACATATATAAAATATTTTTTTTAAAAAGTCAGCACATCTTTCTTGATATTCCCTAACTAGTATGCAATAATTCATGACTCACACTGGGAATTTTTTCTTAAGGTGAAAATATACACTTTGCAAGCAAAATCTCACACCTGAGATTTGAGAGTTTCCAGCTACATGGGGATTAAAAGGCAGCACTGAAAATCCAAACAGTCCAAATAGAGGTCTGGATGTCAGGAGACTCTTAATTCAGTCCTTGTTTTTCTTATTCACATCACTTACGAATCGAATCTTGATTTAAGATACAGCCAATCTTTCAACAAAAGCTGGCATGAGAGTAAACACTAGGTTAAACCTTCCTTTTTTCCCAACAGAAAGAAAAGACATTTTACTTCTCTGAGCTTAAATTTCTTTTTCTCTTATAAAATGGGAATATGCTGTATTAATTATCACATTTTATCATTCATTTTACATCTCTCCACTTTCAGAGATGGAGAAAATTCAGCTATTAACTGGAAGCATGTCATACTAAGAAGGGAATTCTACATAAGATTCTGAGCAACCTTGAAACAAATCATTAGAGCAAAAATAAAATTGCACAGCAGCTTATCTCCAAGAGCCAGCAGAACATGAAATCCAACAAAATACTCCCTCTCATGCAAATCTTATTCCCCAACATCTCCTTCTGCAGTAAGGTACCCAGATAGACACATCATCATGCTTGGCACAAAAGTCAATAGGCTCTAGCTATATGAGATCCTATTTCAGAGGTGCAGGTACTACAGAAGCAGTACACTTAACTGCGCCAGGCTTTAGAAAGCACAATATTCATCCTTATACACTTACAGTTGCATACGGGAGAATAAAGGCTTCAAATCAGCTCATTACAGCCCATTATAGGAAGTTATAACCTCTACTGGCAACCTTTGGAGAGTTCTTGTACTTTCCTTCCAAAAAATGCAATCACATTTTCACTAGCCTTGGATGGCTTCTCTGATTTGCAGACAAAGTTCCAGCAACATGAAAGCTGTCCAGCTGTCCTCATTCTAAAGCAGATTTTTCTTAATTCAACTACTTATCTTAAAAAGTTGGCTTGGACCTAGAAGCAATACAGAGGAATTTTGTGTTGTGCTAACTGCAAATGTTACTAATTTCCTTACAGCAAATTACAAGCTCGGGTACCTCAGGAGCTCAGTACAGTGATTGCTCAGACAAGTTCAGCCAAGCCAGCTCAGATCCAGAAGCACAAGCTCATAGTGCAGTCCGGTAGGATCCAGTTACCCCTATAGGAAGTTCTTCAGGTACCTCCCAGCTCTGGTAAGGCTTTTAGCTTTTGTGCAACACTGTATGAACATAGCAAACCCAAGCCGACTGACCTTTCGTATGCATGTGGCATGCTGCTCTCAAGCCAAAAAGTCATTCAGACCCTAGGGGAAACAATGCACAGATGCATTGGCTGGTTCCAGAATTACAGATGATACAGTATTATTTGTAGTATCTAGGATCAAAAATGAGTTGTCGTGTAGCTTACTGAGGCAGTTTAAGTGTGAATGCCAATGAAGGGAACTGGTGACCACTCCTCAACCTTTTCCACTTGTAGTCAGATGCACAAAAAGTTCAGTTACAGTCTGGTGCAAACAATGAACGTGCAAGTAGACCGTGAACCTTTAACCCTTTTAGTCCTGCATACCTCTCTTTTTTCAGTATGCCATCTGTTTGGCAGCTTTCTTTTATATGCTTACTTCATTAAGATGCACTGCAGGCACATTTTTTCCATCTGTCAGGAATATTAGGCAACAAGAAAGTAGTTAATTAATGTTAAGATAACCCCCATGTGAGAGAAATACTTTTTCTTTTGGTTTCATCACAGCTGCATCTGTATTTAATAGATTTTAAAATTGCATCTCTGTCTAGTTCATTTATCTCCTTTTCTCCCCCTCTTATTTCCAATGACTTGTTCCACAGTTCTGACTACACACTGAACACGTTTCTCTCTCTACTCTCACTCCCACCATTTCTTATATGTAAAGTATGGGTATGACAAGGAAAAAGATCAATTGGGATATGATGCCAAGAGAGCCAACATAGCGTTGACACAAGATGGTAAAAAAGAACATGTTATTCTTTAATGGTTCAACTGAACACCTGTTTGTGGTTTCTGTGACAAAAGAAAGTAACAGCTTCAGAAAATAAAGCACATCTAACCTATGGATCTAGAGTTATCATTTTAAATTGTAAAAAGACGTTATGTACATACCTCCCTACACCCTACACCAAGCCTTCTCTCTATTTTGGGTACTTCAGGCTGTAAAGTTTAGATGGGCTTTTGCATGATACAAACAGTTTTGTAAAAAAGAAAAAAGAAAAAAAAACTACAATGAAAATTAAAAAAAAATTTGAAACAATAGTACCTGTACCCTTTTTGTCTTTGTGGTCCATCACACTATATCTACCAGTAAAAACACTCAATAAACACACTTCCAGGAAAACTTCCCAGACAACTTCACAACCCTGAAACCATACATAAGTCTGAAGCTTCAGAATTCTGTAATTCATTTTAAAAAAAGAACACACAAAAAGTTTTTTAGCCATTATTCTGTCTCTAATAACATTTTAGAAACCAGTAATAAAGTCAGAACGGCTTCAAGTCATTCACTGAGAATTTGAAAGAGGGCTAAGTGAATTGTGTTCTGAATCATCACGTTTTACCGAGATCAATAAAGTTGATCTAGTTTGAATTTCAAACAATAGCTTATCTGTAGTTCAGTTCCTCTTTTTCACTGAAACTAAATGCACCGAAGATATTGCTCAATGCACAGGACTACATAAGACCACAGTAAATGACTTACAGGGTCAGACCAATGGATAATCCAGCACCTATTTCTTCTGTCTTCAACAGCGGCAAAAGCAGATGTCATTTAGGGAGCCAACACAAGCCTAGGTCACAATCTGCAGTCACTCCCCTGCAGAAATTCACTCCACTCCACAGAAATCCACAGCCCTTGTACTAGAAAAATTATTTGCCCCCATTCTTGAGGCTGCATATTTAATTTTACAGCAGTCTATTTCTCTCACTGCTGCGACTGAGGAAGCATCCCTCTCCATAGCGCTATTGCCAGCATATCTGACTGCATCCGGCATTTGCCTCCATATTTGCTTCTCTGTCACTCCTTCCATATGAGTTGACACGGCCAATCTTCATCATGACTTCCTACCTCTCCTCTCCAACTGCTGGGATTGCTTAATAGCTGCAGAGCTTTCTTCCTGAACAGCACAGGAGGAGCTTGGTGGAGAGGAGGGCAGACAACACAAGCAGCAAGGCCAGGACTAGCAGGGAGGGTGCTCAGTCTCCATGCTCCGTGCATCGGCAGACCGTCGCAGAAGCTGCCCTGTGGACCAGAAAGAATCCACAGCTACTTCCCACTGGATCCTTCTCACTCTCACCTGTTGTTATGAGTTTGCCACCCCTTCAGACTGGAACTTCACACCAATGTCTTCTCCACTTGTTCCTAAAGCCAGTCTTGCTAAAATTAGGAGGAAAGGGAAGGCAAGGGCCTATTAAAAGTTTTCAATGTTTGCAAATTGCCTTAGTAGTAGACATTTTGTCATTGCTAAGTAGAATTACAAAACTCTTGGGTTTTTAACAAACCTATTTGATTTTAGCTTCAGACCAGATTTTCAAAGTGGTTAGGTGCATGAATGATTCAAATGTGTGCCAAAGAGGATTATCAAACATATCTAGATAGAGTTTGAAATTAGCAGGAACAAAGAATTAGATGCTCTTTTGAAAGCCTATTCTCATCCTTTATCTCATAAATATCGTTTTGGTCTATCTTTATCATTCAGTATTACAGATTTCTATTATCATCTAAAGTCTCACTCTGTGATCAATAACTGTTTTTCTAGCACTGAAAGGAAAAACAAGTTTCTTCCTATATTACAAGTGCACACAAATACGTGACGCATTCCCATACCAACATAACTACATACCTGTGATGAGGAATGCCAACAACTTTTCCTCATTGGTTGGAGATGAGGATATGTATACACACACACTCTTTATGAAAAAAAATTCCTTTTTTTTAATCTTTCTTTGTATTTTCCCTTTTGATTATATTTTCCTTTCAAAATCAGTATCACAACAAAGACTCTATAGTTCCTATTTGTTATTCCTTGAGACTAGGGTGTGCATATCAGGTGTCTCTGAGAATGCGTTTATGAAAAGCCAGAAGCAGTGTTAGAAATGACACTTTTTAAAGTAGCCACCAATTGACCAATGATACTGGATTTTGAGAGCACTACACAGCGAACTACAGATGTACAGCACTAACAGCAAGGGTGGAAGCACTTAGGAGGTAAGAGGGAAATACTTGTGATAGGCTAAGGAGCGTTAATGTTGTTTTAAATGACGTGCCAATCCTGCAATGCAACTTTTGACCCTGTATGCTTTCTGCAAACTGGACAGAAGAAGCACAGGTTAACAGCAGCTCTTAACAAATGTTGCCTGCAGAATTCTGACCGTATCACACACCTGAAGAAAAATCTTTAACATGAAATATCATTGGGAAATTTCAACTAGAAAATCAACTCACAGTGATCACCCAAACTCAACAGGTACCTTTCAATTCACCTTCCTGTTTCCTGCTGGCAGCATCAGAACTAGCTTTGTTAGTATACAAAGAACTGACAACCCTTCCTTTAAGAAAAAAAAAAAAAAAAAAGGCAGACACACACTTACCTCTGTGTCCTCAAAAATAAGAAACGTGAAGACAGGGAAAGATTAAAGTGAAAAGCAAGACTTTTGTTCAGGAGGGAAACTATATGAAATGTGAAAACTTGTTAATAATTGCTTCAGGAAGTTCTTCCTGGCACACACGTAGAACAAAGACAGCATTTCGTGAATGGATCAGCTAGCCCAGGTTTGTCTGTGGGGAGAGAGAAAGAAAGTCAATGGTTGAAAATTTGGCTCCTCAGAAGGTTCATTAACTCCTTCACTGAGAAAAAAAAAATAATAGGGGAGGCTGAAGGTTGGCAGGATGTGATTAAAAGAGATGCTTATGGCTGTCTGATACTGTGGTCTGGCACTCCTCCCAACACAATATAAAGGTAAATATAAATCACATTTTTGGCCTGCATAACGCAAAATAGCAGTGCTAGAGCTCAGTTCCATCTTGCTCCTGTCCTGAAACGTTTCTGAGGCAGCAGCAAAACATGTAAATCTGTTGTAGTACCTAGCTTAGCACTCCAATTTCATGTCTAGCTACAAAGCCCTGCACCTCTGCCGGAGGTTGTTACCAATATAGATCTATTAGTACAACTATATAAGTCTGTAAGTGCAGGTAGGCTTCTTCAACCCCCTTCACCTTTACGGCCTATCTTACATCCAGTCGTAACAATGGGTCTTAAAATTAGGAGATGCAGCCACTGATGGACAGGGATATTCCCTGTTACAACATAGATCAGAACCAGGCTCTGTTTTGAAAGGGATGCAGGACACCAAAAGGGATACTTTTGAAAGGGACAGTGTAAGTAACGGCCATGTCTGGTACAAATGTTAGGCAGCATACAAATTAGTTAAGATTACTGTTAAATGCAAGTTCTACTTACATTACACGCAAATGTCTCAACATTGGAAAGCTTAAGAGTACAAGGCTTACCTCAAATTATGGATATGATCCATTGCCTTCATAAAATGGCTGCAAATAATTGATCATGTACAACAGACCACCTGTACATCACATAAAGAGCTGAGTTACTCAGAGCATGAGTACGGGCCTTTTTCTAGGATTTCTGCACATCTGTCATCTCAGAAACCTGAAAGCAGAAGGGATAGACAGCAACGTGCAAAGCAGCAGAATTATAGACTGCTGCTTTTAAAGGTACTCTACAGCCAAAATAAGTAGAACTATAAGTCTATTTAGCATTTCTGACATCATCAGTAAGAACAGCAAATGAATTAACTCACCAAAGACAGACTGCATGTAGCTGGGCCACAGCCAATGACTAGTGGTGTAGTAAGAATTGACCTCCAACTTCGTGAGCATCTACAATAGACCTTAAATTAACATACCCAGCTTTTAAAGGAATTGTTTTAGATTCATCAGTGTACACTTCCAGCATTGACGAGATCCCTGCTTACATAAGATGTTGTCCTTGCTCCCGAACAAAAGTAGCAACAGTTTGACTCTCCACCATCTTACAGTCATAAGCAGAAAACAACATTAGGAAAGATACGCGTGCCTACAATGTAGCTGAAGGTATGCCTACAGCTAGTACAGACATTTCCAAGATATTTTTACACTACCTAAAATTGGTACAGCTGGCAAAGAAGCGTTGACACAAGAAACTGCAGTTGGGCCCACTGCCCGAGTGTTTACAAATTCTTGGGTAAGTTTTGGCAACCACAGGGGGAAAGGAGCAAGGTTGCTGCCGTTACCAAAGATATACCCAACTTCGCAAGCTGCAGTCAAAGATGTGAATAAATTTTGTGGGGACTGAAGTATAAACTTATCTTCACTGAACACTGGGTGCAAGGCAAGGACTGAATCCACTGTACATTAAAACAGCAATGAAACTAGAGGTTTTGCATACAGAGAGTTTCACAGAGCTGGTTTTCATGCAACTCACATATCAGCAGATGTTCGTTTTGGCAGAAAGATCATTGCAATGGTCTGCTGTGAATAGTCAATTACAAATCTCAAAAACCGTCAAGACAGCCATCAATACAACTAGTAGAGACCCATTCTTTTTGCATGAGGACTGTTACAATTCTACTCCTGTAATGTAATCTTTTAGATGCAAATCTGTTTTTCCAGTGGTACAAGGTCATTTCCTCTGAAAATGGACTGACTGTGCTATATACAGAGTTTAGGAATTAGAAACACTTCTCAGAATTATGGACATAGTATTTCCTAATCATTTGGCTCTAGTTTCCTTATAGAACGAGTAATTGGCAATTATTCCAAACTGGTACTTTGGCTCCATAGTGACTAACGATATTCTTTTTTTAAAAAAAAAATAGTCCAGTGTGTTGCAGGAGGTTTATTACAGAGAAAAACAAGACAAAAATTGCTCATTTAGAAATAAAATTCTATCAGACTTTCATATGTTGATCTACTTAAACCAGAAAAATATTTACCAGCTCTAAGTGTGAACACACAAATAGTTCCAGAACAATAGTTTTCCTTTTCTTAAAAAAGGAATTAAACTCTGGGTTGTGTCTTCCAAAAAATACACTGATTTTATTCCCAAAGTTAACTTATGTTCTCATCAAAACAACTTTTATGATTGAAAACCATTTGCATCGTAGGGACAAATATGAGCTCTTGGAATCATGGACCTTTAAATATGAGTGTCTGATGTTGTGGTCTTTTGAAATAGATCTGTTCCCTAAACATAATGAATCATCATAGTCTGTGGGAGCCTGGAAACACCACAAGGTAACTGACATACATCACAAGGCAAATAAATAAATCTGGAATTTTCCTTTTGCACCACTATAAAATTATATATATTGTTGTTTAGAATAAATAAGCCTAAAACACAAAAATATGAAAACATCTTAAGATCCAGAGTTGAACAATGCAATCCTGTATATATCTGTCACCATGCAGAAATAAAAAAGCTAACTCCAAATGAGAGGAAGGCTTATTAGCTCAAGTGCTACACCAGGCTAACACAGATGATTCTCGGACCAAATCAGTATCTTCACACAGCTCTGCTTGGTGCCATGCCGACACAACAACTTGGTTGAGGCTCACCCAAGATCAGCTGAAAATGTTCCACTACAGAACTAAAAACTGATGAAAATTTGTCTTTACTAGCGAAGATCTCAAGTAGCCAATGGGTAATTACCAGTAAGCTAGTTGTGTTTAAATTGTTTATATTTTTCTTCCATTTGCTTTTCTCTCAAATAAATACTGTGCCCTGCAAAAGCCTAGCACCCATTGGTCAGCTGTACCACTACTCTTGAGGGAACACAGACCTGCAAGAGGTGAGGTAAGGCTAATTTGCTGTAGTAATCACAGCAAAGTGAAAAGGATCAGGAGCTTTATTTCCAGTCAGGAGGGACAAAGAAATGAGTCACCACTCCATAAATCACAGAATCATGGAAGACAGATGGAAGGAGTTTCAGAGGTCACCTAAGGCATCTCCTTGCCCAAGAGCAGGGCAAATGACATGCATTCTCGTACAAAACTTATTTAACCTGTTCTTAAAATCTTCTACACCTGTCATGACTGGAGGCCTGCAACTAGATGGGACCCTGGATGATCTCTCTTCAGAGATGTTGCTAATTCCTAAACAGTGACAAAACAAAAGATTATGAAAGAAAGGTTGCAGAAAAAAATCAGTGCAAAGGAGTGAAGCCAGCACAATTTTAAGGTTCTCGGTTTTATTTTCTTAAATACTTCCCAGCTTTGATTTTTCTCTTACATTTGTTCTTTGGGAGCCCCTGAGTTGGGATGTCTAGGGACAACGCTAGTCAAACTATGGCAACCAGTGCTGCAAAGAACTGTAAAGTATTCAGATTACTTATGTTTAATAATTGATTGGGTATTTTAGGAATCTAAATCTATATAGTGAACAAAAAAGTTAGGTCCTTGCTTAAATACTCCAAACCAAACTCTCTTGTCTTTTTACACCAACTATACATGGAGCTCCACGTTGTTTTAGTTGTGGTCTTATCTGTGGTGCAAAATCTGTCTGCTTTTAATACTCAGATTCTCCAACTAAAACAGCTTCCATCCCTGCAAATCAGAAATTTGTCATGTTCACCTTCCTTCATTCAGTGCTGCCCCAAGATCACCCTCAATAGCATGGCAGCACAGAATAGAATCAATCCCAGCTTTTGGTCCCAGGTATGTCTATCTTCAGCAGAAAGAAAAGAGAAAGAAAACAGATGCCTACAGAGACATGAATCTGTGTAGATGTAGGTGCTCTTTGCACATGAGTGAAGAGGGAAACTAGATTATTACATTTAAGACAAGGATGAGCTCATTGTTTCAGGCAGACACAGAACACCTATTTGAAAAGAAACTAAAGCTGGGGGCAGGGGAATAATCTCTCCACATAATTGCAATTGTCCTACTTGTGATATTCCCCCTCTCTGAGAATCACTGCCATAAGAGTGACAAGTTTCTATGACTCAGTGCATGACTTACATTTATGCCTAGGAAGTGCTGAAACAACATTCACTTACTTCCCAGCAAACACATTTAGGGTCCGTAAAATGTGTATGCATTTCTTCCTTTGGGGGGAGCAGATAAAATATTTAGACTGGTTTCTAAATCCATTGCTTTTTCTTCCTCCCTCCTTTTCTCACAGTGCCACTAACAAAATAATCGTTCCTTGCCATGTCTCACTCAACAAAATGCTAAAGAGAATCAGAGCCAACTTGCTTATATCATAGAGTCACAGAGTAGTTTGGGTTGGAAGGGACCTCTAAAGGTCATCTAGTCCAAACCCCCTGCCCTGGGCAGGGACATCTTCAACTAGATCAGGTTGCTCAGAGCCCCCGTCCAACCTGACCTGGAATGTTTCCAGGGATGGGGCATCCACCACCTCTCTGGGCAACCTGGGCCAGTGTTTTACCACCCTCAGCATAAAAAATTTCTTCCTTATAGCTAGTCTAAATCTACCCCCCCTCAGTTTAAAGCCATTCCCCCCTTGTCCTGTCGCAACAGGCCCTGCTAAAGAGTTTGCCCCCATCTTTTTTAGAAGCCCCCTTTAAGTACTGATAGGCTGCAGTAAGGTCTCCCCGAAGCCTTCTCTTCTCCAGGCTGAACAACCCCAACTCTCTCAGCCTTTCTTCACAGGAGAGGTGTTCCATCCCCCTGATCATTTTTGTGACCCTCCTCTGGACCCGCTCCAACAGGTCCGTGTCTTTCTTATGCTGAGGGCTGCAGAGCTGGACGCAGTTCTCCAGGTGGGGTCTCACCAGAGCAGAGTAAGGGGCAGAATCCCCTCCCTCGACCTGCTGGCCACGCTGCTTTGGATGCAGCCCAGGATACGATTGGCCTTCTGGGCTGCGAGCGCACATTGCTGCCTCATGAAAACAAAATACAATGCAGATGTCACGCACATAGCTAATCTTACCTAAGTAATGTTGCTCAAGCAGATACCACCAGCCACACTAGAGAAACACATTTCCAAAATACTGCCTAAGCTGTTTAGTATCACTATCACTTCCTTGCATATCAAAACAAGCATGCATCTGATCCTTTAAAAGGATCAGAAATTAAACTGATGAAAAATCTACTGACTCACTGGCTGCCTGTCCCACTGGCAGTGGAACAAGGATTTCGCCTCAAAGCTTTACCCTCTGTAATATATGAAATGCATTTTTAAGGTTAGTTTACTATTCTTAATTTCTTCGGCAACTACCAGTATGCCAATACCATTACATTATGCTTGCCCACTGGAACTTACTGATAAAGACAAAAGATATACCATTCAGACTATCTGCAATTAATATTAGAATTCCAAGGAATTATCTTTAGAAAAAGGTCCTACACAACATGAGATATTTCTAGACCTTATGTGGCATAAATTCTAAACTGTAACAGCCTTTGAAAGAAAAAGAAGTGGATGTATGCTTAAATTATGCCTATCATCAAAATGTATCTCTTGAAAATAGATTAACATTATTCTGCAAACACAAGCTTATCTAAGAGGCGCATATTTCTTCTATTAGCTGGCGATCATCTCACAAATTGAGTGTTTTGGGTAAGATCTTGCCAGTACTGGCAAAACTCTCATCAGTTCAAAAGGGTCCAGGACTTGTATTTTTTTCCAGTCTGTTTTTCTCCTACACTTGCTGCTAAAATTACTTTACAAGGCAGTCACTTGCAATCAGTTTTCATCCCTTAATCTGGCAAAATTCCCTTGGTCTTTGTAAATTTTTTGGAGGTTCACATTCCTGAACGAAGGAATCCCCAGAATTTTGCCCTACTTATCTTACCAATTAAATCCCAAATGTCTGTGAACATTTTGCAGACAACTTGACAGGATTTCTTTCCTCACTTCAAAAAAAAACCACAAAAGCTTTGCTGCAGTTGTGGAGCAGATACCCTCCAAGACTACAGCAGAGACCCTCCTGGCAGACTATATGAGGGTATACCAGATCTCACTTCCAGCCCATGCACTCAGACTCTCTTCCTATAGAAACCAGGGTATGGGGGAAAGGGAGAAAGAGGAGAGATACATACACGGAGGTCTCCTCCCAACATGTTAACAGGTCAGCTTCTGTCATATGGGCAAGCTCCAAAAAGCACTAGTAGCTATAGCGAGAAGAAGTCACTGTTTTCAGTGGGACCAGAATTGCAAACTTTGGGTGCTCCCTTTATTCCTGCCTGACACGTTATTTTCTCCCTCCCTTGTCCTATAGTGTGTACAATACAGACTCATTTATTAATCACAGCAACCACTTTGTCCATTTCTCCTTTGTAGCCATTTCTTGAGAAAATGGCGACAGCTATATTAAGAAATATCGTATGTGAGTTTAAAACACAGCATAAGGACTGTGAGCAAGAGTCTCAGCTAGCATAATACAGACTGCTCGACTATCAGTGCACTGATCTATAGCATTTAAGACTCACACACAGCCAAAATGGTAGTCATATTGCTTCCCAGCATGCAAACTGACAAGAATATGGTTGCAGTCTTTACTTTTGTAAATAAAACAGTGAAATTCTTAATGACCACATAGATCTTCCATGACTTTAGTCCAGTTTATGCACAAGCATAATTTAAGGTGTTGATGACAATGAACAATTTCATACTTAATGCCACATATAAGAATGTCAGTAGCACACACTCTTGAGAAAGCAAGCATCCAAAAGAATATGATGAAGCATGGGAATACTTCCTCATGCCAGTAATTTTTGCTGTATCTTTAAAAACTGATTATTTGTGTCATGGGGCAATTACGCTTATATACAAATGGTTTTGATGTCTTCGCTTTAGCCCAAGGAATCTGGCTTTTGTTTTTTTCTCATTTTTCTGCATCTTGCCTTCTTCAACAAAAGCTTCCTCCTTTTTCATGCTGTGCCTGATCTCATTTTCTATTCTTTTGTTTATTTTTTAAGTCATTCAAACTTCATTTCCAGAAGCAGAAAGCCAGTGGAATGAATATTATCGATGTTATGCTGAGACACCAAAGCTAGTCTATAAAGATAAGACTGATGTTGAAAATATTTAAACCATAAATAACAGCTTTAAAAATGTGTAAAGCAAAAATGGAGCATCATTCCAATAAATTAGCAAAAAGGACCCATTACAGTTATAAAATTGCAAAGCACAATTTGTTTAACACAAAATCAGTAAAACCAGCTGGAGATGTTATTTACAAGCTCCTTAAGTGTCCAACATCTTTCTTTGAAATCTAGTTTTGCTGAAGCTAAACCTACATGAAAAAAAGGTAAAAAGAAGGGTAATAATTATTTGTTATCTCTTTCCTCTGTCCTTGCTGTTAATTGAATTTCCTCCAGCTAAGGAAAACAGTCTGGAAATACCAATTCAGTCACACTTAATTTTGTTGAGAACTGTGAAATGTAAATGCAAAACAAACATTAAAAAAATCAAGCTACAAAGGATTTGAGCATTTCAGGATAGTTGGTGATAATATCTTCTCTGTTGCCTTTAACATTAATTTCCTCTCCATTATAAGAATTTTATTTGTATTAGCTCTCACACCTTGACAGTCCTTTGCCTCTCCCTCCCTCCTGATATAAAAGCTGAGATCCACAACATAATTAAAATAGATTAAAATGACCAATAAATAATTTCTTCAAACAAAGTTTGACCATTTTGTACCTGGCTGGACAATATTCAGAACCATGAATATTTTTTTTTCCCCAACACGTCTATTTCTGTACATTCCTCACTTAGTCAATCTGATCCATTTCCTAGTCTTACAGAAACTCATATCTTTTTTAAACCTTGATTAATCCCCAAACAAACAACTAACACTGAGAGCACCTGTTAATTCCAGGTCAAAAATACTACAATCGTAAACCCATGGTATTCTGATCTCAAATGAAACTAGAGAAGGACAAGCATGTAGACGTGTAACAAAAATCATTAAGGTATCTAAGTAATACACATTCATAATTTTATAGTAATGCTATGGAATACTTTTACAATTAATTTATTCCGTCCTGTC